>NW_020944235.1:1899265-2086025 GCF_900497805.2 Vombatus ursinus | reverse complement strand
ACACACACACACACACACACACACACACACACACACACACACACACATCCCATATGTATTCTCGCTTCCCAGAATGACCTCCTCCCTTTCTCTCCATCTCTCCATATAGTAACCGTCATTCACAACGTTAAGCCTCCTCCATTGCTTGCCAAGCTAAAGCAACCTCTTTCTCAGACCTTTTTTTAACTCTCACTGCCTGCACCTAGCATACCAAGTAGCTCAGTGTTCAATAAATGTTTTCTGAATGAATGCACCATTCATTAGGCAATTAATCACACACTGCCTTATGACATCTCTCCCTTCTGTTGTTGCCGTAAAATATTCTATAAATCTTGTATTGCTTTTTAACTTTTCACATGCATATGTCTTGTTTTCTCTTAAAAAAAAAAAAAACAACCCTAGGTTTATTAAGGGCAGAAACTCTGAGTTATACTTCTTCACTTCTCTCACAGCACTTACCCAGAGCCTTGTATGTAGTAAACACTCAACAAACAGGTATTTAGTTAGACTTAAAATTCATTCTAAAGTGTAAATGGGTATCTACCCATTTCAGGTTTTGAGAGGTTAAGAGAGTGTAAAAGGATCAAGTCTGTGACCTGAGGTGTAGGGAGGTCACAGTGACACAAATAAGGAGGTTGTGGTCACAAGACTGAAGCCTCCTCTCCTTGTTTATGATTTTGTGAAGGCCGTGCCCTGGCTCCAACTCTTGTGACGCTGCTGTGCCAGATGTTCATTCCCCAAATGTATCTTTGGAGCTTTTTGATTGCCTCGATGGTAACAAAGTTATGGTCTGTGCCCAGACACATTTGGCTTCCCTTCTTTCTGTGTGCATCAAGTGTCCCTCTCCTCAGGGGTGTGGGCTGCTGTTGGCTTTCTGCTGAAAGTGAATCGTGAGTGACAAGAGCAGGGCCATATTGAATCAGTGTCTCATGTGCTTAGTAAGTGGTCTACATGTTTAGTCAGTCAATTAGCCCCCTCCATAATCTGGGCTTTTAAAGCCAAAGAGAAATCTTTGCATTTCAAAATCAGGGACAGATTTTGTTTTGTTTTGTTTTCTGTATGGCATCCTATTATACAGTGGGTATCACACTGATGCAATGATAGAGTTCCTATTTGCATTTTTCAAGAAAAACACTAAAATATTCACCTATTCTCATATTACTAGACCCTACAGTGGAGGTAATATGCCATAATGGGTAGAGTGTTGCATAAAGAGTTAGGAAAGGCTGGTTTCTGATCGACATCAGAGATTTATTATCTAGGTGACCTTGTTAAGGTTATGTAATATCTATAAGCCTAGCTTATTTTTTTAATCTGTAAAATGGAGATGACGATACTTGGGGGAGAGAGGCAGAACAATGTTTTGGATGGAGAGCCTGCCTTGTGTTCAGATGATCTGGATTCAAGTCGTACTTCTGATATGTCCTCCCTCTATCCCTCCCTTCTTCCCTTCCTTCCTCCCTCCCTTCTTTCCTCCCTCCCTCCCTTCCTCCCTCTCTTCCCCCATTCTTACCTTCTTGTCTATTTTACAAGCACATCATGGACAGTGAAGTTAGGGACCAAGTGTGGTTTTTCACTGTCCTTGGAAAAACAGTAGGAGAAGACAGTTTGTTATATTAGCTTGCTTATATTTTCATCCTTGAATGCCCTTAGATAGTTTTGGATGCCTTGCAGAAGTTTCTTAGACTCGTTTCATCCTCTTCTGCTTCTGGTTTCTTTGCGAGATTCTAGAGCTCATAATTGTCTACCAACCTTCTTCATAAGCTTTTATACATGAGTTTATATTCCAACCTAGTGTTGCCTCTGTCTGCCATCTTTCTCTGTTAGGCAAGTGAGTCAGATGTTTGGTGACTAAGGTCCTTTCTAGGCTCTTTTAGTTTTCATATTGTGGCAATTAATTACCATCGGTTAAACTTGTGGATACAATTATTTTTATCATTGTTGATGCCATTTCTGTTATCTATTTCCAAGTTTTGATTTTTGGTAAACATTCTGGGGCTTTCAAAAGCAAAGTGAAAATCAGTCCCTGTCCTTAAGGAACTTAGTGTCTCCTGGAGGGATTGAGGTGGTAAACAGCAAAGTGTTTACGTGAAGAAGGGAATGCTGAAAATTAAAGTTATCCTGATAAAGTTTCCTTGAGGAGATGGCAAATGAGATGAGTCTTGAAAAAAAAAACTCAGGAGTGTCAGAGGTAGTAGTGTGGAGGAAATGCAGCTTAGGCTTTGAGCAAGGGAGCAGAGGGTGGGAGATGGGACCCTCCCTTCAGGAAGTAGTATTAGTGAAATCTGGTCGTCATGGATAGTGTGTGAAAGACAGCACTGGGAAATAAACTGAGGAAGGAAAAGATTTCCGTATTGATAAATCCATAGTAGGAGTCATAACATATCTGTGAGGTCAAAGACAAGGGTGAGTGGCCCCCCAGGGAGTGTCGATACCATCCCAAGCAGATCCTCAACAATTCTCTCATTCATTTGATCAGTAGTGTCCTCTAAATGATGGATCAATGCATGTTCTCAAGAGTTACATGGAAACCAAAAATACCACAGCTGTATTGGAGTGGGGAGGGGGGACTCCTGCGGGCTCTGTTATCTTTCAGGTGTAGGGACTTCAGGTTTTGGGGGAGCCCAAGTGATTCCAGAGACCAAAGGAATTCTGCAATTTTCTTGAAAAGTCCAGGCTTGGTCTTTCACCCCCAACCCTCAGAGAGTCCAAAATCCATGTGGATTCTGCCAGCCAGCTGCTTCCTCCAAGGTTTCCCATGCCAGGGCCATTTAAATATTTGACCAAATTTTTCTGCATAGACAACTCAAGGTGATACAGAGATTGCAAATTTCTCAGTATTTTTTTTCCTAAATCCTCTACTCTTTTGCTAGACTTGTTGATTTCTTCCTTGAGACCTCTTATTTCTGTCTTTAGTGCTTTTAGCTCTTTTCTTAGTTCTTTGATTGCTCTTCTGAACTACCTCAGAAGTTCTTGGAGTGCCCCATTTTCATTTTCAAGGGTCTTTTTCACCTTCTTTGAAGGTTTTTCCCTTTTCCCCATCACTGTGAAGAATTTGTCCGTTCTGCTGTTCACTTTCCTAGACTGTTTGCTCGTAACCCCTCTTTTTCAGCCTTTATCAGATTTTTTATCAGCCTCTTGGCTGGTTTTTCCCCTTGTATTATTTCTGTTATTGAGCATTTTACCAGCAATCTCTTCTCTTCTACTCTAGATTCCTTAGAAAGAGGCCCAATGCTGTTGTATCCCTTCCTTTATGCCGGCTTGCATATTCTCGGTTTCTGGAGATCTGTGGCCCTCAAGGGATGTTAATGACCCTCTAGGTATCTTCTGAACTGCCTTCTGTTCCCTGCTATGTATTTTTAATGTTTAATTTACCCTTTTTACTTTCTTTCTCTTTTTTTGGTATCACTATCACTTCTCCACTCTCTATCCCATATCTCTCCCCCTCCCACATAAAATAAAACTCTCCCTTGTAACTAATGAGTACAATCTACATATCTATTACAAGGCTTTTGCTTTGCTTCCTTTTTCATTTGAGGGGAGAGAAGTGAGAGGGTGAGAAGGCAGATTTTCATTTATTGAAAAAAATTAAACTAAAAAAACAAGTAAGTATAGTCGCATGGAAGGAATCCATGTCTGAAAATGCATTTTTCTTCCATCACCTCTTAGCTAAGAGGCAAGAAAGGTCCTCCATTACCATATTTCTGTAGAACAAACTATGATTGGTCATTGGACTCCTCAGAGTTTTTAAGCCTTTAAAATGTCGTTGTTATTGTATGAAATGTTTTTGTTCTATAAATTGTTCTCCTGGTTCTGCTCACTTTACTCTGCAACAGTTCACACTACCCAGGATTCTCTGAAATGGTTTGTTTTCTCATTTCTCATGGTGCAGTGTTATTCCATTGTATTCATTTACCATAATTTGTTTCAGCAATTCCCCAGTAGATGGGCACACCCTACTTTCCAGTTCTCTGCCACAACAAAAAGAACTGTTACAAATATGTTGCTGCAGATGGGTCGTTTGCCTCTTTCTCAGATCTTTTTTAGGTCTAAGTCTAGGAGTAGTCTTGTTGGATCAAAGGGTGTTTTGCCCATTCTTTTAAAAATGTTATTCATTTGGAAATGTATTTTTCTGACTGTTCTGAGATTTCCCAGAAGGCCAAGCACTGTTTTCTTATTGGTTACTGGGTTTCAAAATGGGGAAATGATGTCAATTTTTTTCATGTTTATATGAAGTGTTTTACACAGTTGCGTAATGAGAAGTTTTATATTGAAATTGGTCTTTGTCTTGAAATGGAAAGAATCTCTATGAGAAATTGAAAGGATTTACTAGTTAAAAGTTATTGCATGTACATGAAAACAGCCAGGGAAGAAAACCACTTTTGTGCAGAAGTGACCAGTGACAAATAAAAAGAATGGGATAGGAGTGTGTGGATGCCACCTGAATCCTGTTTGCCCTTCTGCTGGGCATGATTCCAGTTAATGTTGAGAGTGACTTATTTGGTGGAGTCGGTCTGACTGTTGGTCAGGGAATGGAGATTGCTGGGCCCTTTCCAGCCGTGGCCTGCGTTGAAAAATGCCATGGCCCAGGGTACCCTTCTTCACTGTACTCCTAGAGTAGGCTTTCTTCCATAGGGTCATAGTATGGTTTCAGAAGCAATTTGGGGACTTAAGTCCAGGCTTTCTGTCATCATGATTATTGTTAGGAAATTGCACCCGTCATAAGCAATGTGGCCATTATACTTGGTGAACATGACAAAACAATTGAGTCAGGTGATTCTGTGGTCAGTCATTCCTCAAATCTTTAAGTTCAGCCTTTGCAAAATCTGCCAACTTTATCTCTCCTTCATCCCCTGCCCTGACAATAAGGATTCTGCCCCTTGAAAACAGCCAGGTTTCCTTGAACATTTCTGTTTCCCCCTCTTTAGCCTAGGCCCTAGGCTACCCTACCTGCTACCTGATTGGGCAGAAACTGATAAGAGTGGCAATAAATGGAAATTGCTAGCAGGTATTACAGAACTCATAGGAAGAATTGTAACAGCATTTTTAAATCCTCCTTAAACTCTACGTGTTTTTAAAGTGTAGACATATTAGTACTAAGAAAGTACTTTAAAGATCATGAAATTGATTACTTGCAGTATGTAGGATGGTTCAGCCACAAAACAATTCATTTACCATTTTCAGCTTCATTTCCCAATCCCAATACAGTTTTTTTCCCAGTGTAGGTGGGTATCATAAACACACAAAAAGGCTTTAACCCACTCATCCCCTGCTTGACCAGCATTGCCATACCTACATCAATTTATAGAATACCAGAAGACCCACAGCCCCAGCCATCTCACAATGGGTCTCATGGTAGAATGGGCTGATCTATTTATTAAGATAGGTAGGATAATAGACTGGTGCATACTAATCTAATCAAAAGACTTTCCCCTTGAAGTCAGTTTGATCACTTCTTAATTTTCTGTTGGTTTTTTTTTCTTTTTCTTTCCCATTCTCCTTCCTCTCCCTCTGCTTCTCTCCCTTTTTTCTCTTCCTTCCTTTCCTTTACCTCCCTCATTTCCTCCCTTCCTCCTCACCCTCTGACTCTCCCTTATCGTCTTGAGCTCTTGTTGTCTTTCTCCCACCTTTCTCTCACTATTTTCGGGATCTCATACAAGTGACCCATTTTGTCTTCTGCAAAGCATATGGATACTATAAGAAATAAACGTTGTAGTTCCCAACTAGTCAAGAACACTGTCATACAAGTCTTTATTTGAGCTATGAAGGTGGGTGTAGAACCCTGAGGAATGGTAGAGGTCCAAGTTCTCAGGAAACTTCCTTCATGAAGCCATGGCAGATGGCATTTTGCTCAAGGAAGTGTCTTGGCTGTACTGTGCAGGTACATTCCAGTGACACAGCTTAGACATACGTACACCCACAGAGAGATATAATAAGTAACTGAAGATTGAAGAAATAGAGGCAGACCTTTCATAGGATGACCAATTTAGAGCTAGAAGGAACAGTAGAGGTCATCTATTGAAACCTTCTCATTTTATACGTGAGGAAATTGAGATGCAAAGAAGTAAAGTGATTTGTCTAAGTTCCCCTAGGTTGAAAGTGACATGGCTGAACCAGTATCTAAGCCCATGTCTCCTTATTCCAATGCTCGTACTCTTTGCTGTGCAGTGCACTTGGGCAGCTCCATTGATGGATTGGTCGTGGGTGCTTTGTAACTCAGTGGGAGGAAGTCTCTCCCAGAGACCACACATAAAATATGTAAGGCACTTTTATTTGTGGAAGACAGAAGCTAGTTAACACATCTCATATGCAATGGCAGTTTGCACAAGCCAAAGATTATTCCAAAATATGTTTATAAGGCATCAAACTGTCATTATTTGTCCCTTCACTTCAGACAAGTAGCATTCTGTGCTCTCCCCCTGCTACTCTTGCCTCTCATAAGTCATCTCTACACATGCCTCTTTGGCAGACAAGAATTTTTTTTCAGATTGCTGTTTCAGGAATTGAAGGGATGTATTAAGAGTCTTGAATCCTGGAGTCTGCTGGGCCCAGCTGTCACGTTGGTACACCTTGAAATTCTTTGTACAAGTGCTCATCTCCCTGAGCTGCCTCATCACACAGTGTTGATGGCCCAAGCTGAGAAAATGTGTCCCCTGCAACACTACCCCCAAACTGAATAATTATTAAAGAGATATGAGAGCAAATCTTGAAGTCAGTATGCTGCAACTTCAGACAAAAGCAAGCTCTCTGCCCCCATCCTAAGAAAGTGTCCTCTCTTGTCCGCAGACACTTATTCAAAGGTCGCATTTCTAGTGTACCCTCAAGGATGGTTAGACTAATGTTTGTTTCCCATGGTGCACTTCTTCCCACTGACTGGACTGATTTCAACAACGCCTTCCCTTAGCTATCACGGGGAAAACAAGTGCGTGCATGGCCAATCTCTGGAGTTTGGTTGAAGGGCCATAAGTGAATACTGATCTTGAGGGAGAAAATTCCCAGTGGGCTGTGTTGACATGATGCCAACCCACCTGGACCAATTAGTGAATTTTGTAGGGGAAAAGTGGTGTGTTAAGTGACTTACTCACTTTTCAGCCAATCTAAGTAGTAGCCCTGTACAGATACAACCATGGTGCTAGGGACTGAGGATACAGAGGTAACATTAAAATTATCCCTGCTGTCCAGGAGCTTATGTTTGATAAATTAACCTATGTGACCTTGTGCTGATTGAAGAAATCATCTTCAACCAATGGGTTTTTCTTCTACAGCAGGATGACCAACCCCAAGGGTAATGAGGGAACAACAACCATATTATGCATTAACAGTAAGGTGTTGGGCTTCTGTCTCCCATGATATTCTTACCAACAAGATGGGAAAGTAAAATTAGAGTGATGTTCCTATGAAGATTTGGGGGTTTAAGTAGACTTCAACACAAAATAAGTCAAGAGTGAAGCGTGGCTACTCCCAAATGCTAAGACAATCTTAGCCTGCATTGAGAGGCTTAAAGTGCAGAATGAGGGAAGCCTTAGTCCCACTGTAGTATGCCCGAATAATCACATCTAGAAAATTGTACTCAATTCAAAGCACCACATGTTAGGAAGGGATATTAAAAACTGGAACAGGTCTAGAGAAACTGGTAACTAAGATGATGAAGGGATTGGAGACCATGCCATTTGAAGGTCACTTGAAAAAAACTGGCAGTGTTTGTCTTGAAGAAGAAAAGACTGAGAGATGAGGGGTGAGCTTTCTTAAAATATTTGAAGAGATATTAGACTTATTGAACTTGGCCTCTGAGCACAGAACTAGAAGCAGTAGATGGAAATTTCAAAGAGACCAATTTAAATTTGATCTAAATGTTCCTAAAAATAAATGTGAAATGGGCTACTCTGGAGGGTGGCAGTTTCTCTCTCCCTGGAAATCTTCACACAAAGGCCGGGTGACCACGACTTAGAGATGTCGGAAACAGACTAGGAAATTATGGTCAGAGACCGAGTGATATAGTGAATGAGCCACTGACTTAAAAGCTAAGCTCCAAAATTGGTCGGTCATCTGGAGTGAAGGCCCAGTAGGATCAGTCCTAAGGCCTGCTCTGTGGATGGATGGTCTAGATAAGGGAATTCATTATACTCTCATCAGAGTTGCCGTTTTACTAGACTAAAATTGAGGCTTTAGGGATGAGTAACCAAAATGACAAGATAAAATGGAAGGCTGGGATGTCAGCAGGAAGACCTGCTGCTAGAGGAACTGGCATACCCAAAGATGTGTCTAGAAACCAGCAAATAGAATAATTTGACTGCAAAGTAGACTTCGGGTAGGTAAGTAGTGAAAAGTATGTCTGGAAAGGGAGGCTGGGGCCTCCCCTTTGTGGAGATCATGAAGAGTTCTGCCCTTCACGCTGACTGTGACTTGGGCTTCTAGGCAACTGGGAGCAGGGAAGTGACATGATGGAGGCAGAACTTGAGGAAATTTATCTACTGGTAATGTCTGGAACAGATAAGAGGGTGATAACTGGGAAGCGTGGTCCTCCACTTAGGAGGTTTTCTCCCAAAAACAAGTCAGGCCAAACTCACCTTATCTTTTTCACCTGATAAAGCTACTAGATTGGTACTTAAGGAAATTGTCATCACAGGCCTAGTGTAGCTCAGTGTCAGCCATGCATACGACAGAGTTTCAGACTTGTGGACAGGATGGAAATTATGAGAATCCAATGAATGTATGTTTTGGTAGATTTGTAGCTGGTTGAACTAAACAGGGAAGAATAATTAATGGGCTGAATGACCGACTCAAGATTCACCAAAGTCACTGGAGTGATTCATCCAAATGAACAAGAACAAACGTGAAGTTCTGTGTCAGCTTTTAAAATCTTATCATACAAGTAGTGGAGGATGGATGGGGGAGAGCATATTAGCTGCTTATGTGAAGCAGACTTACTTACCCTCCTCCACTCCCCCTACCAGGAGTCAGTGGTATGATGAGGCTGCTCAAAAAAATCAAACTCACTTCTTATCCATAGCAATCGATGTATCAGATGCAGACCAAGGGAGTCAGGTCCCCACTTGGCCCTTCCATGGTCAGACCATCTCTGGGCTGCGTGTTCAGTCTGGGCTGCCATGTCTTTGGAGGGACATTAACAAATTAGAAAGGCAGCACGGCAGAGTGGTTTGAGTGCTGGACTTGGAGTCAGGAAGACTTGGGATCCAGTTCTACCCCTGGCCCTTAATAGTGATGTGACCAAAGGGTAAGTCATTTCATTTCTCTCTGCCTCAAGCAAAATTCTTCACCTTCTCCGCCGAGTTACAGATGGTTTATGATCTGTGTTGCTAGTAGGAGTTCCCACACAGATTAATGACATTAGAGTTTGTCCAGAGGAGGGCAAGGAGTATGAAGAAGATTGGAAAAATTGTGTCATAGCAGGACTGCGTGAAGGATATGTTGTTGTTTAGTCTGGAAAAGACTACAGGGCAGGGAAGGGGGGGTGTCGTTATTATCTGAAGGATGAAGAGGAAAGGTTGAGTTATTCATCTATAGCTCCAGAGGGAGGAGCTTGGCTAAGAGGGTAGAAATCACAGAGAAGCAAATTGCAGGCTCTTTGCTATGTCTGTCTTGTGCATTTATCACCTCTCATTTTGTAGTTTCTTTCTCTGTTCTTTCTAGAATGTAAGCTCCATGAGGCGAGGAATCAAATCTCTTCATATTTCTGTAGCTCCCTCTGCACGTAAGTCTTATTAAGTGTTTGATCAAGTAGAATTTGCATATAAGGAAGGACGTTACACCAGTTTTTGACGTCCAACACAGATCTTCTTGCCAACACTGGCAGTGTCCCAGATAAGCTACAGACATTATGTGCCAATGCAAAAAGCATCCAAACACCTGGGAAAGGAAATGAAAGTGGCACGTGGGCAAAGGAAGGCTGTCCCTGTGGTCCCAATACTTTTCATATTGCTCTGAAATGATTTATGCAGGATGATAGAGAGCAGTGTGGGGTGGGATTTAAATGTGGAAATGATTAGCAAAGATGACAAAAGATGGAAATAGTCAGTGTTGGAGCAGTTGTGGAAAGATAGGCCAACTATTACACCATTAGTGGAGTTGTGAATTGAGCTAAAAATTCGAGAAAGCTACTTGGAATTATGCAAATAAAGTTTCTAAGTCAGCTATACCCTTTGACCCTAAAATCCCACTGCCAGCTAGGTACCCTGAGGAGGTCAAAGACAGGTCCCATACACACCAAAATGCAGGTAGCATTTTTTACAGTAGCGAAGAACTGGAAGCAACAGATGCTAATCCGATTGAGAATGACTAAATAATTTGTCATACATGAATGTCATAGAACATCACTGTGATTTAAGCAGTGATCATTATAAAGAATATAATCATTCATGGGAAGACTTAGAGGAACTAATTCAAAGAGAAGTTACACATTTCATATTGCTATGACATTTTAAAGTTTGTAAAACTCTACTCCTAAAGTCTCATTTGAGGAAGCCCCCAGAACAGAAAGAAGAAATATTGGAGGCTTTAAGAGTATAAGGAGGCAGAAAGATACTGTAGAAAGAGGAAGATGGACACTAATAAAAGAGAAACAGCAACCACCAGAAACCCTGGGCTTATCAGAAGTAGATTTGCATCATCTAATGAGATTTTGTTGTCTTTGGTGATGGGAAAAGAATTGTAAATATGGAGAATGTGTAAACCCCTTTTTGTAATAAAAGGCTGGACTTTAATGAGATAAAAGATGGCAAAGTGCTTTCGAAAAGGTCAGAAGTATCAAGTGTTATTGTGATGCTGTCCTTTCAGAGGGCAGGGTGGGTTTTCATTGTGGGTACTGAAACACAATCTGGCAGAGTCACTCACCAAAAGGGCAGATTTACATAGGCTTCGTTGTTTCCACTGCTGACGAATGCATTTTAAGGTTTTGTCTGCACAATAGCAAAATAGCTGTTGCTGAAAGCTGAGAAAGTCAGTTTGCCCATTACTTGTTTATTTGGCATCGTGACAAGCACCTAGTTTGACTGGACCAACTAATAGTCTGGTCGCCAGGTCGACACAGCACTAGGAGAATGAAGACCATAATGGAGAGATATCTGATGCCATACACAGGTGCCCTAAGCATACCACAGGCCTGGCACCCCAGCCCACCTCCCACTAGTCTGGCTCCAAAGTACCCTTCCTCACAGTGATGATTTAGGGGCCTAAAAGGCGACATTACTTTGAAAACACTCAATAGTCTGGGCTGCATTTCTACACAGAAATTAACCGAGTTGCTTTTGCCTCAACTAACTAGGCATCGTCAGGCTCATTTCTTTATGCAGCTCACATGTTCTACACTGCCTGCCTCTTGGCTATCCCTTTCACGCTGCCCCCATTTCCCTCTAGCACCTCCAATTCAAATTATCTAAAACTGAACTCATCACCTTTGTTCCTAAAGCCATCCTTTGTTCCAACATCCCTGGATTTTGGGGGCAGCACCATCCTTCCAATCGGTTGCCACATCTTCTCATTTGTGTCTCCAAATCTCTCTGATCTGTCCCCTTTTCTATACATCTACAAGCACTGCCCAAGTTCATGTCTTCCTCACCATATTCCTGGACTATTGCAATAGCTTTCTTTGTTTAAACATACATTTTATGGCTGTCTCCTTTTTTATTTTACATTATTTTCATTTCTTAACGTATCCCTTTCCCTTTCTCCCTTCTACAGAGTAGAAACAGAAGAAAAAGAAAAGAGAAACAAAAAATAGTTCAGCAAAACCAACCAACACATTGCAAAAGTCTGACCTTATATGTGATATTCTATCCCCATGGTCCCCTACTTGCAAAGAAGGAAAGTGAGCATCTTCCTTTCCTTTCATTGAGACCTAGCTGGATTAGTATAATGTCTTAGATTTCAGTTTCCTTTAAAAAATCAATTTGACCAATATCTTTCAGTCTTCTACCCCACACGTTATATCCCTTCCCCTTCTGCTTCCCAGAGTGCCATCCCTTATAACAAAGAATTTTAAAAGGAGAGAAAACAGTTGTGTAAAGCTGACCAGCGTATGGAAAAAGTCTGATATCACATATGCCTAAGCCAAAACAGTAGTTACTCAGTAAGCACCATAGTAGGTAGACCACTGGGCTAGACAGTACAGAAGATGCAAAGTATAAAGAAGTCATTATTTCTGCCCTCGGTTAGTCAGTGAGCATTATTTAAGTGCCTACCATATACCACATGCTGCACTAGGCACTGGGAATG
Organism: Vombatus ursinus; assembly: GCF_900497805.2. NCBI lineage: Eukaryota > Metazoa > Chordata > Mammalia > Diprotodontia > Vombatidae > Vombatus > Vombatus ursinus. The sequence continues at coordinate 2,073,794 of NW_020944235.1, read as the reverse complement.
CAAAGAGAATGAATGAAACAATGTCTCCTCACAAAGAGCTTACATTCAAGCAATTCTCAAGGCTCTTATGATTTATTAAGGAGTGAAGACAACAGTACAGGTAGCTATGAATTTAGTATTGCATGATGAATGCATTAGGTACAGAACACCATTTTCTGTGTGGTTTGAGGGGGGAGGTAAGGAGGTGGTTATTCACTGGGAGCCTCAGAGATGGCTCCTTGGAGGAAGTAGCATGAGATGCACAGTATGGCTAGGAATTAAGCTAGTGAAGTACAGGAGGGAGTAACATCCAGGCCTAGGGGCTAACTGAGCAAAAGTATAAGTGAGTAAGAGAATTAGGAGTGTTTATGAGGCAGGGCATAGAGTGTGTAGAGGGCTGATAATATGAATTAAGGAAGGAAAGGTAGCATGCTCCCTGTTTGTGGAAGGATTTGAATACCAGACACAGGAGTCTGATCTTTCCTCAGCAGTCAACAGGGGAGTCAGAAGATTCTGCAGCAAAGGAGTAGTGACATGGCAAGATATCAGAAAGATAAATCAGGCAGGAGAATGAGAGCTGCATTGTAGGGGTAGGGAAGGGATGCAGTGGAAGTAGGAACAGTCGAAAGGAGATGATTACAGAAGTCCATTCAAGTGTGAGCTCCTTGGGAGGAGGAACCATGGGATTTTGGTTTTGGTTTTTTGCGTTTTTCTATATCTCTAGAACTTGGCTCAGCACCTAGGACATTGTAGATACTTAACAAATGCTTGCTGATTCATGTTGATTCACATCCCTTCTAAATGTGGATCTATTTGTTTTGCTTGCACAAACATTTTTTCAATTTTTATATTTAGAATTATCCATTTTATCTCCTTTAATTCTCTATATCCTACATTTAGTCAAGAATACTTTCCCATCAATAGTTGTGAAAAGTATCTCCTTCCTTGCTCTTGATATAACCATTTATATCTAGGTGATGAGTCCAGTTGGTGCTTATTGTAGTATAAGGTGTGAGGTGCTGGTCTAAGCCTAATTTCTACCAAACTGCTTTCCAGTTTTTGTAGTAGTTTTCACCAGATAGTGAGACTTTAGCCCATTAGTTAGAGACCTTAGGTTTACTGAATACTCTCCAACCTCATTTTTCTTTCTTCTTCTTCACAAATTCTACGTTCCAGCCAAACAGAACGATGATCAATTTCCCAAAGTGGATATATTCACTCCTGCCTCCCTGCACTCACACAACTTCTCACCTCTGCCTCAAATGCTCTCCCTCCTCACCTTCTCCTCTCTGAATTCTTGTATTCCTTCAAAGCTCAGCTCAGGCCTTCTCCATGAAATCTTCCTCAAGCCCCTCATTTGTTAGTTTTCTCTTCTTCTTTGATTTTCCTTGTACTCTCCTGATATCTTTTCTTTTCGTATTGCATCCTCCCAGTGGAACATAAGCTCAATGAGGCGAGGAACTATTTTAATTTTGCTTTTTGTATTCTCAGCACCTACCACAGTGCTTGTACAGTGTATGTGCTTAATTCATTTTTGTTGAATTGGACAGATCACACAATTTCAAGCTAAAGGGAGATTCTGTGATCATCTAATCCAACCTTGTTTTACACATGAGGAAACAGGCCCAGAGAGGTGATTTTCCCAAGGTCACATGGGTTATAGGTAGTAGACCTAGGATTCATATAGTGGCCCACTGGTGCCCAGTACAGTACTCTTTCTGCCCTACCACACTGACTCTTTACGGATTAATTGAGATAGATGTGATTGTAAATAATGTCTTGACCACAGTAGAGCTAGTTTCCTGTTGCAGTAGACATAGGCAAGAGGTCATCCCTATAATGTCAGCTCTTCATTATCCAGGGAAGGGCCTTGCAGGGTAGAGATGGTAGAAAACCTTGGCTTCTCCTTGGTGTGCTTTCTGCTATCTACATTTGGGACATAACACTGTGCTTTTCTAAGATAAGGTGGGGAAAAGAAGGGAAAGGAAGGAAGGAAGGAAACTTCTTAAGAGAATATAAATAATTCCCAACCCATTTATCATTTATCTACTCTCACGTCACTGCAAGATTTATGTGTGTGTGTGTGTGTGTGTGTGTGTGATCGTGATCTATACATATGCTAAGGGTTTCCATGATGGCTGTGTGACAAGGGAATGGGCAGACATTTTTCAGATGCTAGGCCACAGTAGACCATGTCTTTATAGTTATACAATTGACTGAAAAGGGCAAAGAACACAAAATCCCATTGTGCTGGACTCTGTGTGTGTGTGTGTGTGTGTGTGTGTGTGTGTGTTATATATACATATATACACAAATATATATACATATATATACACATACACACACACACACAAATATTTTTCTGGTAATGCTGTACATCTTGAGGCATGGGCTAACCCAATAGTAAGAGAGTTAATGCTTCAGGTGCCTTGAAGGTCACTGGTTAAGCACATGTTGGGTCTAACTAAGCGAAGTATCTTATCAGTGAAGGATTCCATAGGAAAATCTGTATACTATGGAGGATATCATCGGAGAGTTGTATGCTGCTAAAAGGAGTTCCTAGACATTATGAATCCTGTCATCTGGACAATCTGTTTGCTGTCCATGCAAAGCTAAGAGATCTGGCATATGGAGAAGACTTCCCTCTGGAGGATTTCTGGAAAAGAGTGGCTGGTGCAGGCCAAGGAAGCGTGGAGAGCTTAGATTGTGCATTTCTAGGGGGAGCATTCCCAGGTTATGAGTTCACAGATCCATTGAAGTATCTGGGTATTTGTATGTGTTAGCACCATCAGGAAAGCAAGGTGACTGAGCTTTGAGTATTCAAAGTCTGCAGCTGCCACCAGTAGCCCTGAGGAGGGCTGTAACATCCATACCACCATGGAGATTCCTGTGGCCAGAACATTGAAGTTGGAAGAGTCTGAGCTTCTCCTCTGGTGTTAAAAGCCTGGCCAATTGTGCTGCTTTTGTAGAAATATTTGTCCCTGAAGAAAGGAGTGAGAACCAGGTGAGATGTCTTTGTATGAGGGCCTTGTGTCAATAGGTCAAGTGTCACTGGGTGGTTCTGTAAGCTTTTCTCTATGTATTTGTGTGCCTTTGGGTGATGTCTGCTATTAGGGAAGTCTTTTGTTCCAAGCTGTGCTTCAGATAACTGAGGTTTGGAGCACAAGAACACTGGAGGGTTTGGTGGTGATGGCCTTGACAGCACTCTGAGTCCTTCCACATTGTCTGTGGTGTGCCTGTGCCAGAGGTAATGGGACCCTGTCAGCCTTCCATCATCATCACAGATAATCAAGAATTGAGTATATGAAAAATAAATAAATATATTATAAATAAATTAAATTAATAAATTATATATTAAAAGGATCCATTTAAAATATTTCTCTTTTTTAAACTAAGGCATTCAGTAAACCAAAATTAGATTCAGCTACAAACTTTCTTAAGAAAATATTAAAAGGCTGTTTCATTACTGTTAACAGATGTCCTTAAGTGAATCATTCATTCATATTTCAATATTCAAAACAACTCTTTCCAAAAGAACAACTCAATAACGCATCTAAGGAAATATAACAGTTTATAGAAAACACCGGTTTCTCTTTTTGTGTGTCCAAACTGCTTTCTAACTGATTGAGTTCTACATGTACAGGGTAGGATGCTACTGTTGTTAGTTTGTTTTGCCTTCCTGAACCTGTGATTGGTGTAGGGGGCCACTTGCCAGGAGGAACCTCCCTTTCCCAATGTAGATCAGTGCCCCTTTGCCCCTTACATTCTTAGAGAGTTGCCCTGGGCTCTGAGAAGTTAAGAGGCCAGCATGCATCCAAGGTGAGACTTGAACTCGGGTCTTCCTGACTCCAAATCCAGCAGTCTGCCCACCATGCCAGGTGACTTTCCTTGCTGTGCTTCCCCTCTCTTTTCACTCTAGTATGTACTTTTGCACATGACATTAACATAGCCAGTCACTTAGCACAAATGAAAAGCAATGAATAAAAACAATCCATCCATTCTTGGCTGCCATTGTACAACTGAAATGAACAGGTGAGGGGCTTCTCACAGTATTATTAGCCGAATGCTTTGACACTGTGTAGTTACAACCCAAAAGAGTAGATTCCTTGCTGGGCAGCTAAGTGGAGCAGTGGATAGAGCCCCAGCCCTGGGTTCAGGACCTGAGTTCAAATCCGGCCCTTTACAAACAGTGTCCTGTTTGATCTTCACAGCAACCCTGTTATTATCCTCATTTTGCAATTGAGGACCCTGAAGCAGACAAAGGATAAGTGACTTGTCCAGGCTCACATAGCTAGGAAGTGTCTTTGAACTCAGGTCTTCCTTACTGCAGTCTCAGCACTTTGTCCACCAGCTACCACAATAGAATGATGTCATGTTATTTTTGTAGGTCCATACCTATGGTTTCTGTGGTGTAGGAAGCTCCTGATGAGGAAATCTCCTCTACCAACATAAATTGGCAACTGTCCTGCAACTTTGGGGCCTTGAGAGGATGAGTGACTTTCCCAGGGTCACTCTGTTAGTATGTGTCAGAGTAACACATACTTTTTGACACGTGTTTTTGACACAAAGGCTAGGTCTCTACCCACTACCCTATGCCAGCCCTCCTATGCTGGTAATAAATATTCCTCTCATCATTGTTCCTGATACCTGTCTCCATCTTAGGACAGAGTTAGAAAACCATCGTCTCTTAAAACAAACTATAATTTTATCCAAAAAAAGCAGTCCAAAAAACCCAATTCCATCCAATCTATATACATATTTCAATAGTAAGTCAACATGAATTGAGATGATGCAAAACAAACGAGAAAAAAAAATAACAAGTGAGGAGAGAGATTTCAATTTCAAGCTTCCTGGGGTGAATGTGATCAATACTGTATCTTTAAAAAAATAATTCATTAAGGCTGCCCTCTTAATTTCACTTCACAGAGATGTTGTGAATGGGGCTGAAGTTTGCAACCTTTTAAAAGTTGGAGGCTATATTTATCCTTCCAACACCATTATTCTTTGTGCAAGGATGACTCACCAGAAGGGCCATCTCCTCTTAGTCACAGGAAGCGCTGCCTCCAAAGAGATTGATTTAGTTGAAAATCAGACTCAGGGCTTAAAGGCAAAACAGCAGACACAAAGGCTTTGGTAAAGCAGTGAGGTGGAGAAGTTGGATAAGGTCATGTTTATCTGATACCAAAGGAATAGTTGGAGAAGGGGAAAAACACCAGGAAAAAAGGAAACCCAGAAAGTCAAGTTTGCTTTGGGGTATCTCAACAACAAAACCAGTTCCCCTAACTGGTTTCAGGTTCTATCCAAACACAAGCACTTGGCCAAATGGAGTGATGCTTTGTTTTTTTTTTTTTTTGTTTGTTTGTTTGTTTTTGTTTTCCATCTTACCTCCTGGCAGTGGCACATTCAAGAGTCCAATCTATTGAATGGTTCACCTGATTGAGCAGCCCCAGGCACTCAAGACTTTCGCCTTGAAATTAGCTGAGTTGGGGCCACCTCTGCATGAAGTTACAGTAGATGCTGTTGGGTGACTAGTTGGGCATTTGGTCATGTGGCTCAAACTGATCTATCATGTAGCCGTGGGATCATGGGATTAGTGGTGGAAGAGAATGTTAGAGACATGTAGTCCAATCCTTTATAAAGAAACTGAGATGTCATGTGTAAGGCCACAGAGGCGTAAGCAATGTGGGTAGGATTGGAATCCAAGATCTCTGGTTCCCAAGACAGTGCTCTTTCCCTCTGGACCATGTTGCTTCTTTTACACAGACACAACCTTTGATTTATGTGGGGGCTTATGGAACAGTAGAGTTTCTCCTGCACTCTATACATGGAAAGCTGCTGGATTTTGGTGAGGCAGCACGAGACAGTGACTAGAGTGTTGGATTTAGAGTGAAGAATATAGATTCTTATTCCTCTCCTAATACTGGCTGAGCTCAGGCAGCTCCCTAGGACTTAGCTGCCAAAGGAGTTCCTTACAAGGATGGAAATGACAACAACTGGGTGTCTTTGCGTTCCTTACACATGTCCAGGATGCAATATGAATTTCAGGATGGGTGACAACTCATTGGGCATGTTGTAGTGGGGAGTCCTTTTTTCACTATGGCTTAGACCACATGGTTGCTCAGGCCCCTTCCAAATCTGAACTTCAGTTATTCTGTAGGTCTCTGGACAACCCAGAGAGCTCATCTATTAACACATGCGTCTTGGACAGACATTACACATTTGGGCCCAGAGTTGAGTAGGAAGGGGAGAGCAGGCGGGATTGCCTCCTCCATTCAGAATCAAAGTTCCTTGTGGCATGCATTGTATTTGTATCCCCAGCACCTAGCATGGTACCTGGCCTAGATTAGGTGCTTAATAAATATGTATCGATTGATTGATTGACCTTGGGGAAGTTGCACAGTATTTTTAATGACCTCCAATTCCTTCCTGACACAAAAGGCCATCTTTTGAGTTCTACAGTTGTCTTCTATGGCTGCAAGGCACGGAACTGAAAGTCACTATGGAAGTGAAAATGAGCAGCACCCTAGTAGCAATCAAGTGCCTTTTGGTGAGCAGGCTTTACCAACCAGAGAGTACAAAGGAGAATTGATGTCAATGAGGCTCTCAAAGAAGTGCAAGATCAAAACAAGGTGTGCTGATCACATGGTCAGAGGGAGAGTCCCATGGGCTCTGTCGGTTTCCTGTTGGTATCAGAAGGAAGCAAGGAAGGCCCTCAGAATCGTGGATGGTCATGGCCAAGAATCACACAGGCTGGGCAGCCAGGAATGAATAACTATTGGCATCATTGTAAGGCATACCCACATTAGTGAGATCACAGATCCTTTGCCTGTGAGAAGCAAAACAGAAGGATCATTGGCAAGTAGGATTTTGTTCGGTCTAGCATGGGGAAATCGTATGGCTGATAATCTTATAAATATAGTGATTGGATCTAATATAGGCCAAGCCAACAAGCTGTTAAGCACCTGCAACATGCAAGACACTGTGCTAGTGACACAAAGCAAAAACAGCCCCTCCCCTCAAGGAACTTATATTCTGGGGATGGGGGAAAGAAGGAGGCAATATGTAGAGAAAAATATAAACCTACCAATCCCCACAGGGGAGAACCATGAAGATCTTGTCCACGTGAGGTAACACCTAAGTTTAGCCTTGAACGAAGTTAAGAATTTTAAAATAAGAAGGGCAGTAGCCCTCCATCTCCCCCAGGGGATTGGCCCTTTGATCATCTCCTGCTTTGTCTCCAATTTTCAAGCTCTCATTACTGATGGGATCCCTCCCTGCTGCCTCCACAAAAGCCCCATTTTCTCTGTCCTTAAAACAAGTCAACCAACCTTCTCTTAACTTACCAACCCCTCAAGTTCTCATCCTTCTTTTAAGAGCCCTATTCCTAAGTGGGGAAAGACACCATTCTACATGGCTACCTCACCTCTCTTACCTTCCACTAATTTCTTAGCCCCTCCTTGCAAAAAATCCCTACCACTTAACTAAAACTGCTCTCTCCCAGGTCACCAGAGATTTCCTCATTGCTAAGTCACTAATCAACAAACATTTGTGAAACATCTACTGTGTTCTAGGCCTATACTAGGTGCCAGGAATGCAAATACCATGATAGAAACAATCCTTGCTCTTAAGAAGCTTACAGGAAAACAATAGTTAGCTAGCATTATATAGCTCTTTAAAGTTGGTGAAGTGTGCTATCTCACAGCAACTGTGGGGTGTAGGTGCTGTCATTATGCCCATTTTACAGATGAGGAAATTGAGGCATACGGGAGTTAAATAACTTGCCCAAGATCACACAGCTGGGTGAGCTTCTGATGCAAGATTCAACTCAGGTAGGTCTTCCTAACTTCAAGTCCAGCGCTCCCTTTACTATGCCATCTAGTTACCTCTTGTGTAAGTTAAGCAAAACAAATTCCCACTTTGCCCATATCCAAAAATGAATGTCTCATCCTGCTTTTGAAGTTTGGCCTCTCTCTGTCAGGAGATCAGTAAGATGATTCCTCCGGAATTATGTTTGGTCACTGCTTGATCAAACTACTTAAGTCCTTAAAAGTTGCCTATCTTTATAGTGTTGTTATTGTACAAATTATTCTTCTCATTCTGCTCACTTCTCTCTGTGTCAGTTTATACAAGTCTTCTCAGGTTTCTCTGATACCATCCCTTTTGCCATTTCTAATGGCACAAATAGAATTCTTTTCTAATATTATGTCATATTATGTTACATTATTATTATATTACATTGTATAACATTACATTATATCATGTTATATTATATCATTTCATGTGCCATAATTTATTCAGCCATTCCACAATCCATGGGCAGCTATTTTTTCTAGTTCTTTGATACTACAAAAAGTGCTGCTTTATATACTATTTGCTCTCCTTTTCTTTTGTTGTTTTGTTTTGTTTCTTCTTTTTTGTTCTTCCTCTCATTAGTTCTAATTCTTTTGTACATCGTGACTAATGTGAAAATATGCCTAATATGAATGTATAAGTAGAGCCTATATCAGATTGTGTGCTGTCTTGGGGAGGGGGAGAAAATTTAAAAGTCAAAATCTGGGGGCAGCTAGGTGGCGCAGTGAATAGAGCACGGCCCTGGATTCAGGAGGACCTGAGTTCAAATCTGGCCTCAGACACATAACACTAGCTGTGTGGCTCTATGACCCTGGGCAAGTCACTTAACCCCATTGCCTAGCTTAAAAAAAAAAGTCAAAATCTTATGGAAGTGAATGTTGAAAACTAAAAATAAATACATTATTTTTTTTTAAAACGTGCTACTTTAATATTTTGGGGTATATGGGACCCCTCTATCTTTGACCTCCTTAGGAGATATGCCTAGCAGTGGAATCTCTGTGTCAAAGGTTATGGATATTTTAGGGTTTTTTTTAACATAATTTCAAGTTGCTTTCCAGAAGAATTGAACCAATTCACTGTTCCACAAACAATACATTAGTGTTTTAATTTTTTTTTGTTGTCATTTTTACTAATCTTTTCAGTGTGACTTGAATCATGTGTGTTGTTTTGATTTGCCGTTTTTAGGTAATTATGGGTGATTTGGAGCCTTCTTTCAATTGGTTGTTTCTAATTTGCAATCCTTTCAGGGACTGTTTATTCACATCCTTTGACCACATATTTATTGGGGTATAGCTTTTGGTTATGTGTATACACACACACGTATGTATATATGTATGTACATATGTATGTGTGCATGTATAGGTATGTATAGATGTTATTTGACTATATATGGAATATTACATCCTGATTATTTGATGTAAAGATTTTTTTCCCTTAGTCTCCTGCTTCTCTTCTTCATTGCATTGATTTTGTTTGTGCAAAAACCTTTTAATGTCTTTTAACTGAAGTTCTGTCTTTTGTCTTTTGTTATCACTTCTATATCTCTTGTTTGGTTAATAATTGCCCCCCTAGCCGAAGCTGTAAAAGATATCAGATATGATTTTTAAAAAAATATTATAACCTGTAATATTCAGATTATGTATCTTTTGTGAGCTTTTTGTGCAATGTCATGTTAGGAGTTGGTCTAAACCTCATTTCTACCAAATTGCTTTCCCATTTTCCCAGCAATTTTTGTTGACTAAGGAGTTCTTCTATAAGTAATTTGTGTTCCCAGGTTTTCCCAACATTGAGTTATTCTGAAGTTCAGCTGCTCTGTAGAACTCTTGTTAACATATTGGGAACATTCAGTGTATTTTATTTTTCTTACTCTTCATTTCATTGTTCTACTTAAAATACAACTTTCTTTAGTGTTGACAGTAGGAGAAGAACAAGAATTTCACGGGGCTATTTACAAGGAAGCAACAGCCCAGAGTCACGACGGTCTGAGTTTGAAACTTACCTTGGAAACTTCCTAACTGTAAAGCAAGTCATGCAACCTCTCAGAGCCTCAATTTCTTGAGCTGAAAAATGAGTATAATCATTCCTATACCCCCTACTTTGCAAAGTTGCTGTGCAGCATAAATTGAGAGAATATATACAAAGTGTTTTGTAATCTTCAAATTGCTACATAAATGTCAGTTATTATGAGAGGCAGACATGTTCTTAATGCACAAAAGTAAAAACATATGGCAAACTTAACTGCATAATGTAATTAGGAATATTGAAGGCCCAAGAGCAAAACGTGAGCACAATACAGGACTATCTTCATTCACTTCTAGAATCCTAAATCATATTCTGAATATTATAACCTTCTCGAAACCTGAACTGGAGGTTGCCCTGGGTTCCTTTGATTACCACGGACACCAGTGGTTCAATGCCTATGGCTAATTTTGGTGTCTATCCATGCTACTGTTGTCTTCGCCTCTTCCACGTACAAAGAAATCCTCATGGCAACTCACAAGCTATTGTTCCTGCAATGTAGCATCCACTGCATAGGGATATTTTTAAAGGCAAAAACTTACCAGGTTTTAAGCTTTATTAAAAAAAAAAAAAAGTTTGCATCCGGGATTAAGAAGATAAGATGCCAAACCATCTGTTCCAAGTGAAACCTCAAAGCCAAGCTGCTTTTCCCTGTGTATGTCTTCCCAAAATAAAAGTCCCCCTACAAAGGACCAAGCAAGTCATGGGGTGGGTTTATGCATAGACATATATGTACCCATGAAAATCAAGAGAGATAGGAGTGTCATCAAATATTCAGTAGCCTTTCTGAACAGTGAACAGTGTTTGACCTCTTGCAAACCTATTAAATTACACATTAAATTTATAAGGAGATGTAAGTTCAGCTGAGCAAAGGTTGGGTTCAGTGTTCTCTACACTGCTTTTCCACTTTAGAGTCTCAGATCCCAAGGTTTTGTAAAATATGTTTTTCCTCTTCACTAGCTCAACTCCCCTCAGGCTTATTGACCTCACCATTAACACTGATCAAAAATTAAGCAGGCCAAACTACTTAATAATATCCTGTGTGTATGTGTGAAAGAGGGAGAGTTCTATTTAAATGTTTTACTAATGTTTCAGTTTTTATTTAAAACTTCACATTGGATATTAGCGTAACCAAATTTAGTAGCTATTTACATTTACATTAATTTAAATGCACAAAGCTTTTTCTTTTAAACAAATATTTCCAATAAGTCCTCATTCTGTAGGATCTTCCCTTGCAGCTAAAGTCCTGGAGGGCAGGCTTTGTTTTTTGCTTTCTTTGTATCCTTAGTGCTTAACATAGTGCCTGGTACATAATAGGTGCTCAATCATTTGCTTGTGTTACTTTACTCAACAAATCAACACACTGACCATGTATGCAAGCATAAGTAGCTGCCTGCATCTGTAGTCTATCAGAAATATATTTCATCACTGGTCCTGAAAAATCAAGATTAGTCTTTATGATAGTCTGACTTCTGATGTCTTTTAGTGTCATTTTCCTTAACGTTATTATGTATATTGTTCTATTAGTTTTGTTCCATTTTTTCTGAAGCACTTCACAGAAATCTTCCCTGAATTCCTCACATTTATGGATTCTCCTCTCTCTGCCTCCTTTTCATTTCATTGGTGTATGGAATGTTGATATCCCTCTACCAAAGCAGATCAACAACTTATATGTAATCTAACTCATAATGTAATGTCTTAAATAGTTGCTTGCAGCACTGAGAAGTTAGGTAACCTGTTCAGAATCACACCATCTTAAGGTTACCTGTAAAAACACCCCAGAACGACTCATGAATCCATCCACAGAACGGTTTCCCTCTCAAATCTTATATGCACCTAAGTTCCCTAAACACAGTAGTACCATTGAATATACCACATTAAAAAGTGAAACAAAAAGAGTCATGTGGCATTGAGGAGGGGTCACATGAACAGCTGTATAAGTTCAAATGCATTATACGTTTTTATAAAAAGCAAAATAATGTTTTCACTTGGCTTGGTTTCAGTCATATCAAAGCATGTAATTGAATTAGACAATAGTATCTTGACTCCCACCTCTGGTCTGGAACTATTTGATTGTAGAGGAAGTCCTCAAGAGAAGACCAAATGACCATTTTTGAAGTGTCTTCTCCTTCAGATTCAGGTGGAACCAGATGATTACTGAGATTCCTTCTACCTCAAAGATTCCGTGATTTGAGGACATGAGTGACCATGGGTCTCTAAGCACTGAGACTGGCATTAAAATTGCTCATTTGTCTACGTCATGGAGATTGCCACCAACTAGTGACTAAACAGTTGACTTAGCACCATCAAAAACAGAGAGTTTAAGATGAAGAAAATGAGTAAAAAGGAAACTAGAATGCTGGTGTTCTTCCTCCCTACCAAAGGACCAATTCCTTCCCCAATTCTTTTTCACTGCTCTTCCTACCCCAACCTACCCTCCCACTACAACCAATGGTACCATATGAGAGCGTAACTTAGACCCTGACCAGAAGCTGAGCTGGTTGCCCCCTGAACCTAACACAGTGAGCAGGGAGCCTGAATGGAGAAGTTGGTGCATGATCAGAAACCTCAAGATGTGTAAGCACAGAAACTTTATTCCTTGCTTCTGCACCTTTCTCATCTCCTGTGACTATGACAGCTGATATAGACAACAAATGCCTCCATTCTAAGACTCAACCTGAATTGGTTGTCTGTCTTAAACATGCGGCTCGGGCACTTCCAGTCACCTCCTGCTAGTAGGAGAGTTAATCAAAGATATGGGGGAAGAAAGTAATTTCTAGCCCAGACACATTTCAAGTCATTTGCATTCAGCCTTAAACACTTGACAATAATTTCCAGAATTCCTGTGACAGAGAAGCGGTAGGGTTTAATTTAAAACAGAGGGGGAGAGACGATGATGAAAATGGAAGCAATTTGATGAAGAGAAGGAGCTGTTTCGGCCGTTAGCAATAATATTGGATGAACAGCAGGCAGAAAAGAATCTCCACAATTTGAAAAGGTGTTTTAAATTTGTGCTCAGATGCACAATTGAAAAGGTCTACTTTGCATACCTGCTATATAGTACATTTCCCGCTGAATGGAAAAATACAATAATCTGGATGAACAGAGACGATGAGAATCCACTAACAAGGGATATGCCGGAGCACATTCATATGTTAATCCACTCTTCGCAGTCATTTCTAAATGTGCTCTGACAATCGTCTTCATCCTTCTCCCATTGGGTCATGGATTCTGTCTTTGGGACCCTGAGCTTTCTACCTTATGGGGCCCAGTATTAAGCCACCACTTGCCTTCCATGTCATATAGCTGCAACTGCATATGTATCCCTCCCCAATGCACACCCCTTTTCTAGATCCTTTTTGTCTTCCCCTATTAGACCACAAGCTCCTTGAGAATAGGAACTATCTTTTTTGCTTGTATTTGTATCCTCATTGCTTAGCACAGTGCCTGGAACATGGTAATTGCTTAATAAATGGTTTTTCACTCATACACTCATAAGGAAATGAATAGAAGATTTTTAAGTCCCTGTAAAGAAAACAGGTTTACATAGGTATTTCTCAAATAACTCTCCTTGAAATTCCTTTCAATAGCTAATGTAAAGATTTTTTTTTAATTTGGATCATGTAGAGAAGAACTTTGGCTTTTAAAAGAATATGACCCAGGGATGATAGCTTGAAATAGGTATCGTGGGATGGAGTACCTGGAATTTTGAGATCATAAATCCATCAAAGGAAATGGTGAAGTAATCAAGGCAGTCAGTCCATCACTGGATAAGACTTTGAAAATGTAATTAGTTGCAGTCAGTTAGTGGCTATATTTACTTGACAGGCCAGTTACAGTATAAAAGTGGGAAAATGATAGAATGAGTAATTTGGCGCTCATTGAAACAATCAAAACATTCATCTCCTAGTGAATGCTGTGGTCTTCTTGTTATAGTTCTGTAACTCTTTTCAGCTGTGACCACTCTTTTCTTCACTTAATTTCTAAGCTCAGTACCTTCTGAATCAATTAATCAATCAGCAAATATCTATCAAGTCAAAAAGACAAGAACAGACAGCAGAATGAATTCCTAAGTAATCAGAGTTTTGTCTCTTGCTTTTTGGAATCCAAGGCCAATAAGCCTACTGATTTTTAATGTCACCATATTAGGGTTAGAGTTCTCTGCAAATGGAGGAGACTCTGAATGCTTACTACATTTAAGCATTCCAGAAGATCTTTTTTGATATATTGTAAAGAAGGGTCTGAGACCAATAAAACTACATATAATGTATGTACATTTCACATAAATGAAAGTAAGGTTTTACATTTAGGTTCAAAAAATCAATTTAGTAAGCATAGGATAGGGGAGGACTGATGAAAGTTTGTGGGAGAAAAGGTTGTTGGGATTGTAATTGACCACATGCTCATGTCACATAGCTACTAAAATACACCTCTTTAGTGATGCAATCTTTAATGAAATATGAAGTCCAGAGAAAAGGGCATCATTGTGTTCTCTTTTCTGGTCTTACCACATCTGGCATGTTGTTTCAGTTTAGAGTATCACTGTTTAAAAGAAATGATGACAGCTGGAGAAGGGGGCCTTCTTGGTTAGAAGTTGAGGTGGGAGGAGCGAAACTTGTTATAAAGTATTCCCCAAAGGCTTAGCTTAATACTATCCTAAATCTCTGGGAAGGCTCTGTATGTAGAATGATTGAGGAAATTATGAAATTTTAACCTGAAGAAGGGAAGATGTTGGGGTGACATGCAAGATGGAGGGAGTAAATGAATACTGAGGAGATTGTGGCTTCAGTTAAGGAAGAGTTTTGTAATATTGAATAATAATTTCTAATTGAAGCTATCAGTATACCTACTCAGCTATTCCCAGAATGATAGACTCCCATCATTAGAGGTCCTTTTCCTTTTCTTTTCAATCTTTTTGGGATACAGACCTAGTAATGCTATTGCTGGGTCAGAGGGTATGCACAGTTTTATAACCTTTTCAACATAGTTCCAAATTGCTTTCCAGAATGGTTGGATCAGTTCACAACCCCACCAACAGTGTAGTAGTGTCCCAGTTTTCCCACATTCCCTCTTACATACCTTTTCTGTCATATTAGCCAATGTGGTAGGTGTGAGGTGGTACCTCAGAGTTGTTTTTGCATTTCTGTAATCAGTAGTGATGTAGAGCTTTTTTTTTTATATGACAATAGATAGTTTTAATTTCTTTCTCTGAAAATTGCCTGTTTATATCCTTTGGCCATTTATCAATTGGGGGATGACATATGTTCTTATAAATTTAACTCATTTCTCTAATATATTAGAGAAATGAGGCCTTTATCAGAGAAACTTTCTGTAAAAAAAAAAAAAAAGTTTTCCCTAGTTTCCTGCTCTCCCTCCCATCATGCCTGCATTGGTTTTGTTTGTGGAAAACCTTCTTAATTTAATGTAATCAAAATTATGCATTTTACGTCCAGTAATGCTCTCTATCTCTTGTCATAAATTCTTTTTTTGGGGGGGGAGGGGTTAGGCAGTGGGGTTAAGGGACTTGCCCAGGGTCACACAGCTTGTCATAAATTCTCAACTCTTCTCTGTAGATCTGACAGGTAAACTGTTCCATGCTCCCCTAATTTGCTTATGGTATCACCCTTTATGTCTAAATCAGGTACCCATTTTGAACTTATTTTGCCACACAGTGTGAGATGTTGGTCTATCCTAGTTTCTGCCAAACTGCTTTTCAATTTTCCCAGCAGTTTTTGTCAAATAGTGAGTTCTTGTCCAAAAAGCTTGGCTCTTTGCATTTATCAAACACTAGATTACTATGATCATTTACTACTGTGAATTATGCACCTAATCTATTCCACTGATCCATCACTCTATTTCTTGGTCAGTAACAGGATGTTTTGTTGATTACCACTGTTTGGGGTGAATGGATTGCTAAAGGATGCTGGAAAGAAGGTGGAGCTTCATGACTCTTAGAGTGCTTTTTCATTCTCTCCCAAGGAGAATGAACTTGGACCTAGGAAGACTGTGAAAAAAAATGGAGTTGAACCCCAACTGTGGTGGGGATAATCAGGTTTTTTTTTTATTTTGAGCGTGTTGAATTTGAGATGTCTCTGGGACATCCAATGTGACATGTCCAGTAAGCAGTTGGTGATGTGGGACTGAGGCTCAGGGGAGAGACTGAAGCTGGATATTGAGATCTGTGAGTCATTAGCATATGGCTGATAATTCAATCCATGGGAATAATTGAGGCCACTAAGAAATAGAGTATATAGAGAGAAGAGTAATAGGAATACAAAACATTTCCATTTTTAAATCTCCAACCAAGAGCTAATTTAGTGTTTTGGACCAAGTGCCTGCTGTAGGGCACAACCCCCACTGCCCTCCCCTGGTTGTTACCTTTAGGCCTATTATGTGCCAAGAGCTGTGGTAGGTGTGGGAGATATGGATACAAAATGAAAAAAAGGCACTAGAACTTCCATGATAGTTGATAGCAGTTCATGTGTCAAAAATTTGAAAGTGTAAATGAACCGAAAGCTCAATACGAATCCACAGTGGGGCCTGACAGCCAAAAAAGAGTAATCCTTTCCTAGGATACTGTAAGAGAAACCCAGAGTCTAGAAAGAGCGAGGTAATAGGCTTGCAGTAACAGTACTAAGCCTTGGCTAGA
The DNA here is from genome assembly GCF_900497805.2 of Vombatus ursinus. NCBI lineage: Eukaryota > Metazoa > Chordata > Mammalia > Diprotodontia > Vombatidae > Vombatus > Vombatus ursinus. The sequence goes on along the minus strand of NW_020944235.1, from coordinate 2,057,296 downwards.
CCATATCTGAAGTAATGTGGGCATCACATTTGAGGAAGAACGTCTGCAAGCTACAGCTCATCCGTTGAAAGGCAACCAGGAGAATGAAGAGTCGCAACCTTATGCTATATGAAGATTGGGTAAAGGCAGTGGGGATGTCTATTTAGCCTGGAGGTAAAAAAAGGGGATGTGATAGCTGTGTTCAAGTATTTGAAGGGTCCTCATGTGGAAGAGGAATAGATTTTTTCTCTTTTGACCCCAGAAGGCACAGTCTAGAGCAATGCATGGAAGTCACCATGAGGTAAAGTTAGGCTTGATATGAAGAAAACTCCCTACCATAAACATAAATTATTATTATTGTTGTTGTTGTTGTTGTTTTAAAGAATGGTGTCAAAAATGGACTTGTTACTCAGGTCTAGGCTAGCCAACATGGCCTGTGACTCATCCTGACTCTGAGCTTGTGGGATACCATTGTTGTTATTGTTGTTCAGCTGTTTCACTCATGTCTGGCTCTTTGTAACCCATCTGTAATCCATTTGGCAAAGATCCTAGAGTAGTTTTCTATTTCCTTCTCTAGTTCATTTTGCAGATGAGCAAATTGAGGCAAACAGGGTTAAGTGACTTGCCTAGGGTCACACAGCTGTGGATATCTGAGGTCATATTTAGACTCAGGTCTTTTTGACTCCAGGCCTGGTGCTCTGTCCACTGCATCATCTAGCTGCCTAGGATACCATTAGAATGGGCTATTATTTCCTGGGTATTCCAAATATTGTCTACCACCTAGCATTTTTGTTTGGACTTAGCTTTTACCTTGGATCTGTGGGCTAGCTATGAGTCTGACTGGGGAAGATGGACTCCTCAGCCCCCGAAACCACAATGCAGGTCTAGGTTAATGAATCAAACCCGGTATGCAGAGTTGTAGGGCTAAGGCAACTGGTTGATTTGTCCATTTTTGCTTCTTTTCAACTCATTTTGCCTGTACTGTGCCAGCCACAGACCATTGTACTGCTGTACTTTGCATTGAAAGACATTAAAAAATGATTTCTCTAATAGGTCAAAGGAAAAGAAATTGAGGAATGATATTCTGAGTGATCAGGTAGGGGAAAGGGGACTTTTGGAGACACAGAGAGAGTTTATCAAAGAAGAACTTGTGTTAGGAAAGCAAACAAGAAGAGATGTCAAAGCTAGTAAAACTCGTTCTCCGGTGGAGAAGGAAATTCAGAATGGCTATACCACCTCAAGAGCCATGACAAAGGAGAAAGCTCAAAACTCAACTGTGTTATCCTTCAAGCTCCATGTCTCTATTTCCCCTATCAATTAATCAGGCTTTCCTTAGCTTCATTCAGGCAAATCTAGATTGAAAGTGTGCTGCCCTGGCCTCCTTAACAATGAATCTGTCTGTAGAAAGTATAGGTAAGTAGAATCAATATGGCAGGTTTCCATTTGCACTGAATCATTGCAGTTTCAATAGAATAGATTTCTGAAATGGACCTTTTCCTTCCTTCCCCTCCTTCCCTATTAAAAGAAGGATGAATCAATAGTGCTTTCTTTGCTCACAGAGGTTTTTGCTTGTTCTAGCAAAGACTTTTAACATGGGAAGTGCCCAAGGATGAAACTGCCCACACATAACTCTTCCAGCATATAGAAACAAAGGCAGATATTGGAAGGAATGCTATTATTCTCTGTTTTGAGTACCTTTGTCTATGATCCAAAGGCCACATTTGGAAGGGTGAGTGGAAAGAGGGGGGGACTTCCATGAATGAATTAGCACTAAGATTTTCAACTAGGGAAACATCATAATAACTGCCCCTGTGGGAAATGGGCCTGTTGGCTTTGAATGACAGTGGCAAAGTAAGATTAAAAGGAAGTGATTATGTGACCTCGACCAGCTTAGGTGTCAGGCCTACACCCCTAAGCTAGATGCTGGCCTTTGTACCAACCATTGCCCAAATCGTGTCTCTCATCACAACTTGGCATTCCTTTACTGATTTAAGATTTACATAGTCCTTTTCTCATAGTAATCCTAGGAATCTGGGAGTGAAAGTATTGGGTTTGTTGGCAGTGGGAGTGGATTTCTTTTTTGGGGGGGATCCATACCTGTGATTTCATCAGTGTAGGGAGCTTGCAGATATGGAAACTGAATATACCAATTCAAATAAGCAATTCACCTGTAACTTACAGTATTAGAGTTGCCAGGGGCACCAAGAGCTTGAAGAACTTGCTTAGGGTCACAACATGTGCCAAAAGCAGGCCTTGAGGCCTTGACTCACTGTTGCTCAGTCCAAAGCTGGCCTTCTGTTGACTATGTCACACTGCCTCTTGTAAAATGCAGTCAGTGCTATCCCCATTTGATAGAAGAGGGAACTCAGGCCTCTGCCAAATCCATCCATCTTTCTTGTATCCCTTGCTTCTGCCTCCATTACACTGCTCAATCCCAGCCTAGTCGCAGCAGCAAGGTTTCTCTCAAATCCATGTGCCTCCTTCAGTAGTTGATGAGACAAGTCTAGGTAGGCCTGTATCTAAAGTAGATGGCCACCTGTCTGCTATGATTCAAAGGGTGCCAAAGGCCTCAAAATATGTCCCTTCGTGTACCCATCTTGGCTGAATTTCTAAAAGGCCTTTATTAAAATATAAATATATTACCTGGGAGGGCTGCCATATTAAGCCACTAAAATACTAGCATCAATTAGTTCATCAGGCGAGATCAGAGTTCAACAACAAGAGAAAGAGGAGAAGCAGGTCCATAGAATGAAGGGAGAAATTCGCCACTGTAAGGGGGCCGGGTAGCTGGCCCTCTAAGAGAAGATAGAGGGAAGAAAGGGCCAAAGATGAATTTGACTTTGGCACGGTGGTGGCATCAAAGACGTTGCCTCGGGAATCAGAAATCATACTGATGTCCAGGCCATGCCATGTCACAATAGCTGGATATGTTTGAGCGAATCACTTCGTCCTTCTGCGTGTCATCTGTGAAAGGGAGATCTTGTCGCACTTGTACTGCAACCTCACAAGGTTACTAGCAGAAGCAGACTTCAGGGCTCCAAGGATCCACAGTTCCACACCTTTGTGAAAGACTGGGGCCAACTTGGTGGAATCCCAAAGCCCAACTCAGTGGCAGAAGGGGGAGGACTCTTCCCACTTAGCTGGGCTGGTCCTTGGGCAACAGTCACATAGGCCTTTCCAGTGTGAGCTCTACTGACCCAACCTACAAAATGCGCTTTTAATCCTTCAAAGTCTTCCGGGCAAATGAAGGCCATCTTCTTTGTCAAGAGGTACCTGCTGTGCATATCCAATGCCAAGCAGCCAATCTAGGTCATCTTGAGCTTCAGGGAACATGTACTGGATCACCTGTCTGCGTGTGAATCCTTCCAGTCTTCTTTTGGACTTCCGTTATAGCCTGTGGATGGTACTACCTGCACATAATGGGCTGTTGTGGTCAACGCTGCTCCAGAGTTATGACTTATTAGGAATGATGCAGCCCCCCAGGTCAAGAGCTCCTCACGCTGTCTACAATTTGTCCCATGGTACTTTTAAATGTTCTTTCTGTTTCCAAGTCAACAGAAGAAGTTTTAATAACTTCTTTACCAATAAATCCTATCAAGAGTTATGACACAGGAGATGTGGGAATGTACCACAGTTTCAGACACTGCACATAACACAGCTATTGTTTTTTTTCTTCATCCTTGTATATTCTTGTCAGTACTTTCTATTTCTCCAAAGTGCCTATGGCTTGGATTAGTGACGGTCAGATATCATCATCATCTGTGTCACTGTCACTGCCGTTTTCATCATTATCTTCATCACTGGGTAACCCCAATACCACTGTTCTTGATGAGGGTCCACTCCTAATGATAAGCCTCACTCTTCAGTAACTAAATAGCCATGGTGCCATATGTAGTCCAAAATTCAATCACAATGTAACAGACAATTTTTGTTGTTGTTCAGTCATTTCAGTAGCGTCTGAGTGCTTGTGATCCCATTTGGTTGTTTTTGTTTTTGTTTTTGCAGAGATAATGGAGTGGTTTGCCATTTCCTTCTCCAGCTTATTTTACTTAGAAGGAACTGAGGCAAACAGGTGTCTGAGGCCAGATTTGAACTCAAGAAAAAGAGTCTTCCTGATTCCAAGCTCACTGCTCTATCCCCTGGGCCACCTTCTTGCCCAAAAGAATAGACAGTAGGGCATCAATAGTACCTTGACAAGCAACAGTATAACATTTGTTTTAAATCAATTGCTTAGACCTATAGGATTGCACAACCCTTCTACATAATCACTGCTAGGAAGAAAAAAAAAATAATTCCAAAAGGAAAATCTTCCTTCCGTGCAAAGCCATCCCCACATTGGAAATCTAGTGCAAGTGCTCTGTGTAAGCTAGCTCTATGCTACCCTGCTGGACCTAAGATTATAGACTTAGAACGAAAAAGACCTTCTTATCCAATCACCACATTTTGTAGATGAGAAAATGGCTGCTCAGATAGGGGGAGTGACTTACTCAAAGTCACACATAAGATCACAGACCCACAGCCAGATGGGACACCTTTTGGTCTCAGGACCACTTGACACTCTTAAAAAAAATTGTTGATGACCTCACCCCCCCTTGCCAAGATCTTTTGTATTAGAAATTGAAATATCTTGGCATCATTATGAAAATACTTTGGACCCTGAAAGGGCCCCTTGGAGAACCATTGATCTAAACCAGCTCATTCATTTGATAGATGAAGAAACTGGATCTCCCACAGGGCCTACGGGAAAGGGAGTTCTTCCCACACCTTGTCTTAACAAAGATGTAGCTCTCCTGGCATCCTGATTGAGAGAAGTCTGTAAAGGAGGAGTAGGCAGGGGGATGTGAAGAGGAGCCTGAATTTGCAGTCAGAAGACCTGGGTTTGAATCCTGGCTCTGGTACTACCTGTCTGACTTTGGGCATGTCAGTTTCCCTCCTTGTGTTTCAATTTTTCTCTGCTATAAAATGAGTGAATTGGAGTCATTGATCTCTAAGGTCCCAGCTTGAACATTTATTCCACCTTCCAAAGAGTACCTCTGAAGCTCACACCTACAAGTACTTAAACAGCTTTGCTTAGTATCGCCTAGGCCCATGTGGCCTCTTTTTCTTCCTATTTAATCTGCCCATTTTCTGCCCTCCCCTCTCACTCATCCTTTTTCATTGAATTTCCTCCTCTCTGGCTTCCAGTACTACAATCAAATCAGCATTGGAATGGGCATGTAGATGGACTGCCACCTTGTTCCACTTACCATCGTTGAGACTTCCCAGAATATAACTCCCTACCTTGGCTACCACACTACTATATAAGTGGCCTTCCCATATTAGAATGTAAGCTCCTTGAGGGCAGGGATTATCTTTCTTTTATATTTGTAGTATTTGTATTGTAAGGGTTTAGTACAGTGCATGATGCATAATAAATACTTTCTTATTCATGCACTTATTCATGTATTCATTTATTGGTGGCCTTTAGAAGATTCTTGGGATTAAAGAATCCTCCAGTCAGTTAGAAAGTTATTACCAATTATATGGAAATGTTGAGGTACTGTGGACAGTGAGTTTAAAGAAATGTTGAACCCTCAGAAAAAGAGTAAATAACATCTCTTTAGATAACCCAAGGAGAAAACCCCACTGCCTCTACAAAGAGTGATAAAGTTCACATTCAGAAGAGAATTCCAAGGTATTCTCATGAAAGTCTGACACCCTTCCAGCATTAGGCTGATTTAGGGGAACCCTGGGTTCTTCAGGCCTCCCAGAGCTTCCTGAAAGTGCAATGCTCCCTGCCAAACAAATCCATGAATTGTGAATGAACACATTGAGCCTTTTGCACTTTTGGAATGGGGCCCTGTAACCAAGAGCTGGAGTCACAGGTGATGTAATCCATTAATTCCAGCTGAATGTTCCTGACACAGGCAGCAGCCCGGCCATCAGTCTGGGGCCAGTGGCTGTATACAATCAAAGCTTCTGCACCTCCAAGGGTGACAGTTACATCTGGGGCTCAGACCACATAGAACATGTCATTTCTGAGGCAGCCCAGTCACTTAGTACCAGTGACCTTGGCCAAGTCACTTCCCCACTATGAGACATAGTTTCCTCCTCTGACATAGGAAGTTAATCATGCTCGCTCTACCAATCTCCCTGGATCACTGTAAGCAAAGGGCTTAAGAACAATATATAAATGAATATTGCTGTTATTATTGTTGTTGTTATTACTGTTGAAGGTTTGCAAATCTCTTCCCATTGTCTAAACAGTAGCTCCACGGCCTCCTCACTGTATACAGAAGTCCCTGGATAAATGTATCTGAGTTGGAGTAATAGTCATTAGAATTACTTTGTCAAAAGATCAGTACAGGCCTATCTCATTTTATTGCACTAGGTTTACTGCACTTCACAGATAATTGGTTTTTTTCCTGTTTTTTTTTTTTAAACAAATTGAAGGTTTGTGGCAACTCTCTGTTAAGGAAATTGGTTGGCATCATTTTTCCAACAGCATGTGCACACATCATGTCTCTATGTCCCATTTTAGTAATTCTTGCAGTATTTCAGACTTTTCCATTATTATTGTATCTGTTATAGTGATCTGTGATCATTGATCTTTGATGTTACTATTGTAATTGCCTTGGGGCATCACAGACTATGCCCATATAATACAGCAAACTTTTAAATGTGTGTGTTCTGATTGCTCCACCAGCTCCCCATCTCTCTCCCTCTCTTTGGGCCTTCCTATTCCTTGAGACACATCACTATTGAAATTAGGCCAATTAATAACCCTACAATGGCCCCTAAGTGTTCAAATGAAAGGAAGAGTCAACCAATGAGGCAAACTTGTCTTATTCCAAGAAATTGCCACAGCCACCCCAACCTTCAGCAATCACCACTCTGATTTGTCAGCAGCCATCAACACTGAGGCAAGACCCTTCACCTGCAAAATGATTATAACTCACTGAAGGCTCAGATGATGAGCATTTTTAGCAATGATTTTTTTTAATTAAGGTATGTACATTTTTTTTAGATGTAATACTATTGCACACTTAATAGATTGCAGTATATTGTAAACATGACTTTTATATGCACTGGGAAACCAAAAAATTCATGTGACTCGATTTATTGTGACATTTGCTTTATAGCAGTGGTCTGGAATCAAACCTGCAGTATCTCTGAGGTATGCCTGTAAGTACCATGTTAACCATTTTGGCACTTGCCAAAAATTTAGCATTTGGTAGAAATCAGTTGGTCAGTAAACATTTATTAAGTGCCTACTATGTGCCAGGCACTATCTTAAGCAGTTGTGGTTGTGTGTGTGGTTTGTCCTTCCTTCTCAAAGAGGACCGTGACATCACAGAGGTGATGACATGACTTGCAATTGACTTTGATTTGAGTGAGGGAGAGCTGTGTAAGGTCACCAGCCTCACTTTCTCCTCCAAAGGCATCTGGGTCCAGTGGCCAGATATTGATCAGGATGACTAGAGATGGCCCAGAATGCAATGTTAAGCAGTAATCGGGGCGGGGGGGTGGAGGGAGATAGAGGACAGAGGGAGTGTACAGTCTAACTCGGAAAGATAACATGTGCGTGTTTAGGTAGCTCCAAAATAGATACCAGATAGGAGAGGAGAGCCAGAACTTCAAGAATGGCTTCATATAGAAATCTCATTTCATTAAGGTGAAACCTGAAGGAAGCTAGGGACTCATGCAGAGATGAGAAGGGAGTGCATTCTGGACATGGGGAACAAGAAATACAAAGTGACTGAGAAAGGAGATGGAATGCCATGGGGGAGCAGTAACGAAGCCTGCATTGTAACATGCATGAAGGGAACTAGTGTGCAGTTAGTTTGGAAAGGAAGAAGTGGAGAGGAGCAGGCTGTGAAGGGCTTTACATATCAGACAGGAATTTGCCATTGATTCTTAAGGAAATAATTAGCTATTGAAGCTTCTTGAGCAGAGGAGTTAAAGGGATTGATGTATTGTTTAAGAGTGTCCCTTTGCCACCTGTGTAGAAGATAGATTGAGGGAGGGAAAGACTTGAAGCAGAGAAGGGAAAGACTTGAAGCAGAGAAATGAATTCACCATCATGGCATAGTGGATAGAAGGTTGGCCTTGCCGTTAGGAAGTCCTGCCTATGCCCCACAGTAGCTGTGTGACTGTGGGTAAGTCCCTTAACTTATCTTCACCCCAGGCATAGAGAAGTTACAGATGATCGGCATCAGTGAAGTGATTTCTACACTTAGGAGTTCCCTAGACCAAGAATCACAGGTCCAGACCAAAAAGCCATCATCCCCTAGGAATGCTCTTTAATTCTGCTGGCTTTGTAGATATTTCTAAAGTTTGCTGATTGATCTGAGCTCTCCCTTTTCAGGGAGCTCTGGTATATTTTCTCATACAAGCAGAGAAAACACTGAATGAACTTGCTTTCTCTGAAGGTAGATGGGTTAGGCCATCAACCTGGAGAGGGTAACTTGCAACATCACTCGGTGTGGTTGAATCTGGTTGTAATTAAGCTAGTTAAACCCTTGTTCAATTTTGGCTCCGTTAGAAATTTCCGTTTTGTCTCCTTACAAATCCTTCTGGCTCTAAGTGAAGGCAGCTCTGAAAGTAAGCAGGGCTCCTAATTAACCAACAAGTATTGTACATAGAATAAACACCAGATGGGAGGGGTCAGGAGTGTCTGCTCAGAAGGAAGAGGAAAAAAAGAAAAGCAGAGCTGTAGAACCAGGATATCACAGCCATGGCAGCTAAGATGAGGACAGGGGCAGGCAAGGGTGGACCAGGGAGGACTTTTCCCTGGATTCGATGAAGTCAGGCATTGCTGACACAGTAACTTTCCTCTTGATATTTTTTCTCCCACAAAAGGGCTAGAGAAAAACAGCTACAAAAATTGGGGTGGTGGAGAGAAAAGAAAGAATAGACCTGGGCCCTCATCCCTGCTTGCTGTATGACTTCAGGAGAGATGTTTAACCTCTCTGGGCCTCAGTTTCCTCATCTGTAAAATGAGGCTGGCTTAGACCAGATTATGTTAACAGTTTCTTCTTATTTGATATTTCTCTGGTTTGCTAGTTCAACAGAGAATATGAAGATGGAGCTCAAATTGGTGGATGAGTCCCTCCAGCTACAAAGAGGATGTCTTAAGAGGCATCACAGAGACATCAACTATAGAACTTTTAAGTGTTTCCTTTGATCAGCTCACTTTTCTCTGAGCAAAGAAGTCAACCAGATGCTGGGTTTCAGGACAAATTCCATAAATGGTGGTTGGTTTGTTTGTTTGTTTTGATACTGCAATGCCCAGTGAATTATAAAGCTTAGGAAAAGCTGATGAGAATAAGAAAAATTGAGTTTTCTTTCAATCTGCAAAGGTTTCTTTAAAAAAAAATAATTAAGTGGGCATTACTAAAATACCCTATACTCAAATGGGCCTATGAGTTCATCATTTTGGATGCTCTCTCTAAAGATCTAGATTATAGCCCACCCATAGCAGTCTATCCAGTGCAGCTCTTGTCCATTAAGTCCCACAACTTGGCTACAGAGGGATGTCTTATCACACTGGAGTTCATTCTCACTTTCTCTTGACATCTCAAGGATACCACTGGACCACTTTGCCAATCACCTCTCATCTGGTATCTTTACCATGTGACCAGCCTGTCTTCTCATCCTAGCTTTCCATTCACTAATTCCTTTTGACTCCTGTTCTTTGAAATTCCCCATTGGCTATATTTTGTAACCAGTTTATCCCTACTACGTGCCTTTCCGTTGCTCTGCGTGTAGTATTTCTTTTCAAATCTTTGGTGACTCTTGTGCTCCATGTATTGCATGCATACAGTAATATTGGCATTAAAAAAAGATAGGCCTTTATTTTCATGAGATGCTTAAGGTTGTTAAAGGAGTTCTGTAATTTCCTGAAGGTAATCCATGTCATTCTCCTCATCTTGTTTAATTTTAGGCCCAACTCATTGTCCAAGAGTACTGTCTACTCCACATTTACTTATTAATAGACAGGTTCTACAGGTTGTCCATCCAACTTCATGTTATAATATGGGGAATGGAAACTCTTCATCCACTTGGTCTTTCTCGTATGGATGGTCAAGTCAAACTCTTTTGAGTCATTAGGGATCTCTTCCAGGAGGCTTTGAAATATTCTGATATATGGTGCAATTTACACTATCTCATCTATAAATAGAATCATCTGGAGATCATCACCATTCAAAGAGATTCCTTTGACTTAGGCCCTGTACTGGATCTCTTCCATCACAGTGACCAAAACCTTTGACAAGCATTTATGCTTTATGCCTTACCTGCTGTTTATGATCAGAGGGTCATTGAATAAGAATTTTTCTGTTGCGTCTTTGAACTCCCTGAGAGCATGGACTTTCTTTTGCTAGTGCTTAACACAGTGGCGTAGACTAAGCACTTGATAAATGTTTGTTGACTGACTATTCCAAGCAATCTTGCATGATTTTTATCTAGATATGGGAGATGCTTTGTTGGGATGGGGTATTATTATATTTTATATGACTTTAGGGCTTAGGAAATCAAGTTAAAATTTTTATCTCAGTTAGACATGCTTACTCCTCGCAGCTCAGTCCATGGGAAATTATGACTGTCACATTTGCTGGTGCCAGCCAATGGAAACTACAGATCTCTGTCATAATGGCACTGGTTTTAGTATCACTTTTTTTAAAAAAAAAATATTCCATCTCTATTCATGAAGAGAACTGGAATTCCCCCAGAGAATTCATTCATTTTATGTGGGCATTGCAACTGAATTAATGGAGCATTTTTAAGTAAACTATTTGAGCTGCAAAGAGATAGATGAAAATTTGATAGAAGGAAAAAACTTCTAATATGTAGAGCTTGGGCACTAGTGGATTTTTTCTCAAGAGAGGTCTTAATGTGAAGGCTAGATACTCATTGAGTTTGTTGAAGAAAAAATTCTCATCCAAATGTACCAAGTTATTGGTGCCATGCCCTCCAAATCTCTCTGTCTCTCTCTCTGTCTCTTTCTGTCTCTCCTCCTCCTCCTCTTCTCTCTCTCTCCCCTCCCTGTGTATATATACTCAATATATATATATATATGTGTGTATGTATATATGTGTATATATACACATACACACAAACATACTTTGTATGTGTATATGTAAATAACATTATTACAACACATGTATAGATAAGTAAATATAAATATATTTACATAAAGTAAACATAAGTATATATATAATAAAGTAAACAGAGATATACACATTCTTTCCCTGTGCTTCTTCCTCTCTGTAGAATGCTGTAGAAAGTAATCTCCTTGAGTGTGGGGACATTTTGGTTTCTGTCTTTGTAGCCTAGCCCCCAGCACAATGTCTGTAACTCCTGTGCTCTGAGTCCTTTTTCAAGGGTCGTCTGTATGGCCCATCTATTGCACACCATTCTTGTAGTGTTCCCTATGTGAAAATGTGGGGCATGTATTCAGGGCTCAAATATGCTTCCCCACTGGGATATATAATTTAGCTGAACTATATTAAAAATGTGTCAAAGTCATAATCCAAAAGTTTGTCAGTTACTGGAATCAGTGTGTTGAATTAGGAGGTGACCACATCAGAAAATCACATCTGCATGTGTTTCTGGAATAAATGCACTTGAAGTCTTTGAATCTGATTCATCTTTGTGTTGTTACTATTGAAGGTTTGGGGTCCACTGTTCCCTTAAAAAGCCATGAGAAGTTGAACTAATCAGATCTTTTTGTCAGATCTAATACTCCCACAATTTAATGGACTTGATCATTATAAAAGTTATATGCAAGCCAGTCTAAGTCCATTTTAAAGGGCCAGTGAGGACAGAACAGTGGGCTGGGTATTCACAGTACTTACAAAATAGCACATCCTATCCCTGACTTAGCCATAACTTAGGAGATTTCATGCATCTTAGCTGGAAGCTTTAATGTTTATCTCTAATTCAGTTATAATCATTGGAGCAGTATACAAATTCCCAGCCTGAGCAATGTAAATATGCACGACTATTTCTTGTACATGGTATGAGTATCTTTTCAGGAGGGGAGAACAATATACAATACTGTAGTACAAAAATGTGTCAAACAATTCATTTATGGTAAGTTGTAGTAGTGAGCAGATCAGTTATATCTCCTTGGCTGGCCTCTACCCACCTGTGAGTGGTACCATTCTTTCTCAGCTTCTCTTGTCAGGTATGACTTTCTTGCTAGTAATACCCTTGGTTCCAGGACTGTGGGAATGGTTTTCCTTTCAAACTTGCCTCTGGAAGAAATAATTAGAAAGGGAAAGTATCTAAGGTAATCACCTTAGAAAGGGTAACAACCAGCTCACTTATAAAACTTCTCCCACTGATACTGCTAATTACTTTTGTGTTTAAGTATGAGTTTGGATTCACTTGTTCTTTATCTGCTTTTAAGATGCTATAAAAAATATGAATTGATAATTCTCTTTTTGTTCAGCTTGAATGCCAAGCTGGGAAGGTCCTGTCAGTCAGAAAATACATTTTTCTCTCTCTGCCACACATATATCATAGCTTAGATCTATTCCTCTTCTTTCCAGTGTATTTTTTTTCTCTCTGTCCTCTCTTTTAGCTTCATTTGAATAATAAAACACACCACTTAGCAATGCAATGGTTAACTACCTTTCTCTTAAAAAAAAAAAAAAAAACAAATAAACAACTAATTGTTGGCCTTTGAAGACTGAATGAATGGGAAGTGTAAAATAAACTTTAAAGAAACAAAAATGGGCTTTGGATGGAATAGGAGCCCTCCTGGGGAGGGAGTGAGGAAAGGTAAAATGGAATTACCATTTTGGATCTGCTGCTGGAAATAAGTTTAACAAAGTCAGGATCTTCCCAAACAAGTCCCTTGACCTTGGAGTCTGGTGCTGGTGACCTCATTTCTGCAGCTGTGCTCCAGCTTCCATGGTGATTGCCCTCCCCAGATTCTGCTCTCTGCCTCTTGCGTCTCATCATAGTCTCTACCAAGGCTGTTGCCAGGGCCCCAGCACCTCTCCCCTTCTCAATCTGATTCATGTATAGATAGGCAGCAGCAACGGTCACCTTTTGGTATCTCTGCCGTTGCGTATGGTGGCAAACCTTTGCCTGTTTTCACCCGTTGTTCCTGATCTCTCTGCCCTCGTGTTCTTCTCTCCTGAGGCTTCTCTTCTTTTTCCTCTCTTAGGGCTGGGAGAGTTAAGTATCCGAGGGAATAAAGAAATCTTGGGGAATTCATGTGCACTGGTGGATCTACGTCTCCAATGTCCTCCTACATGTAAATAGAAAAATACTTAGGGGGAAAAAAAACTGCCAGGGTGGTCCAGCAGAAATAACACTAAATTTGGAGTCAGGGGACACACATGGTTTTGAACCAGAGCTCTGCTCAAGGAAGTTGGTACTGCAGTGGCTGAAGGGCTAGACCTGGAATTAGGGAAGACCTGAGTTCAAATCCTGCCTGGGACATGTGGGCAGGTCACTTAAGCTCTAGCAGCCTCAGTTTCCTCAACTGTAAAGCAGGGATAATAATAGCACTTACCTCTCAGGGACATTGTGAGGATCAAAGGAGATATTTGTAAAAAGTGCCTAGCGCATAGTAGTCACTACAGAAATGCTTCTTCCCTTCCCTTTCCTTTCCCAGCTATATGCTCTTGGGGTGACCATGGGTAAGTCACTTCATCTTTCTAGGACCTTAGTGTCTTCATCTGTAAAAATAACAGGGTAGGAATAGGAACCTCAAGTTCCATCCACCTCGAACCCTGTGATTACATGATACATGAGCAGTTCCTGATCTAGCTAAAAATTCATGGGCCCAGGAAGCTTGCCGTTTCTTGCTCCACAGTATATCTCAATATTCTATGAAGTGTCCTTATGGCATGTCTGGCAACCTTTTAAAACGTATCATTCACAGCAGACATTCAAAGCAATCTGTAAACTACATGGGTTTGTATGGATTAACTTTGCTTCATGTAACATCTTCCTCAAGGTTATTTCAATAGGGTAAAATTGGTTATTCGTAGTGAGTTTTTTACAGGGTCTGTTTTGCTAAAATTCACCATGTATTGGTCTTACTGTTATTGGTGTAGATGTGTGCTTTCATCAACGTAGGAAACCCTTCCCACCTGAGCAGCCCGTTAACTTCTTTATAACTTCTAAGTCTTAGAAAGTTGTCGGGGGGCCTGGGAGGTTAAATTCCTTGCCCTCGGTCTCCCAACCAATACATCTCACAAGCAGGACTTAAACGTAACTAGAGTAATTGGGCCTCTTTATACGATGCTTCAAAGTTTGCCAAGCACTCGATATATGTTACTGTATTTGTTCCTCACAGGAACCTGTAAAGTAGGTACAATGATTATGTCCATTTTCTGGATAGGGAAATTCAGGGTGAGAGAGGGTAGGTGACTTGGTCTATGGTCATTACTGAGGCAACATTAGAACTCAGATCTTCCAGACTCCAAGGCCCATCCTGTAGCTGCTATGTCATTCTGTCTCTCTGCTGGCTATGCACTCCAATACAATTAGACATGCTCACTCAATGCCTCTACCTTGATATCATATGAATCTACTCTCTGCAAGCTAACCACATCCACCAACTTGAATACATCCCCATCCAATCCCAGCATGTGGCCAATTGAGCATTCTATTCTAGTGGCCTTGGTCTGTACCCATTCAGCTCTTTACTAATTGATTATATTGTGACTTCTATGGTAAATCTATTTTAGTTTAAAAAGTATCACATGAAAATTATGATCAAATCAACTTCCTTTGCCAAGTAATCACGTTGCTACTGGAACAACACATACTGCCTTTCAGATCATTCAGGAGAGATGACAGTTGGCATACACACTGTAAACAGATGGGAAGGTAGCTTACTCTACCAATAGCATTCCTGAGTGCCCACCAACTTAGTCACTATGGGAAGTAACAAAGAAGAACAAAATCCCTGTTCTCAGGCAGCACATCACGATTTGCCCTCCTCAGACTAAAGGCCAGAAATGTCATGCCAGAAGTTTGTATTTTATCTTACAGGTTGGTGTAGTGCTAGGGTTCTGTGAATGGTGACACTAAGTGTGGGACCTTCCCCTTATTCACAGAGGGGAGAGAACTGCAAAGGGATTCATTCTGTGATTTTTCCAATGCCTATTCTCTTGGAATAGAAATGAAAAATCTCTTCATGTTTTATATGTAATTGGGAAAGGATAGGATGAGAACAAGGGAAAAGCTAGCAATCCATTTTGGCTAGAACTTAAGATATGTGAAGGGAAATAAGGTAAACTAAGGCTAGGCAAATCTATCGCAGGCAAATGGTGGAGAGCCTTAAATGACATTTAAGGCTAAAGGATTTGCATTTTTTAGCAGCAGTCATCAAAACTACTTGGTACTGGCTGCGAAACAGAGTGGTGAAACCCACATAAATCATTGGCATTTCTATATATTACCAACAAAGCCCAACAGCAAGAGATAGAAAGAGAAATTCCATTTAAAGTTACTGTCAACATTGTAAAATATTTAGGATTCTACCTACCGAAACAAACCCATGAACACAATTACAAAACACTTTTCACACAAATAAAGTCAGATCTAAATAATTGGAAAAGCATCAGTTGCTCATGGGTAGGCCAAACTAATATAATAAAAATGACAATTCTACCTAACCTAATTTACTTATTCAGTGTCATTCCAATCAAACTACCAAAAATTATTTTATAGAGCTAGAAAAAATAATAATAATAAGATTCATTTGGAATAACAAAAGATGCAGAATATCAAGGGAACTAATAAAAAGAAATGCAGGGGAAGGTGGCATAGCCATTCCAGATTTAAATTGTATTATAAAACAGCAATCATCAAAACTACTTGGTACTGGCTAAGAAATAGAGTGGTAGATCAGTGGAATAGGTTAGGTACCCAAGACCCAGTAGTCGATGACTATAGTAATCTACTATTTGATAAACCCAAAGACCCCAGCTTCTGAGATAAGAACTCACTCTTTGACAATATCTGCTGGGAAAACTGGAAAAGAGTATGGCAGAAACTAGGCACAGACCAAAATCTCACACCATATACCAAAATAAAGTCAAAATGAGTTCATGATTTAGATGTCAAGGCTGAAACTGTAAGCACACTGGGAGAGCAAGGAATAGTTTACCTATCAGATTTATGGAGAACAGAAGAATTCATGACCAAACAGGAGAGAGAACATTACAAAATGCAAAATGGATAACTTTGATTACATTAAATTGAAAACTTTTTGCACAAACAAAGCCAATGCAACCAAGATTAGAAGGAAAGTAGAAAATTGGGAAAGAATTTTTACAACCAGTCTCTCTGATAAGGGCCTCATTTCTAAAATATATAGAGAATTAAGTCAAATTTGTAAGAATACAAGTCATTCCCCAATTGATAAATGGTCAAAGGATATGAACAGGCAGTTTTCAGATGAAGAAATTAAAGCCATCTAATAGTCATATGCAAAAATAGAGAAATGCACATCAAAACAACTCTGAGGTACCACATCACACCTATCAGATTGGCCCACATGACAAAACAGGAAAATGATAAATGTTGGGTAAGATGTGGGAAAATTGGAACACTAACGCATTGTTGGTACCCAAAGGGCTATAAAAATGTGCATACCCTTTGACCCAACAATAGCACTTCTAGGGCTGTATCCCAAAGAGAGCATACAAATGGGAAAAGGACCCACATGTATAAAAATATTTAAAGCAGCTCTTTTTGTGGTGGCAAAAAAATTGCAAATGGAGAGGATGCCCATCCATTGGGGAATGGCTGAACAAGTTGTGGTATATGAATGTAATGGAATACTATTGTGCTGTAAGAAATGATGAGCAGGCAGACTTCAGAAAAACCTGTAAAGACTTGTGTGGACTGATGCTGAGTGAAGTGAAGAGAACCAGGAGAACGTTGTACACAGTAATAGCCATGTTTTGCCATGACTAATATTGAGTTAGACTTAGCCCTTCTCAGCAATGCAAGGATCTAAGACATCTCCAAAAATCTCATGATGGAAAATGCTATCCACATCCAAAGAAAGAGCTGTGGAGTTTGAATGCAGATCGAAGCATACTATTTGCTATTTTTTTTTTCTTCTGTTGTATTTTGTTTCCTCTTTCTGGTGGTTCCTCCTGTTGGTTCTAATTCTTCCTTACAACATCACTAATGTGAAAATATGTTTAATAGTAATGTATATGTAGAGCCTATATCAGATTGCTTGCTGTCTTGGGGAGGGAGGTGGGAAGGGAGAGGGAGAAAAATTTAAAACTCAAAAGCTTATGGAAGTGATTGTTGATAAATCAAAATAAATTAATAAAAAAAAGAAATAGAGTGGTGGATCAGTGGAATAGGTTAAGTATGCAAGACACAATAGTCAGTGACTATAGTAATCTACTATTTGATAATTCCAAAGACTCCAGCTTCTTGGGTAAGGCCTCACTATTTAACAAAAACTGCTGGGAAAACTGGAAAAGAGTATGGCAGAAACTAGGCATGGATCAACATCTTACAAATATAAAGTCAAAATGGGTCCATGATTTAGATATAAAGACTGATACTATAAGCAAACTAGGAGAGCAAGGAATAGCTTACCTATCAGATCTATGGAGAAGGGAAGAATTTATGACCAAACAAGAGGTAGAGAACATTATGAAATGCAAATTGGATGACTTTGATTACATTAAATTGAAAAGTTTTTGCACAAACAAAGCCAATGCAACCAAGATTAGAAGGGAAGCAGAAAGCTGGGAAATAGTTTTTAGAACTAGTGTCTCTGATAAAGGCCTCATTTCTAAAATATATAGAGAACTGAGTCGAATTTCTAAGCATACAAGTCATTCCCCAATTGATAAGTGGTCAAAGGATAGAAATTAAAGCTATCTATAGTCATATGAAAAAAAAATGCTCTAAATCACTATTGATTAGAGAAATTCAAATCAAAACTAATCTGAGGTACCACATCACACCTAGCAGATTGGCTGACATCACAAAACAAGAAAATGATAGATGTTGGAGAAGATGGGGAAAATTGGAACACTAATGCATTGTTGGTGGAGTTGTGAACTGATCCAACCATTTTGTAGAGCAATTTGGAACTCTGCCCAAACGGCTATAAAACTGTGCATACCATTTGACCCAAAAATATCACTTCTAGGTCTGTATCCCAAAGAAATTATAAAAATGGGAAAAGGACCCCCATGTACAAAAATATTTATAGCAGCTCTTTTTGTGATGGCAAAGAATTGGAAATTAAAGGGATGCCCATCAATTGGGGAATGATTGAACAAGTTGTGGTATATGGATATAATGGAATAGTATTGTGCTATAAGAAATGATGAGCAGAAAAACCTAGAAAGACTTATGTGGACTGATGCAGAGTGAAATAAGCAGAACCAGGAGAACGTTGTACACTGTAATAGCCACATTGTGCGATAACTGACTTTGATAGACTTAGCTCTTCTCAGCAATGCAAGGATCTAAGACAACTTCAAAAGACTCATGATGGAAAATGCTGTCCACATCCAGAGACAGAACTATGGAGTTTGAATGCAGATGGAAGCATACTATTTGCTCTCCTTTTCTTTTGTTTTTTTCTTTTGTTTCTTCTTTCTCGTGGTTCCTTCCATTAGTTCTAATTCTTCTTTGTAACAGGACTAATGTGAAAATATGTTTAATATGAATGTATAAGTAGAGCCCATATCAGATTGCACACTGTCTTGGAGGGGGAGTGAGGAAAGGGAGGGGGAGAAAATTTAAAACTCAAAACCTTATGGAAGAGAATGTTGAAAACTAAAAATAAATTAATTATTTAAAAAAATAATTTGCATTTTTTCCTACACCAGTGGAGGACACTGAAGGATTTTAGGCTGGGGAGTAATATAATCACCTCTATCTCAGGAAGATTATTTTGGTAGCTCTGTGGGGAGACCATTTAGGAGGGTATTCTAATAATTTGTGCCTGAAACAATGGAGAACTGTGGAGTAGAGGGAAGCAGGTCAGATTTGAGAGATGGTATTGCCCTAGAAATGACTGTTCTTGGCAAATGACTGGGTGCACAGAGCAATAGAGAGGGAACATACCAAGACGTGGAGCCTGTGTGACTAAGACCATAGGCAGACCCTAAAAAGTGCTATCTAAAAAATTGAGTGAAACTATCCATCTCTACATAGAAAACTAAAGGATTCCAAGAACAGATTGAGAAATGTTTTCTTCCAATTCTTTCTTTTTCTTGCTTCCTTTTTTTTGGAATATTGCTAATGCAGAAATGTATTTTGCATGACTCTATATGTAATGAGTTTAGGAGGGATAGGGAGAGAACTTGAAAGAGAGAATAAAATAGCACTGACTGAAAAATAAACCAAAGGAATTGAGATCCTGCGAGAAGGTATAGGTTTTGCAAGCAAGCGGAATTTAGTTTTGGCCGTGCTGAGATTATGGTGCTCATGGAAAATAGACAGTTGAAGGTATTGCACTGGGGTTCAGGTAAGAGACTAAGGGAGAGTTTATAGGCTTGGAAATGATCTTAACAGAAATGCTAAGTCCATGGAGTCCCCAAGGGATGGAGCATAGGGAGTGAAGAGAAGAGCACCTAGGATGGAGTTTGGGGGACACCCACCTTTAGGGGATGAGAAGACAACAATAAGTTGAGAAATCCATAAAGGGGATGGTGGACAGGTAAATTCGAGAGAGAGCAGTGTCTTAGAAACCAAGAGAGAATGATGAATCCTGGAGGCAAGAGTGGTCAGTAGCATCAAATGTTGCATAAAGGTCAAGGGAAATAAAAAGTATGAGAAGGCCAAGAATTCAAATAACTAAGGGCTGAGAGGGGGAAGAATATAAGACCCTGCTGTGTCTAGTGTTTATGATTTAAAACACATGTACACTTGGCATTTGAGAGTAAGAGGCTGCTTTAAACAAGGTGTCTCCTATACATTTTAAAAAATCCTACAGAATTCCAGATAGACTACTTCTATGGTCTACTGCATAGCATAAAAGGAGACAGTCTTACCTGAAGTGTTTGCCAGTGCCATTGTGAATACCCTGGCCCAAGTCCCACTGGCAAAGGGATTCCCTAATGAAAGTGAGGTTCTCCACGTATTCCCCTTTACAGATAATACTGTGCTTACCACTCAAGACGTTCTTTATGAGTTCTGTGGCCACTTGAAAGAGATTGGCTTAACCATTCACACAGGAAAGACAGAGTGGATAAAAAACACATTTCCTAGGTTATAACCTGCAGTGTGATGGGCAGCCCAGTGAGTTAGTCTGTCAGCATGTATCTCTGGGGCAGGCATTTCAGGTGAGATGATGAGCTGGGCCCAGATTGTAGGAACAGGAAGAGAGAAGGCTGGATCATGTTTGGGAAACTGCAGGAATTTTAGTGATATCAAGAGCTCACTGCCACCCCATTCCATCTTTTTTTTTTTTTTTTAACAACTATAGTCTCCAAATGATGTTATCTGACTAAAATGAGGAGACCTGGACTAGGGATAGGCTAAATGCCGTAAGACTTTTAATTTGTGGTGAGAACAAGATGGAGCTCTTTTAACCTGACAGACTTTTTCTTTCTGTGCAGGTTGTTTTTATTGATTTTGGTATATTTCCAAAGCAAGGGGCATAGAGAACCAGGCCTGTCTACACACATACATATGTACATATACATACATACACACATGCATAGATAGAGCACTAGCCTGGAAACAGGAAGACCTGAGTTCAAATGTGGCCTTAGACATTTCCTAGATATATGGTCCTGGGCAAGTCACTTCACTTTTATTTGCCTCAATTTCCCCATCTGTAAAATGATCTAGAGAAGGAAATGGCAAACCATTCAAATATCTTTGCCAAGAAAACCCCATGGATGACCTTGGTGTGTGACGGTCCATGGAGTCACAAAAAGTTGGACACGACTGAACCTCAACTATATATATATATATGTGTGTGTGTGTGTGCATGTGTGCATATATGCATACCTACATATATACACGTGTGTGTGTGTATAATGTACATGCATAAATACTCTTGCTGAATGTTTTTATTTTGTAAAAGGGATGTTTAAAATCATCTGCCTCATTTACTCCACCTCTCCAGATCCTGAACTTGCACCTGGGATTAACATGTACCTGACCTAAAATAGACATCATCCTTCACATGGATGACTGGAAAAGGAGGTGGTCCACACACTTCCCACAGACACTGCACATATTGGTTGCTGGTGGTAGTGGGGAGGCAGGTCTTTGGATGGACCTTGAGTTTGAGTATTCCTGTTATGGTCTTGTATTGAGTAGATGTGATTATTATTCCTGCTCTTGTCCTCTGGGAAGTAAATGTTATGAGTATTCTTTCTTTTGCCTTCATGTTCAGTGAATATTTCGTGTTTGAGAGTCAAAAAAGAAAAAAAAAATAGAGAGAAAGTGACTCTGGACCCCTTAGTGTTCATGAAGTAGGAAAGGCCTCAAGCATGTGGAGTGGGTCCCCTCCACTGGGTTGGCCAAAAGGCACGGTCAAGACTTGCGGGGTCAGGGCCTCTATGGTTTGCTGTTTGCATTAGTGGAGGGAGGGAGAACTTTCAATGTATACAGTTTTTTTTTTTTTTTAAATACTTAGCAATAATGTGCTATCATGAAGGGGGGGCAGTCAGAAGAGATACATGGATATATAGACTGATAGATCATTTATACTTTGCTTACTGTGGGCCAGGCAATATAGTCTGTGCCCTCTAGGAAGTTACATTTGAGTAGGGGAAGACAGTACATTAAGAGGAGCTCAAAAGGGAAGGGTAGTGTTGCTGCAGGGTAGTATATAGTACAGAGATGTCTGACAAGTGCCATGGAGGCCCATGGGTAGTCCTACCTCTGTCACTCCTTAGCTGTGCAAATTGGAGAAAGTTGCTTCTCCTCTCTAGGTCTCCATTTCTGAGCCAATTATACTTGGTGATCTCCAAGTTCCTTTCTACTGCTCAGTCCAGTGATCCTGTGTCTTGCAGTTGACTCTGACCACAGACGGCAGAGTAAGCCTCTCTCTCACATCCTGAGCTGTTTTGCTCATCGGGCAGCAGGAGCACAGCACTCATGGGTCTTTCTCCAGCTCACAAACCACATGTTTGCAGCAGATAGGTGCCCTGAGCAGGGAAGGTAGGACAGGCTCTCTGCAAAGGCAATAAATCTCTAAGTGACGAGCACATTTGCAAATTCCACTTGCCTGGTTTTATGATCATTATGCCTTCAGGAATAATGGACTTTCAAACTCTGTACTTTCAGATAGCTATGTGAATTTTTTGCAATCAACTGCAAAAAAAAGAAGAAGAAGAAGATGAAGAAGGAAAGAAAAGAAAAAAATGGCTGTTTGAATAGAAGGCCTCTAATAAGGCACCTGATCACTCATGCTTTAGAAGTGCTCTGTCCAGGAGGCACTTCTCTCATTTTTTTTGTGATCTTACGTTTTCAGCACCTGCAGTTATGGCTTACCTGGAAAAATGGCATGAGTCAAGTGACATTTTGGAAGAAGGCAACTAACTGCCTCCATGGTGATGTGGGGGCTGTATTTTTCCACTGTTAACCCCCGACTCGATTTCCCCCCCTTTTTTTTTTGCTCCTTCCAGAAGAATGGCAGTCAAATATGAAAAGTAAATTGCACTTGATGCATGTTTCTGAGCTGACTTCTCTCTGTGTGATCAACAACACTCAGGCACCGTGCAGCAGGAAGACTTTGGGGTGGGAGGGGAGACCAGGCAGGCAGCTGGGGAGAAAGCAGAGAAATGCTTTAAATAAAAATTCTGCTTCAGCAGGCAGAGGGGCTAAATGATTTCAAGCAAGCACTAAGCAGAATGGGCGGAGAAAAGAAAATATAACCTCATTGCTGGATTTGGCTTGTTTGTTTATTTAATGATTAGAAAAATGTACAATTTCCTATTGGTATGCATGTTGATTTGTACTTTGGTTTTTTGTCATGGAGAATTTTTGAAAGAGTGTAGTGGAAAGGATGAGGAGGCTTATTTCAATGTGAATCAAGAGGGAAGGGTAATAGACATGGCTTAAGAAATAATTGTGCTCCCTGAAATTAGTGCTGTCATTCAAAAATCAACGACAAAAGGATCCAAAGTGGAAACATTGGAACTTTTTTGTTATTTTTTTTGTTAACCTGCATAAAGTGTTAAAAACTGTGGGCGATACAAAGTGAAGGGCCTTCATTCTCAGTTTTTTTTTTTTTGATTATTATTCTTTTCACCTTTTTCCTTCTTTACTCCAATCATGAATCCTGATTCCCTTAGAATTTTCATTTGAATTGAACCATTGTAAAACAAAGTGTCCTAAAGCCCTGGCTTTGCAACTCTGAGGAGTCTGTATGTAGTTCTGTAGGGTGGGGGACTGGGTGTTAAAGAGAATAAGCAAAATGAGGCCTCCAGATTTCACAAAAACAAAAGCCTTTATGCTACTGGTCTCTGAGGCTCTCTTTTCCTCCCACTTCTGGTCATATGCAGTGTTAATTTAATTTATTTTCTCTTCTGAAGGGATTTACCAACTTCCTGTAGTTTATCAGCTACATGATTTTTCTTACAACTTGTTTCCCCCTTCCACCTGGTCCCCCTCCAAATCACCATTAGAGGTTTGTGGGTGGGTGGTGCGGAGGATGTTGTTTGGTAATGGTAGCTGGTATGCTTGAATTCAACACCAATAACCAGTATTTACCAAGCACCTGTTTTAACTCCCATTCCTGTGCCAGACTCAGTTGGAGAAAAGAGGGAAACCAAGACTACCCTTCCTCCAGGATGCCCAACTAGTAGCGTTTCTCCCTCCAACTGTACCTTGCCTTCCTGCAAAGAAGTTTCTGACTCTCCTTTTCATTCTCTAGACATGATGCATTCAGTTACTGATCCCCTAAAGCTGTGGGATTTGTTGGAGTTTCCAAATTCAATCTGATCCACTTTTGTCTGTCTCTTTGCTCAGGCCAGTTGACAGAGGAGTGGGGTATATTGCACAGTCCCTGGCAACTTTGCTAGTACATCTCAATTTATTTTCCATTGTCGAACTTTCCTCTTAATATCTCGTCTTCTAATAAGCCCAGCATATCTTATCACGTCCATTTACCCCAAGATGTGCAGGGACTAGTCACCCTCCTTTTTGTTCTTTGCGTTGAACCGCTCTTCATGATAGGATTTCTACTTCTTCTCCCACTTTTTCTCTTCACCTGCTTATCCACAGTTATTTGCCTGTACTTGTCCTTTCCTGCAAACATCTTCAGCTCCCAAGTTCCATTTAGTTCTCAAGACAACCTGTTTCATTTCTTTTCACAAATACTTCCCTCACTTTATGTAGTATTCTCTCCTAGTTGGAGTTTTATTTTTTCATTTTATTTTTAACTCTTTTAATTTTCCATTAAGCAACAGTAGATAAAGATCTGGCCTCAGATTCAAGAAGGCCTGGCTTCAGGTCTAACACTCTGTGACCCTGGGCAAGTGACTTCATCTCTTAGTATCCAAGGCAACCCTCTAAGGCTCCAAGTTGGAGAAAAGAGGATGGCCTGCATGTCTTTGTCTCAGGTCCCTCATCCAGTGAAATCAAGCATCTTATCCACATCCCTTAATTTTGCATTAACGCACATTTTGGCCAGAATCCTATTTGTAAAGAACTGACTTGTGAGTCATTATTAGTCAGTGCTTTTAAAGGAAAGTGCTGCTAGGTAGTAGGTTCCTGTTTATCTCAAGAGCATGGTATTAAAGAGGAAAAGGTCATGGATTTAAGCCTAAGGTGGTTCAGTTAATGTCACATCTACAAAGGCTGTTCCGTGGCAATCGGATCCTGTCTCTCATATGCCTGAAACTTGTTGTCAGGGTTTGGAGAGCTTGTGTGGCTGAGCATCAGACCGGCCCCCTACCATAGCATACACTCTGAGCTCTGACAAGGTTCAGATGTTTCAGCTTAATAAAGGAAGTACAGAAAAAGAAATCACTCAGACCTAGCTGAGGCTGCCCAGTTTTCTCATTAGTGCTGGGCAGAAGATTACTTAT
This sequence comes from Vombatus ursinus, assembly GCF_900497805.2. NCBI lineage: Eukaryota > Metazoa > Chordata > Mammalia > Diprotodontia > Vombatidae > Vombatus > Vombatus ursinus. Next base: position 2,032,325 of record NW_020944235.1, on the reverse strand, counting down.
TACAGAAGAACATTAAATTAAAAAAAACTTTAGATAATATGCGTGAGGCATGTAGTTAATCCACTAAAGAATCCATTAAGAACTGAGCTGTTATGCAGAGCTGCTAATTAGCCATTCATTAAATAGAATCATAAATGACATTTCCAACATATTATAATCTTTCTATCTAGTCATTTTCCCCAACTTACATCTATCTTGACATTTATAGTCTATATCTATTTAATGTGTATTTGAAATAATTGATCTGGCATATTGCAGAGAAAATAACTGAGGGAAGAATTAGAGCAAAACCTTGCTAATTTGGAATAAAGGACAGCCAGGAATCAAAAGGGGAAAGGTCCAAACGATAGGATTTTTTAATCTAGATTTTAAAATCATTTATGTGAATAACAGACAACCCCAGACATTTTGGAAGAAATTGAAGGAATCCTGGGAAGATGACAGAGAAGCAGTTTCCCTGTCTTAAACCTGGATTGTTGAGAATGTCCCCAAATGAAGCAAGTGCAAAGATGAGGCAAAGAGTATGTCAGAAAGCTGAAAAATCTGAAGGGCAGAAGGCATAATGTGAGGAGTTGAGAAAAGATGAGGAAGGAGATAGAAATTTATATTTCGGAGGGGGGGGGTAGATCATATTCCTTTATTTGTAAATATATGCAGGCTGTCCCAAAAGTCTTAGTGCAGTTTTAATCTATTAAAGCTTGTAAAACTGTACTTTTTGGAGTGTGTGTGTGTGTGTGTGTGTGTGTGTGTGTGTGTGTGTGTGACGGGATAATATTGAGGAACTGTTTTCTGGTGGGGTGAGGAGAAACTAGGCTAGAGGGGGCCAGGCCAAGAAAGGTTACTGACTAGCTTTTCTTTTTTTCCTGTGCTTTTGGGTGGTGGACCAGTGGGCTAGAACATTGTGGGGCAGATCACAGCAGGAGAAGAAGGGATTGGGTTCTGCTGAGAAAAAAGAGTGAGTGCTCTTACCACAATGGGAAGTGACCTCCACAGTGGCACTTGCTGCAGGGACATCAAGGAGTGGGAGGGGGCTGGTTAGAAAGTGGAGGGAGCAATTACAGTCTGCTTTCTGGAAGTTCAGCAGGGAAGGCAAAGCACCACATATGATGGAATGTTGAGAGATGAGGCAACAGATGATTTAGGCTTCGGGGCTTTTTTTTTTTTTTGGTTTTGTTTTTAGAACAAGGGAGATAGAAGTGTGTTTGAATGAATGAATGAATGAATGAATGAATGAATGAAAAAGTATTTCATGGCCAGTATGGAAATATGTTTTATATGACTTTACATGTATAATTGCTATCATATTGCTTGCCTTCTAATGGGTAGGGAAGTGGCGGGAGGGAAGGAGAGAGTTAGGAACTGAATTTTTTTTTAAATGGATGTCAAAAATAAAGAAAGAAGAAAAATGAAAAGCATTTACTAAGCATTTCCTCTGCACAAAGCCCTGTCCTAAGTGCCAGGAATACAAACAGGAAGGCAAGGCCGGTCCTCTTCTCTAGGAACTCACATGCTAAGAGGATGAGACAGCACATATATGGGACGTTTCAGCTGCAAGTCACATGGCAAGATCTCCTGATCGTCGTCAAGGTGGGACAGCAAAACAGATGCTAATGCATTTCTTTTAATGCCATTTCAATTGGTAAGACCAAATCTGTTTCTTCTCCTGAACCACTTGTCCCTGCCAAGGCCTGCAGTGGTAAGACTTTTCTTTTCTGGTTCCTCTTTCCTTCAATATCTGTGACTGTAGCAAGTGCAGATGCAGTTGGTAGGTAGCATCTCCACAGAGGTTTCTTCCTGTGATGATGACTTCAGGGGCTGGGAGAGATGCAGACCTGGTGGTCTGGGAGATATCGCCATCCCTGGGCTTCCTGGTCTTACCTGATTATTTGTGGTACTCAGTGTTGGCAGTGGTGGTGGAAGTCAGGCCCCTTCTCTCTCAGTGATGGCTTCAGGGCCTGGGCCCGAAGTAAGATCAGTGATCTGGGGGGCGCTTGTGCTGGGGATTCTGGGCTTTCTTCATTGAGGGCAAAGAGGAAGAGGTAGTGAAAGTGGTGGTTTGACCTGCCTTGTGGGCAAAGGAACCAGTAATAATGATGATAATGATCCAGCTGCTTGTGGAATGAATGTTAGACTGGAATGTTGGAAAGACTTAGCTTCAGATCATCCCTCTTAAACTTACTAGCTATTTACTACTATTTGACCACAGGCAAATCACTGAACCTCTCTGTGCCTCTTTTCTCATCTGTAAAATGGCAATATGTACCAACTTCACACGGTTGTGAGGGTCCAATGAGATAATGTGCACAAAATAGTGGGAAAAGCTCTAGATGCAAATGCAGAAGATTAAAAGAAAACATGCCCATCCTCCAAGTCCGTGCCATGTGACAAATACAATTCCTGTTGGATGAGAATGGATAATGGATCAGAAAGAAAAATGGAACCCTGTTCATTCCCTGACTCCAACGTAAACCACCTGCTCCATCCCACATCTCTCCATGCCAATCAAGGCAGACACAGAATGGGTTTTGTCTCCATGTGGCACCTGACCTTGGAGAGAACCAGTCCCATGAGCATGCCTGTGTTTCAGTCTTAGAGCTTGCTTGGGCTCATCATTTACAGGAGATGCAGCAGCCAGGGCTATATGCGAGCAGGAAGCATGCTCTTTATCTTAGACAACAGTCACACCAACAAACTTAATGGGCAGCTTTGCCTAGCGAGGCACACTCAAGGAGAAACTAGCTGATCTTTAACAAAAATTTTATATACCCACATACACACACGTGTGTAGACAAATACCTCCCGCTTTTCTACTCTTCATTATATGCCCCTCCCACTTAAAGAAAAATCCTCAATAAAAGCCATGTGACAGAGCAGCCTTGTCCAACAGCATATACACCCTTTTACACTCATAGTTCCCTACCTCTCTGCCAAGAGGAATGAAACCTATTTTTATCAATCCTTGGAACCAAAATTGGTCCTTCCATTTTACCCAAGTTTAGTTGCTTTTTAATGTGTTCATTCACGTTATTATAATCACTCCGTATCTTGTTTTCCTGGTTCTGCTTACTTTGCTCGTCATCATTTCATACATCTTCCCCAGTTCATCTTAGTCATCATTTCTTGTGGTATATTTGCCATCATATACATAGGGGGAAGGATAAGGACTGAACCTATGATGTCATTGGTATAGGGACCTCCCAGACATGGAAAAACCCCCTACCAGTGCATATTGGCACCTTCAAGAAAACTCATAGTTTTAGTGAGTGGTCTAGAGAACCAAGAAGTGAAATGATTTGGCCAGGGTCATGCAGCCAGTATGTGAAAGAGGAAGAATTTGAAGTCTTTTTGTCTTCAAGGATGGGGCTCTATCAATTACACCCCACTTTCTCCCCATACATTTGTATGGTAAGACTTGTTCAGTCTTTTGTCAATGGATGAGTACCCATTCGTTTCTCTGTCTTTACTTCTTTGAGATGGTTGGGGCCAAAGACTCAACCTTCATAGTGACTTTCCTCAAGTAGTTCCAAAATCCAGACAACCAGGTTAAAATGAGGTAGAGTATATGAACACAGTCAGCCAATAAGTACTTATTAAGTGCCTATATGTACCAGGCATTATGCTAAATGCTGGCGTTACAAAGAAAAGCAAAAACCAGTCAGTACTCTCAAAGAGTTCACAGTTTAATGGGGGAGACAACATCCAAATGACTTATAAACAAGCTATAAGCAATAGCCAGGATATAATGGAAATGGTCAATGGGGGAAGGCACTAAGGTTATGGAGGACTGGGGAAGGCTTTCCATGGAAGGGAGGCTTTACCTGGCACTTGAAGGAAGCCAGTCTATGTCCAAAGCTAAATCTGCATTCTAGGACAACAGCTAGTTGATGTAGACCAATTCAGTCAACCAGTCTACCATTTTGGGGAGGCAGACATGGAGTCCTGATTGTTTAACTGACATCAATCCAGTCAAAAGGAATGGAGTCCAGATGGATGCCTCAATTCCCTTCTTCCCTTGACAGACAGACAGAGAGATAAGCAGAAAGACAGACATATGGCTAGTTAACTGCTTTGTTCTCATGAATGACACTAATCAATCAGTAAATATTTATTAAGTGCCTGCTGTGTGCTAGGTATCATGCTAAGTATAAACTTCCCAAGTAAACAACTTATATTGACTAGTTGGGCTTAGAAATCTCAGACTGCATTACCTTGAAGGGATATACATAAATAATCTTTCAAGAACCAAAGAACACTTTGATCAATTATTTGTGCAATTTCAATGCAAAGGAGAATTACTATCAAGATTATCATCGACATAAGCTCTAATTTGCTTAGGATTTTTTGGTTCATAAAGTGGTTTCTTGCTCTGTGAGGTAGGTTAATTGAAATTGCTTTTATCTCCATTATACGTAGGAGCTCAGTGGCATAGTGAACAGTGTTGGACGTGGAGTCAGGAAAACTTGAGTTCGAATCCAGCCTCAGGTACATACTAGCTGTGTGACCCTGGGAAAGTCATTTAACTCCTCTCAGCCTCAGTTTCTTCATCTGTAAAATAAGGGTAATGATGGTACCTACTTTCCAGGGTTGTTGCAAGGATCAAAGGGGATAAAATCTGGAAAGTGTTTTACAAAGCTTAAAGCAATGTATAAATGTCATTGTTATTTTTCTTGTTATAAAAACTAAGGATCAGAGTAGTCAAGTGATTTGTCCAAAGTAGCACAGTAGGTAAGAATAACTCCTGAAATTTGAACCCTGGTCTTCTGACTCCAGGTTCAGGATCTTTCCACTCTTCCACATTTTCTCGTCAACATAAGAAATTGTCCTCATTACACTAAATGGGCGCTGCAGTGAATTGAGTGGCAGACCTGGATTCAGGAAGACCTGAGTTCAAATCTGGCCTCAGACACTTACTAGCCGTGTGACCCTGGGCAAGTCACTTAACTCTCTCTCATTTTCCTCATCTGTAAAATGAGCTGGAGAAGGAAACGGTAAACCATTCCAATATCTTTGCCAAGAAAACACTGAAAAGGGGTCACAAAGAGTCAGAAACAACTGAACAAGAATACTTCCTGTTCAGCATTAGAAATTGTCCTCATTACACTAAATGCAGCTGAGGACACTTCCCCTAACACTATATGTATTTAGATGGAGAGTGCCTATAAAAAGATATTAAAGTTGAATGATTTCCTCCATATTTTATAAGTTTGTCTTGCTACAGTCTCATTCACAATGTTTCATGTACTTCATATTGTTACCGTTCACTTTTGAATTTGATTCTGTTGACCAAAGCAGCAACTTTTTACAAAGCACGCATGTGTATGTATGTGTGTGTACTTTACACAAGACACACATATAAACATGGTCCACCCATCAAAATCAGCAAGTGTCTTGAGGTCCAAAGGAATATTCACATAGATTAGAATATAATCAAGTATGTGCTGCATTTCTATTGGACTAGCAGACTGCTTCCAGTGCCTAAGGCAGCGTATTTCATATGGTAAGAATGTTTGATAGGTGTTGGCTAAATTAAATTGACAAGTCATCAGTTTAAAGCCCTTATCCCATCCTCTTCCTCAGAGCCCTAGCTAGCCCAGGGCCAGTGGAGGCTTTGCTATCTTGATTGCTGAGTGACTGATTTCACAAACTCAATTTATCCAAACTTCAGCCAATTCAGCCAGCTTCAAAATACGTCATACTTCACGTCCCATCCAACCATCTACTCTGGCCATCTTGAGCTTGATAAATGCTTTTTCATTCATTCATCCATCCATTCATTCATCCATCCATTCATTCATTCATCCATTCATTCATTCATTCATTCATCCATTCATCCATTCATTCATCCATTCATTCATGCTAAGGTACCAACTTCTAGGGCAGGGATTGTTTTTTCCCATCAATGGCAGCTATGTTCAAGCCTGGCCTCCTGGTGTTGTTTAGGATTAAATCACTATGCAGCATAGCCACTGCACGTGTTCCCTCCCAGGACCTACCTAGGACCTACCTTCCACCCAGAACGCTACAGGAGCAAGAGGTGGGACACTCCTTCTCCTAACAGTGTTAAGTTCTGATCTAAATTGTCCCTGCTCCCCTCCCCCAAATGTTTTGCCCTAGCTGAAAAAATTCATGGTGATGTCCCCTCCCTTTTTTCCTTGTCCCTTGCCCTCGCTTCCATACACCTACATGCAGGACATGTTTTCATGACATTAAATGAATATTTATGGAATGCCTCTTAATGCCAGGACCAATCCTGCCCTACCAGACAGAACTATCCATTGAATAAATGAATGAATTCTATCAGAACCTTGGCCTCAGTTATATGGCCCTCTGCTCTCTTAATGGTGGTGAACCACTTGCTTTTTCTGGACAGCTCCTTATTGCCTCCCCCCTTTGATTCCCACACAGCAGTTCGAAACTATGGCCTGGTGTGCAGACTTTAACCACTGGCTGAGGCTGTCATGGCAGAAGCATTTCTCCGAAAAGGTCTATCAACAGTGGTAGGCATGGATGATCATCACAGGATTACTTACAAAGGAGGGGGGATTTTTTTTTGTTAATTTTTAATCAAAGCAATTGTCAGCATTGAAAATCGAATTTGATTACAGTCTGAGAAGCTAGTTAAAGACCCACCACTTCTACTCCTGAGGAGAAAATGGAAGCTTTCATCAATCATTTGGCACCTCCCAGATGTGGAGAGACCAGTCAAAGGAACTTGGAGCAAGTGAAATAGGAGTAAGTCCAAACAAAAGTAAGGCTTAAAAAGGCTCCTGTGGCTTTTAGAAAATGGTGACCTCAAGATATCTGAATTTGTGACCCTAAGGGAGGGTATTATGAGGATGAAATGAGTGGGGCAGTCTGATTCAGGGGTGAGAGCCCTGCCTCTGGAGTCAGATTATTGTGGTTGTTTAGTCATTTCAGTCAAGTTCCACCCTTCAGGAGAACTTGGGGTTCTCTTGGCAAAGACCCTGGCGTAGTTTGCCATTTCCTGCTCCATTTCGTATTACAGATGAGAAAACTGAGGCAAACTGGAGTCAGAGAACCTGGATTCAAATGCTGCCTCAGACAGTTATGACCTATATGATTTTGAACAGGTCACTTTACTTCCCTGGTCCTCAATTTACCCCTCTGGCCTCTGATGTCCCTTTACATCTGAATCTTGGATTTTCCTGCTCCAGAACCTTGCTAGTATAGCCTGCTGCAATACCAGGTCACCTAGAGTTGACCTTCCCTTTGGTGTTTTAATCTCCCAGTGTGCTGCAGTGAATCGGCCGGTACTGTTTTCCAGTACTTGAATGAGGATAGAGCAACTAGGGCTTTGCCCCAGTGCACAGAATTTAGAAGGGCTGCGACATCTCTGCCCCCATCCTGAAAAGCTGACTCCCCAACAGGGGTGGTCTCACACCATTGTCCTGGGTCTTAGTCTCTGTCGCCCCCAGTGCTGGTTCATAAAACTTGCTCAGGGTATAAAAATCCTAGTTATCACTCTGCCAACTACTCAAACACAGGAGGGCACACCCCATCAAGTAAGTGATTGGGAGGAAACAGGGCTCAGAGGGTAATTTCCATCAGGCAAGATAGAGAAAGCAAGGCACAGAAGATTCCGTGACAGCAGGAATCAGGAAGGGGGCCCTAACTCTGCTGATGGATGGCTAGGCATGTGTGGTTGGGAGGGTCTGTAATATAGAGGGAGCTTAGCTGTCTACATACTGCCCTGGCTGCTGGGGCCTCCATTCATCCTCTTTACTTATGTCATTGTGGAGAAAAGAGGCCATAGGTCAGAGACCACTGAATCAAAATGTAAGGTCAATTACCACTCCCATCCATTATGTGCCAGTTCATATTGGCTTCCATTTCAAAGGGTGGCATTTGCTGACCATGTCCCCAGATTCCATGATGTGCCTTTGGTGGGGGGGGGGGGCATAAGTATTTGTCTGGCTACAGATTTTCAACCCAGCAAGGCAATAGTTTATATCTCTGCTTTCTAAGCCAAGCAAAAGAGATGGTTGTCTTCACTACCCTCTCTTTCTTAGTAGACCTTTTCTGGGTGTCTCTTGAGTCTTACCCACTAAGCTATATATGCCTTTCGTTCAATGTTGAAAGGGTCTCAACATGAAAAACAAATGCCTGTTTTCAGTGGGCAGGTAATAGGGCTTTTCCATTTCGGGTTCTGCACTATGCTCATTGCAGCTCTGAGTTTCATGGCCAGCTAATAAGCCTTTGACAAACAGCCATCACTAATGGGCATGCTCTTAACATGAGGCAGACTTTTAGGCATGGGAATGACAGCAACTAACACTGCCTGGCCTAATGGAATAAAATAGTGAGTTTGGACCAGCAAGCCGCCAGTGTTAATCATTTATGGGACCTACCAGGCTTATTATCAGTTCCATTACTATAAAAACTAAAGTGATCCTTGGTTTGTCTTATATTTTTGTTCCCCCCTCCCATTTTGGTTATTTTCTTTGGTGAAAAGCTAACCCCCTCATTTCTGGCCCATGTTCAGTGATTATCTTGGTTAGCATGGGATAGAGTTGGAGATCAATGGAAAAACTAATAGGGAGTTCAATCTTTAGGTCCTTTTCTCACATCCTCTTTTTTTGTTTAAATGCTGTTATAGAAAGTAACCTCTAGTTAAAGGTGGCAGTAGAAAAAAAAATAGCTGACCCATTCCTTGGGTGGAAGAAGCCATTCTAGAAGGAGCAGAGAGGGAGTGAAACCCTAGGGCAAGCTTGTTGAAGAACTTAGTGAACTGAGAGGCCAGGGTGTTGGAGAGGAAGTCAGTGTGCATGAAGTCCCCAAATATGAGGGCAGAAGATGAGTCATGGTTGAATGGTGTGAGTCAGGCTCTGGACTCATTGAGAAAGGGGGGGAAGTAGCCTTAAGGGTGATTGCTTATAACAGTGAGGATCTGCACTGGGCCGTGTAGATGGATAAAGTGAACATGAAAGGAAGAGAAATTGACAAGGAGTAGTGGCACAGGAAAGGCATGAAAGTGGTAGGGAGGGAGGAGCAAGGAGCATTCCACCTCCTATTTCTGGTCAGTTGTGTCCCTGGAGGCATGAGAGGAACCCACTATCACTGGAGAGGGTGGCCAGGGAAAGTAATAACAACAGATGATCACTGGGGTCATTTAACAGAACCATATATGTACTTTAATATTGGTTTTTAAACTAAGATAGAGGCAGTAAATTCCAGATATGCGTGGATTCACTAGCATAATACTTAGTAAGAATCTGTTGCTTTCCTTTAACAGTTACTAGTAGGATAATGGTTCAACACAAGGGGAGCTCACAGATTTGCTTTTTGTATTTTCGAGAAGGTTCCTTTAACAGAAAAGTAAGCAAAAAAAGAGACTTTTCTCAACAAAAGACACAGCCTGCTCAGGGATTGTTATAAATGTCTGAGCTGTATCATGGAAGAGTCTTTCCTTAGGAGCAGTTCTGTTTTGTCTTTTGTTTTGTTTTTCCCAAGACATTACTTTAAAAGGAGGAAAATGGCCTAGTGCTGGGTGGTGCTAGAATGGAAAAAAAATAAATAAAATGGGAAGATAGATAAGTGTAAAATCTGAAAAGGGATAGGGAGGTTTCCTTTAGTTTTATTCTTCCATGAAAATATACACCCTTTTCTCATTCTCTGTAACCTTAGGTGTGTATCCCCTCAGGCCTGCTGGCTTCCAACTTAAAGTCTTCTGAGAAAGCAGCATTAACAATTGACACAGGGCTAGTTCTGTGCTAGAACCGGGAATTTTCCATCCTGGAAATCTCACCTCCCTGAAATAGATTGGTGGGCAAATTCAGAGGCCAGGAAAAGAGGCTTCCTTATTCCCTTTGGTGGTTATGCCTGCTTCATAAGGCAAGGTAAAATTCATACTTGTTTTTTCCAAATCAGAGTTGTTCAATGACATCTCTGTGCATTCACATCAGTATCTTTGGGCAGGCTTCCTTTTTCCTTTTCATCTGAATCATTTTTACTTGTGACTTCAAAACTTCATCCTTGGGCTCTCCTTGAATTCTCCTTGTGATATGAAACCACGAATCCTTTCTGACCCCTTTGAAAGTCCCCAAACCTGTAGTGCATGTCCAACTTTGCATGGCTTCCTGCTGTGCCAGCTAGAATTCATTTCATGATGAAGTGGTTCCTTTCCCTTAGGATTCCTTTCACATCAGACTTGGTATCTCTTTTGCAAATTCCTCTTCTAATTCTAATAAGAGGGTTTTTAGAATTCATTCACTGAATATGCATTTTAAGGTACCTACTATGTGCAGGATGCTATTGCTTCATGGAATCACAGTATTGCATGTCTTCAGCCACCATCTGGTCTAACTCTTACCTCAAAGAGAATCTTATCCACACCACACCTAGCAAGTGGTCAGCTGGCCTTTGCTTAAAGAAATTCCAGGAGGGGAAACCTGCTACCTCTGAGACAGCTGTTCTACTTCCAGATAGTTTTAACAGTATGGACATTTTTTCTTACATAATACCTAATTGTGCCTATTTGCAACTTTTGCCCAAGCAAAAAGCGTCTAGTCCCTCTTTCCTCTACACAGACCTTGATTCCAAGGGATGTCCAACCGTCCTGGGAGATCGTCATGTACACAAATAATTGTCATGCAGTGGAAAATGGGCCAAACTTGGAATTAGAGGACCTGAGTCCTGCATGTGTGTGTGTATGAATAAAATATATAGGAAGACTTTCTTGATCAGGCTGGGCAAAGAAGGTATGCCAAATAGGTGTGGCATACCTACCAACCCTTTGTTCATTATAGCCCTGTAAAGGTGCCAGAAAGGATTGCCTCTAAGAGGTCCTTAGAAAACAATTACCAAGAACAAGTAGAAGGCTGGAATTGAAATTTACAAAAAAATCTGGTACTCTGGTATAGCATTTTTTGAATTGAATTTGAGAAGAGTTATACATATTTCTCAGTCTTGCATGGCATTTTACTGACTTTTGGACCTTGAGAAAGTTTCTCCATATAATAAATATTAACAAAAGGAGTCAGACCATTCATATCCCAGCCAAAACCTGAAATTCTTACCAGGTTAAATAAATGATCAAAAACTCCAGTAAACTGCTAGGTTAAGTGACTTCCACCCCAAACCACAGAAAAAGTCAGCAAGAATTGTGCCCTTTAAAAGAACAAAGAGCCACCAGCAAAGCCAATGCACAACAGATATTACCCAGTGGCCCTCTCATCAGGAAAGGCCAGAGACATATGTAACCTGCATGTCAAGTCTGTATTAATGTAAACAGCACAAAAGCAGGGCCACTGAGAAAGATCCAAAGAGATTTAGAAAGCCACAAATGGGGGGTGGGGTGGAGTGGGGTGGGGAGAGGTAGTCAGTCCTTAAAGTAGAAACCTTGGAAGACTTGAGGGGGGGAAGCCTCACCCCCCAGCAGTGAAAAGCCCTGAGGGGAAAGAATTATAGAAAGAAAGCTTTAGAAAATTGAAATGGTAGCTTAGAAGACTGAAATGGTAAACTTAATAATGGAAGGAGAAAATATGTTACTTGGCACCAAACAAGCCCGCCAGCCTCTCAGTGTAACATGCCAAGAAGATATGTGTAGCCTCCTTCCCTGTGTTTGGAGGCAGTAAGCAGAAGGGCCCTGGAAAAAGAGAGAGGAGAGTTTAGAAAAGGCATTGTGGTCAAAGCTTCCCTGAGAAGGAAAATTAAAGTCCTAAGGGAAGTAGTACCAACAAAAGAGCAGAGCAATGAAGAAAGAAAAAATAAAATAAAATTCACTCAAACTCACCAAAAACTAGAAATAGGCCAAACAGAACAAATTAGAACAAAATCAAGATTAAAAAAAAATAAGAATTTAAAGGATAAAAAAAAAAAACAACTGACCTTATGTCAAGAGAATTGGATACCTGAAAACCATAATAAATTTAGGTCTAGATATTACATTTAAAGAAATAATAAATTAAAATGGGCCCAGATCTATTAGAACTTTGCTCCTGCAAAGTGAAAGAAAATAGAAAGAACCTGGAATTAAAAAAGGAGAGTCCCAGGTATCATCATAGCCAAAATCCAGAGCCTCCCACATCAAAGAGAAATACTGGAAGCATTGAGAAAGTAGCACTGGCAAGTACCAAGCAACCTTACCAGATCACAAGACCTAGAAGCTCATACGACAAACAAGAGAAGATCATGGAAAAAAAAAACAACATTGTTTCAAAGATCCGAAATAAAAATACAACTTACTGTGAAAACTTGAGTATGTGGAAAATGTTTTGTGTTGTATATGGAAGGTCTTTCTTGTGTAGTTTAGTGTTCAGGATTGAAAAAAATAAATGGAAAAATAGAAAAATTAAATGGAATTTTATTTTCTTTATATGACTAATTTTGACAGATCTCAAGATCAGGACAGACCAAAATGGTCCTTTTTGCTAATTAGTGCTTGAGCCCTAAAAGCTCTTCAAAACAATCTCTGTTTGAGAAAAATGGATTTTTAATGGAGTAAGCCTTGCAAGTACTTCAGGTAAAATGTTTTAAAATGGATTTTTTAATGGAATAGGACTTTTAGACCAAGGCTAAGTGGAACTTTTAAATAACATGAGTCAATTTACTCAGAAAGGTAAATTATTTGAGGAAAAGTGGTTTATGATAGGAGAAGAATAAACAGATAGGGAGAGAAGAGACAAGTGTTTGTTCGGAACCATCAAAGAGTATTGAGGGAGGTCATGGGGTAGGGACAGGCAGTGATGGTGTTCTGTTCTGAGAGTTTTAAAAGGAGGAGAAGGAGAGTGGAGAGAGGAGGGAGTGGTAAAAATAAAATACACTAGTGTCAAAAGACTTGCTATTTCCCATAATTGTGAGGGGGTTTATGAGAAGAAGAAAGTGTACTTGTGAAATGGAGGAAGGGCTGACACAGAGGAGATAAAACTCTACTCCTTTCTCCCCCCCAGCCCCCAGGAGTGACCTCAAGCATAAAAGGAAAAAGAGTTGAAAACACTATACCCTCACCCTGGACCCCATACAGTACACAGAATTTGATGTAAATTAATCTACAGTAATAATGTAGAAAGGAAGCTATTATTTCTCATACTTCTGAGTGCCTGGAATATGGAGGAAGGGATGAGTTGACATTAGATAGCACTCATTCTTATCTGAAACACACAAAAGAGGGCAGTTGAACATATCTGCCACACTTGATAACTTTCATTTCTCCTAATGAAGAACATCCCTGCCTGGCTACTTTGTAAGCTACCTCTTCTCCCTTCCATGACTAATCTCTTTGAAGAAAGCTCTACATACAGTTTTGATGCCTAAAATTCCCTTTCTTCTCAGTTCTCTTGTAAACCCTGAATCCTGGCTTTGTGACTCATGGGAGTCTTGGAATATTGTATGGAACTTTATAGGAAAGAGAGATTTCCCAGAATGTCAAAAAGCTATTCCAACAGCAACCTCATGTTCGTTCCCTTCTGGGGAAAGTAGGGCAAGATGATGTGCTATTTGCATGCTTTATATGTGGGTTTGGGTTTTTTGTTTGTTTATGTGAGTATTTTGTATCTTCTCCACTTTCTGTGTAGTAAAATAAGGGCTGCCCTATACCTGCCAATATGCATTTAGTACCTTGAGCTGTTATGGGAACTTGGGACTTCATTACCCATATTTGGGGAAATCTAGACTGAAGCTAGAACATGAATACTTGCAGATTTCATAAAAGGGAAGAGACAAGTTGTTAGTAGATTTTCCTCATCATTCAACTGAAACTGCTCTCTGTATGGTTATATGCTCTCTTAATGACTAAATCTAAGCCTTTCTCAACACCCACCCATCCTTCTTGGCCTCTCTGAGGCCTGTGAACACTCTTCATCACCCTTTTTTTTGGATACTCTCTTCTCTCTAGGTTTTTGTGACACCGTTCTCTCCTGAGTTTCTTCCTACTTGGGACTGTTCCTTGTCAATGTTCTTTGTTGGCTTTTTTTTCCAGGTCATGCCTATTGACCAGGGTGGATTGCCCAAGACTTTCTATTCAGTCTTCTTCTCTTTTCTCTCTCTACTTATATCTATCTTGCTAATATTTTGTCAACTCCTATGGATTCAATTATCATCTCTATGCACATGATTCTTCGACTGATCTATTTATCCAGCCCTAGACCTTCTCACCAACTGCCTGTTGACAGAATCTCAAATAAGATGTCCCATTTGGAATTCTCAGACTCAATATGTCCAAAGAAGATCTCTTCTCTTTCCCAATTGACTTTCTCTTCCAAATTTCTAGATTACTATTTAGGATACCACCATTCTCACAGTCATCTAGGTGTCATCTTACACTCTTTTCACATACACTCAACCCAAACACATATCATCCAATCTATCACCAAGTCTTGTCATTTCTGCCTTCAAAACATCACTCACATATGCCATTTACATTCACATCACTACCACCTCGGTGCAGGGACCCATGCCTGTTGCAATCTTCTGGTTGGTCTCCTAGCCTCAAATCTCCCCACTCCATTTCATCCTCCACTGAGCTGCTGATGTGATCTTCATAAAGTGCAGATCTGACCATGTCACCGGCCCCCTCCCCTCCTAATAATCTCTAGTGACTCCCTATTATAATATTCATTAGCAAATATAGAAATGGCTTATAAAAGCCCTTTTTCACAACTTTACTTAATTCTTACCTACTTACACTCCCCCTGAGCCATTCTATATGATCCAGAGACACAGTATCTTTTTGTTCCTCCTCTCACATGAAACTATTTCCCAACTCCATGCCTTTTCACTGGCTTCTATGACTTTCCCTCCTCATCTTTGTCTTTTGTCTTTCCTGGGGTTCCTGTGAGACTCAGCTCAAATGTCATTTTGCCAAAGGGTCTCCCAGTGCTTGCCCCCACCCCCCACCAGTACCTTCCCCCTGAGAGTACTCATGATGTATATGTCTTGTTTATAGTGTATATAGTATATAGTGTTTCCTTGAGGGTAGGAACTGTTTTTGTCTCTCTTTGTATCCCCAGAGTTTACTTAGCTGTGCCTGGCATACAGTAAGTGCTTAATAATTATCTGATGAGATGATGAACAACAAAAGGAAACAGGACAATGTTGAAAGTAATAGAGACTTTTATACGCACGTAGATTGTCAAAAAGAAAGCAGAAATGGAGGTTCGTGATTTCATTTTAAATTTTCTTTTTTTCATTTTTTTGTGTTTATAATATGGATGAGTTGTTTTTTGGTATTTAAGTTCAGAATAAAATATGAAATCAAAACCATTTAAATTAATGGAAGTGGACCCATTTTGTCATTACATGGTAGAAATTTTTTGCAGACATCACAATTAACCAAAACGACCTTTTCAGCTAATTAGTTCTTGAATCTTAAAAAGCTTTTCAAAGAATGTTTGTTTCACTTTCCATTAAAGTGCTTTGTTTCATGATTGGAATAAAAACATAAAAATTGCATGACCTAAAAAATGCATTTCTCACTGAAAATATAATACACCTGGTTATGTTCACGGGATGAATGATTAGTACATGTTGATTGAAACAGTCTGCATTTTCTCCTGAATATTAGTGTTAATATAATGAATCCTCTGAAGGGGTTGCCATTCAGATTCACACTATTCAAAGTTATAATTATGTATGGCAATTGACACCAATGGAAATACATAGCATAATTTCAAATAGTGGACTTAAAGGGATACATTGTTCACACTAATCAGGACCCATATAAACCTCATAACATTTTGAAAAAAATAGTGATTACCTTTAGAAAAATACTCATCCAGTAAGTGCCTTACCTGGTGTGTGTCTGGATACTAAAACTCGCAACCAGAAACACTTATTAGGGTCTTGTGGTTGACTTTTGATATACAGATGAGAATTTTTTGATTGATTTCTAAACATGGGAGAGAATGGATGTAAAGAAAGTACAGACTGGTATAGCCAACTTAAAAATATGTTTTCAAATTCTCATAACTTCAGAACTTTAAGAGTAACATGGTGCCCTCAGTCAAGAGTTAACACAAAGTGAACTTGAAGCTCCAAACCGATCTCTGAAACCCAGTGGGCCCAGGAGTCAGAGGATGGAGTGCAAGGATTACACTGTCATCCTTAGAACTCAGTTTCTCATTCCGCTTCCAGGAGCCAAGATGGTGGAGTAAAAAGGTAGCCGCTCTCACCCTCCCCTATCAACCTCTGAAAACCCAGAAAATATCACCCCAGAAAAAACCCTGGAACAGCTGCACCAGAAGAAAGATGGGGTGCAGCAGTGCAGTATCCCAGGTAGCTAGAGGGATTAAAGGGAAAGGCCCTTCTTGCCCTGGGGGAAGGGGAGCAGTACAGAACCGGCAGTCGCCCAGCCAGCTAGTGGAACGACCTACTTTAGCACACCAGGAGGAGATTCTGGTGCCTCGGCATTCTACAGCAAACGGGTCTCCCAGTGCCTCAGCAAAAATAAGGGAAGCAGCATTACAAATGGCCCCAGGTGGATAAGCACCCGGCAACATTCATCTGAAAGGAGCTGAAGAAAGTAACCTAGAGGTGCCTGAAAGGTCCAGCCTTGTTGATTCCAGCCCAACACCAGGTAAGCCGTCAGAACCCTACAGCCTCCAACTGCCAACCAGGAGGAGATCCCAAAGCCCAGGTGGTCGAGCAGGCAAACACTAACAGCTGTACCTCCGAGTGCCTCAGTGAGGGTGGGGTAACTGGGGGAAACCAGCTCAGAAAACCACCAGGTGCCTCGGCATTCTACAGCAAAGAAGTCTCCCAGGACCTCAACAGAAATAAGGGAGGCAGCACTGCAAGGGGCCCCAGGCGGATAAACACCTGGCAGCACTTATCTAAAAGGAGCTAAACAAAGCTAAAGGAAAGGAAAAGCAGGCAACCTAGATTTACCTGAAAGTCCCAGCCTTGCTGATTCCAGCCCAACACCAGATAAGCTGCCGGAAACCTACAGCCTCCAATTGCCAACATAAGAGGCCCCAGCACACAAAGCCAGTGACCAAGACCTAAACTCCCAACACAGGAGGCTTGGGTCAGTGCCCTCTGCTCCCCAGCAGGAGAGCTTAATCTCTTTAAAGTCCAGGGAATAAAGAAACACCATGAGTAAAAAGAAACATAAGATAGATTCATATTATGAGAAGAGATCAAGACAGAAATTTTGAAGAGGACAACACTGTCATCAAACCCACATCTGCAACATCCAAAGGGAATATGAACTGGTCTGAAGCCCAAAAAAGCCTTCTTAGAAGAACTCAGGAAGGATTTTAAAAGTCAAATGAGAGAGGTAGAGGAGTCCTTTAAAAGTACAATTGGCCAACTGGAAAAAAAGTACACTGAAGAAAACAAATCCCTTAAAAATACAATTGGCCAACTGGAAAAAAAGTACACTGAAGAAAATAAATCCCTTAAAAATACAATTGACCAATTGGAGAAGAAAGTACAAAATCTAACAGAAGAAAACAATATGTTAAAAATTAGAATTGAACAAATGGAAACTAATGACTCTATGAGAGAGCAAGAATCAGTCAAACAGAAACAAAAAAATGAAAAAAATAGATGAAAATGTAAAATACCTCATGGGTAAAACAGCTGACCTGGAAAATCAATCCATGAGAGACAACTGAAAAATTATAGGCCTCCCTGAAAGTCATGATGAAAAAAAGAGGCTGGACAATATCCTTCAGGAAATCATAAAGGAAAACTGCCCTGAAGTCCTAGAACCTGAAGGTAAAATAACTATAGAAAGAATCTACCGCTCCCTGCCTAAAAGAGATCCCAAATTGAAAATGCCAAGGAATATAATAGCTAAATTCCAAAATTACCAGATTAAAGAGAAATTACTGCAAACAGCCAGAAAGAAACAATTTAAATATCATGGAACCACAGTCAGGATTACACAGGACCTTGCAGCCTCTACATTAAAAGACCATAGGGCGTGGAACACGATATTCCATAAGGCAAAGGAGCTTGGAATGCAGCCAAGGATTAACTACCCAGTGAAAATGAGCATGATTTTTCAGGGAAGGAGATGGATATTCAATGAAATAAGGGACTTCCAAACCTTCCTGATAAAAAGACCAGAGCTCAACAAAAAATTTGATCTTCAAGTACAAGGTTCAAGAGAGCCATAAAAAGGTAAATGGGACAGAAAGATACAATATGTTGTTAATAAGGGCAAAATGTTTATATCCCTACAAGGGAAGATGACACTTGCAACTCTTGAGAACTGTATTGTTATTATACCATGTTAAAGGAGTATACATAAAGGGGGTGGATATAAGTTGACTTTGATGTAATGATAAAAAAAAAATTTAATCAACTGGGTTAAATGGATCCAAGTAAGTGGATTAGTCTGAGCTAAGAAAATGTACTGAGAAAGTAGGAGGCAGACAAGGGTAAATTACGTTACAGAGAAAGACACAAAAACCTATTAGAGCAGAGGTAAAGAAGGGAGGGGGATGAGCATTGTTTGAACCTTACTCTCGTAAGATTTGGCTCAAGAAGGGAATAACATAATCAGGTATAGAAATCTAACTTGCACTATAGGTAGTAGGAGGGGAAAGGGGAAAGAAAAGGGAGGGGGGATAGAAGGGAAGGAAGAAGCAGTAAGGGAAAAGGGGAAGAAAAGGGAAAGGGATAATAGAAGGGAGGTGGGGCCTAAGGAGGCTCTGGTCAATAGCAAAACACTAGTTGGGGGAGGGGGGAGGAGAAAGGAGAAAGAAAAGCATAAACGGGGGAAAAAAAGGATGGAGAAAAAGACGCATGTAATAATCATAACTATAAATGTGAATGGGATGAACTGTCCCATAAAATGGAAGCGTATAGCAGAATGGATTAAAAACCATAATCCTACAATATGTTGTTTACAGGAAACACATTTGAAAAAGAGTAACACATATAGGGCAAAGGTAAAAGGCTGGAGCAATATATATTATGCTTCAGCTGAAGTAAAAGAAGCACGGGTAGCAATCCTGCAAAAGCAAAAATAGATCTTGTCAAAAGAGATAAGGAAGGAAACTACATCCTGCTAAAACGCACCATAGATAATGAAGTAATATCATTACTAAACATATATGTACCAAATGGTATAGCATCCAGATTCTTAGAGGAGAAGTTCAGGGAGTTACAGGAAGAAATAGACAGCAAAACCATACTAGTGGGGGACCTCAACCTCCCCCTATCTGAACTAGATAAACCTAACCACAAAATAAACAAGAAAGAAGTTAAGGAGGTGAATAGAGCTTTAGAAAAGTTAGGTATGATAGACCTGTGGAGAAAACTGAATGGGGATAGAAAGGAATATACTTTTTCCTCAGTGGTACATGGCACATACACAAAAATTGACCATGTACTAGGGCATAAAAACCTCACAATCCAATGCAGAAAGGCAGAAATATTAAATGCATCCTTTTCAGATCATGATGCAATAAAAATTATATGTAATAAAGGGCCATGGAAAGATAGACTAAAAAATAATTGGAAGCTAAATAATCTAATCCTAAAAAATGATTGTATCAAACAACAAATCATAGATTGTTTAATCAATAATTTCATTCAAGAGAATAACAATTATGAGACAACATACCAAAACTTATGGGATGCAGCAAAAGCAGATTTTAGGGGAAGTTTTATATCTCTAAATGCTGACATAAATAAAATAGAAAAAGAGGAGATCAATGAATTGGGAATACAACTAAAAATAAAACTAGAAAAAGAACAAATTAAAAATCCTCAATTAAACACCAAATTAGAAATATTGAAAACCAAAGGAAAAATTAAGAAAATTGAAATTAAGAAAACTATTGAACTAATAAATAAAACTAAGAGCTGGTTTTATGAAAAAAAACAATAAAATAGATAAACCTTTAGTTAACCTAATTTAAAAAAAGAAAGAAGAAAACCAAATTACTAGTATCAAGAATGAAAAGGGTGAAGCTACCACCAAGGAAGAGGAAATTAAAACAACAATTAGGAATTATTTTTCCCAACTATATGCCAACAAATTTGACAATCTTAGTGAAATGGATACATATTTACAAAAATATAAATTGCCCAGATTAACAGAAGAGGAAGTAAAATACTTAAATAATCCCATCTCAGAAAAAGAAATTGAACAAGTCATTGATGCACTCCCTAGGAAAAAAATCTCCGGGCCAGATGGATTTACATGTGAATTCTATCAAACATTTAAAGAACAATTAATTCCCATACTATATAGACTATTTGGTAAAATCGGTAAAGAAGGAATCTTACCAAATTCTTTTTATGATACAAATATGGTGCTGATACCTAAACCAGGAAGAGTCAAAACAGAGAAAGAAAATTGTAGACCAATTTCTGTAATGAATATAGATGCAAAAATTTTAAACAAAATATTAGCAAATAGATTACAGCAACTTATCACACTAATAATACACTATGACCAGATAGGATTTATACCAGGAATGCAGGGCTGGTTCAATATAAGGAAAACTATCAGCATAATCCATCATATCAACACCAAAACTAACAGAAACCACATGATCATCTCAATAGATGCAGAAGAAGCTTTTAACAAAATACAACACCCATTCCTATTAAAAACACTAGAGAACATAGGTATAAATGGAGTTTACCTTAAAATAATAAATAGCAACTATCTAAAACCTTCAGCAAGCATAATATGGAATGGGGACAAGCTAGAAGCATTTCCAATAAGATCGGGGGTGAAACAAGGATGTCCATTATCACCACTGTTATTCAACATCGTACTGGAAATGTTAGCTTTAGCAATAAGAGGAAAAAAAAGACATTGAAGACATTAGAATAGGCGAAGAAGAAACAAAGCTGTCGCTTTTTGCAGATAACATGATGTTATACTTAGAGAATCCCAGAGAATCAAGTAAAAAACTACTTAAAATAATAAACAACTTTAGCAAAGTTGCATGCTGTAAAATAAACCTACATAAATCATCGGCATTTCTATATGTTACCAACAAAGCCCAACCTCAAGAGATAGAAAGACAAATTCCATTTAAACTTACTGTAGACATTATAAAATATTTAGGAGTCTACCTCCTGAAACAAACCCAGGAACTCTATGAACACAATTACAAAACACTTTTCACGCAAATGAAACCAGATCTAAATAATTGGAAAAACATCAGTTGCTCATGGGTAGGCCAAACTAATATAATAAAAATGACAATTCTACCTAACCTAATTTACTTATTCAGTGCCATACCAATCAAACTACCAAAAAATTATTTTATAGAGTTAGAACAAATAATAACGAGATTCATTTGGAAGAACAAATGGTCCAGAATATCAAGAGAACTAATGAAAAGAAATGCAGGGGAAGGTGGTCTAGCCATTCCAGATCTTAAATTGTATTATAAAGCAGCAATCATCAAAACCACTTGGTACTGGCTAAGAAATAGAGTGGTGGATCAGTGGAATAGGTTAAGTATGCAAGATACAGTAGTCAATGACTATAGTAATCTATTATTTGATAAACCCAAAGACCCCAGCTTCTGGGATAAGAACCCACTCTTTGAAAAAAACTGCTGGGAAAACTGGAAAAGAGTATGGCAGAAACTAGGCATAGACCAAATTCTCACACCATATACCAAAATAAAGTCAAAATGGGTACATGATTTAGATATAAAGGCTGCTACTATAAGCAAACTGAGAGAGCAGGGAATAGTTTACTTGTCAGATCTATGGAGAACAGAAGAATTCATGACCAAAGAGGAGATAGAGAACAGTACAGAGAGCAAAATAGATAATTTTGATTACGTTAAATTGAAAAGTTTTTGCACAAACAAAGCCAATGCAATTAAGATTAGAAGGAAGGTAGAAAATTGGGAAAGAATTTTTACAACCAGTCTCTCTTATAAGGGCCTAATGTCTAAAATATATAGAGAATTAAGTCAAATTTATAAGAATACAAGCCATTCCTCAATTGATAAATGGTCAAAGGATGTGAACAGACAGTTCTCAGATGAAGATATTAAAGCCATCTATAGTCATATGAAAAAATGCTCTAAATCACTGTTGATTAGAGAAATGCAAATCAAAACAACTCTGAGGTACCACATCACACCTATCAGAATGGCCAACATGACAAAACAGGAAAATCATAAATGTTGGAGAAGATGTGGGAAAATTGGAACACTAATGCATTGTTGGTGGAGTTGTGAAATGATCCAACCATTTTGGAGAGCAATTTGGAACTATGCCCAAAGGAGTATAAAAATATGTATACCCTTTGACCCAGCAATAGCACTTCTAGGGCTATATCCCAAAGAGATCACAGAAATGGGAAAAGGACCTATGTGTACAAAAGTATTCATAGCAGCTCTTTTTGTGGTGGCAAAGAATTGGAAATTGAGAGGATGCCTGTCAGCTGTGGAATGGCTGAGCAAGTTGTGGTGTATGAATGTGATGGAATACTATTGTGCTATAAGAAATGATGAACAGGTTGACTTCAGAAAAACCTGGAAAGACTTGTATGGTCTGATGCTGAGTGAAGTGAGCAGAACGAAGAGAATGTTGTACACAATAACAGCCACGTTGTATGATGACTAGTATTGATAAACTTAACCCTTCCTGGCAATACAAGGATCTAAGACATCTCCAGAGTCCTTGTGATGGAAAATGCTATCCATACCCAAAGAAAGAACTATGGATGTCAAATTGTTATTTTTTTCTTTTCTGTTGACTTTTGTTTCCTCTTTCTGATGGTTCCTCCTATTGGTTTTGATTTCTACTTACAACATCACTAATGTGAAAATATGTTTAATATGAATGTAAATGTATAGCCTATATCAGATTAGGCGCCGTCTTGGGGAGGGTGGTGGGGAGGAAGGGGGAGAAAAATTTTAAACTCAAAAGCATATGGAAGTGATTATTGATAAATTAAAATAAATTAATAAAAAAAGAACTCAGTTTCTCTCACAGAAAGTGTTCAACACCTCTGAATGTCCCCCACATTTGGCATTATTTAGATAAAATATCCAGATGATGAACTGATTTTTCCTTTGTTTCCAGCTGTTTCTTCAGGCCAGCCTTAAACAAACTGGTAGGCCATCTGGGCCCTCCAGATCCACAGAAGGGACCTGCTTTCTTAGTTGACATGTTCTGCCTTCAAACCAGTCCTGGCCAGCCCATGGAAATTTTCATGTAAGTTCTGAGGAAAACCTCTACATTTCTCTTTGTCTCTTAATATTAAAATGACACATATATTGCAGGTTGCATGCCCTTTTCTGTTACTTCTCAGACAATAGATTAGGAGTAGATACATACATGATGAAAAAGATTGGTAGTATCCAAGCCCAGTCACACACTCCAGCCAGCCTGTAGACTTCAGTTAAACTTGGGAAAGGGTGCTTACTAAGATGTTGTATAAAGTTATTACAAAATATCCCTCCAAATATGCAGAGTGCACAAACTCCCCCTCAAATATATGTAGAAGCCAAAGGAAGAAATGAGATTGAACTTTAGAGATGGTGAATGAAGATGAATCACATGTGTCAAGGGCAGAGTGACTCCCTTCTGGAGTCCACTACTGACATTTGTCTTTTGCGGTGGCATTCTTCTTGAGTTTGTCTGTGTTTGGCCTCAGTGTGTCTTCTGGTCCTCCAGATACATGATTCATTGCTTATGATTGATGTTGGAGGTAGGGAGGATGAGAAGGAGATCTCCTCCAAGATCAGGTGAGTGCTCTGAAACAATTGCTAAAACTCCCCTGCTATTTAAAGTCCCCAGCTATTGTGGTTAGCCAATACTCTCTTTCATTCTTGGCCCAAGTAAAAGATGAGTTGACTAGAAAAGGATTACAGGATATATACATGTTTTTCAGAACCTAATCATGTCTATTGATGATTGATTGATAAATGAGGGTATTGGAACTCTGGAGCTCCACTTTCTTTATTTGAATATATCTTTTAATATTATGAACTGAGCATCCATGGATCTGCTTATTTAGTTTTTAGTGACTTGATCCATCTAGGTCTCTCCCACTGGTATGCATCACCCTCTGGAATTAGCTTCCACTTTTACTATAGATAGCTAGATATAGAAATAGAGATGTTAGAGCTAACTATAGCTAGATATAAAGATATGGATATATATTATATATAGATGGAGATAAAATATATGTTATGTATTTATTATAGCATACATATGTGTTTGTGATAAAAGCCAACTTGGAGCTCTATAGAAACTTTTCTTTGTAAAGGTGGCATTCAGAAGAAGGCTCAGCCTCTTCTCATGGCTGACCATTCACACATATTATAGATGATGCATCATTTAGGCACCTTTGTTGCCCATCCACTCACCTGATACCATAAGTGACAAGAAACCATTGTTATATACTATTCCATAGAGCAGGTGTCTCTGAGTGTGTTTAAACATATCTAAACAAAAAATTTAGGTGTGTTTAATATTTGAGTGTAAAGGGAAGGGGACTTGGGGGGGTGTAGGAACACCATGATTTTTCAGTATATTTCAATATGTTGTGAAGAATAGCTTTTATCTGTCTTCTAAGGGATATGTATGGAGAGGAGTGGTATCTATAGATTTAAAAAAAAATGTTTTCATCAGCGAATCGCATGACATCACCCTGATCTAGGCTCAGCTCCTGCCTCTGGTACCATGGATAGTTCCCTTAACCTCTCTGAGCTATATGGTAGTCCATGTGCTATTAATTTTCCCATTCCCTTTAGTAAAATGATATGTTTAAGAGTACCAAAAGAATCAGTTCTCCCTTATTGGATGACGGGTGCTGCATAGTCACCTTATTCTTGGCCTTACATCCAGGTGTCTTTGGTTATAGAATGGTGGCATAAAGAGAGGAAGCAGTCTTCCTTTATGGCCTGTTTATAAAGCCTGGTA
The DNA here is from genome assembly GCF_900497805.2 of Vombatus ursinus. Lineage (NCBI taxonomy): Eukaryota > Metazoa > Chordata > Mammalia > Diprotodontia > Vombatidae > Vombatus > Vombatus ursinus. The sequence continues at coordinate 2,007,500 of NW_020944235.1, read as the reverse complement.
GAAAGGACTATTAATTAGTGATATCAGGCTCCTCTATAGAGAGTAAATTTAAGGCCATAACACCTAGACCACACTGTAGCTTCCAGCAGCAGTTTGACACCCTTGGTCCATCTATGGCAGCCAGCATTGGAAACCAGCTGAGATGACTGAATGTTAAGCTTCAAAGTGACTTTGGAGAGAGTTCGATATGTATAATCTGGGAGCTGGGTCATCAGAGGGGTAGAGGAGTGGGGGAAGGAGCACTGAAAGATGACTGGGAGAAGAAAGGTACAAAAGATGGACAGTAAGATCTCTGAGAAGCCTGTCAAGGCTCAGGCCTGGCCCTTAATTAGCATTCTTTAATGATCCTTTTAGGATCTCTATGATCCTGAAGCTATTCTTCTTTTTGGGTCTCAGTTTCTCTCTTTGTAATATGTTTGGATTTGATATCTCTCAGGCCATTGGATGATCTTTCCCTACTTGGTTAGCCTGGTGTGGTGTCTATGGAAGCTCTGGTGGGGGTGCGAGTTGCCTCCTGGAAGGAAGGCAGTTGAGAGGAATGAAGGAAATACTCTATCTTCCCATCAAACCTACCAGGGCAGGTTGGTGCTTTCTTCTCCCTTTCTCCCTCTCTCTTGTGGTTGACTTGAGCTAGAGATTTCAAGTTGGAGCTGACTTTAGAGACCAGGTGGCCAAGGAAGTCACTGGGAAAAAGTCAACTTCAAGTCTTGAAGTTATAGCACTCCCTTCCTGCCCCCAGCCCACATCTCCAAAAGTGTGATTTCTAACCTCGACTTTGCAGCAAGGATATTTTTAGCAGTGCTCAGTATTCCCCTGGGATGTGAGGAAGAGATGGAAAACAGGTCATTTGGTAGCAGTGTCACTTACAATTAGATGTAATGGGGCTAATCAGCAGACCAGCTCTGGCCTGGAGCAGGGGGATCTGGGACTGGGGGCTCAATTAGCTTCTTGTCTCAGGCTCTATGTGCTTCCATCCCAGAACTCAGTGGAAAATCCCTTCAGCCTTATATCTGATTCCTATCGAGGGTCTGCCAAAAAGGGGAAGAAAGTTACTCAGCACATTGTACATTGTATTTATTTCCTCCACACCAAGCAAATGTTTAAAACACAAAAGACTCCTAAGCACATAGTAGCCAAGTTTTAAAACAGGATAAGGAAATTGGTGATCCTGTCCAAGGGAGGTGATTCATTAAAACTAAGTCCTGCTAAGTGGGATTGTTGCATTCTATTTCACCACTTCACTGTGCCCTGTGGAAATAACTCCCTCAAGATTCATGTCTTTTGGCAAGCCAAGCCAAGACTTGGGCCAAGCTCCCCATCAGGTAGTCATCAGTTCCTTGGAATCATATTTGTAGGAGATATGGGGGCACCCCCCCCATATAAGTATAGTTCGAGCTATCTAAGGAATTCACGGACTTCTGTGTTTCCCCAAACACAAAAAGGACATCTTTGGTGATCACCAGCAAGAGAGCCTCACAGTGTCACGTGATTAGCAGACACAGAGAAGAAGAAGAAAGTGAGAGAAGTTGCCTGCCTTTAAAGTATACCAGGTGGGCAGTTCTTTCAACCTGGTGGCCTATGAAAGGGGCTTTGCTTCATTATCACAAACCGCAAGCACTTTAGCACTCAGGCCCCAACCATCATGAAAAGTAGCCAGGGGAGCTCAGCTCAGGTACATGGGGGGGTACCAGGAAATATCAAGGGGCTCCTCATCACCTCCACTGTATAGCTCGTCTCTTAAGATATATTAAAAATCCAGCCACATCAATTACAATCCATAAATCAATAGAAAGGGCATAGTAATGGTCCACCATCTTGCTTAGATTTTTAAAGAAGATGGCTCGGGACAGAGTCTTGGGAGGCACCTGTGGTAAGGAGGCATGACATAGATGAAGAACCAGCAAAAAAGACAGAGAAAGAGTAGTCAGACAGGTACTGGAAGAGATGGTGTTCAACAGTGTCGAAGGATGCAGAGAGGTCAAGAAAGATAAGAATAAGTAAGAGACCATTTGATTTGGCAATTCATAGATCATTGGTAACCTCCCTCTAAGTTGAATAATGAGGTCAAGAGAGTGAGAGGAAAGGCCATAGAGACATTGACTGTAGACAGCTTTTTTGCAAGTGTAATTGAAAAGGGAAGGAAAGAAGGAAATAAGCATTTGTTAACCACCTACTATGTGTCAGGCGCTGTGTTAAGTGCTTCACAAATTTTATCTTATTTGACCTTCCCAACAACTCTGGGAGATAGGTGTCTTATTATCCTTATTTATAGTTGAAGAAACTGAGGCAGACAGGTTAAAGTGACTTGCCCAGAGTCACAGACCTAGTAAATGTCAGAGGTCAGAATTGAACTCAGGTCTTCCTGACTCCAGGCCCAGTGCTCTATCCACCGTGTCACCTAGCTGCCTCTAGGAAGCAAAGGAGAGATAGAAGATAATAACTCGTGGGCATGGTAGCATCTAGCAAGGGGATTTTTTTTCGTAAGGATGGGGGTGGGACACAAGCATATTTATAAACAGCAGGGAAGGAGTCAGTAGATGGGGAGAAATTGAGAGAGACTGAGAGAGAATATAGTAGTGGGGTCAATCTGCTACAGAAGACAGGAGAGGATGGAATCAAGGGTACACATAGAAGGGTTGGCATCTTAGAGCAGAAGGGCTACCTTGTTATTAGAGTGAATGAGAAGGCAGTTGGAAACAATATCAGATGGATGGGAAAGCAAGAGGAAATTCTCAGTGAATGACCTCTGTTTTTTTGTTTTTTTTTTTCTTTCTGGTGATGTATAAGGCAAAGTTCTCAGCAGAGAGAATTGGGAGAAGCATGTTGTAGGAGGCCTAAGGAGACAATAAAAGGTTTGTAATAGTTGCTCTGGAGAGTAGGAAAGGGAATTAATTCAAAAGAGTGATAGGATTGCTTTGCCATCGAGGGCCCAGCTGGGATTAGCAAGCATCAACTTGTGGCAGACCCAGTCAGCAGGGTTCCTCCATTTCCTCCATTTCTGTCCAGCAGCAACATGTTAGAAGGCATCAAGGAGGCAAATGGAGGGAATAATCCAGGGGTAAGATTTGCCGAAGGGACAGGACAAGGGGACAAGGGATTCAAGAATAGGTCGTAAGTGTGGAGTGGAGCTGCTTCACCAAGGGGTCACGATTGGGAAGGGAGAAGAGTGTAGCCACTTCCAGGATGATAACTGGGAAAATATTGAGGGATGGAGGAAGAGAAGGGAATTGTGAGACTAAAGAATAGTTGTAGAGGGTATAAGATACAATGGAAAGATACAAGATTTTGATAAAAGAAATTGAGAATTCTTGAGCATTGCACTGGAATACTTGTGTGTGATACAAGGATATGATTGCTTCTATGTATAGCTGAGTAAGCACTGGAGGAGTAAATGTTGGCAGTTGAATAGATTGAGGACTTGGAAGGTAGTGGTTCTGTGGGAACATTGATATGTATGTTGAAGTCCCCTAGAATGAAGGAAGCATGTCTTTGATATGGTAGCTCTTCATACATGGAAAGGCAGTCATCATGCCCCTCCAGAAGTCATGGGAGTAGAGTGGGGGGCAAGATCTACTCAGCCTCCCTGGCAGTGGCATTCAGCATGATTTCAGGAAACCCTTAATGATGGGAAATGTCCTTTGTGATTTCATCCATCACCTTGCTGGTCGTGACCCCCACACTCAAATGACTTGGTGGTTTTTTGGATTGGCTTATTTCTGCTCCTGTTGGTTTGTCCCCAGGAAAATGGAGGCTCTTTGTGGGTGGGGACCATTTGGCTTTTGCTTTTGTCTCACTAGTCCAATCTGGCACAGAGTAGGCATTGATAAATGTTTGTCTGGTAGAATTGAATGATGACAGGTGCTGGAAGAGCAAGTCTTCAGTGTATCCTAAGTTGGTCCAAGGTGGTGGTGGGGGGGTGAGGTAAAGCCAAACAGGCACCATGGCTGACTTTTCATGAACCAATTTGGACTGCAAATGGGACATGGAGTTTGTAAATAAAAATTTATAGAGTGAGGCACTTCTAAGGTGGGCCCACTGAGGTGGAAATTAGCTGGCATGACCTGCTGACTGAAGACATCTGATCAGTTGACTGTTCAATCTCAAGATCCCACATTGGACTTAAGGTAGGCACTAAGTATATTAGGAGGAATTTGTGATTTCTTATTCAGAGGCCGGGGTTCCACTCCCAGCTTTTCTACTTACTATTGGGGCACAGTGGAAAAAGCATTGGCCTTGGTCTTGTGTCTCTTCTAGATCTAAATTTCAATCCTTTTGCTTCTCTGGGCTTCAGTTTCTTTGTTTTCTGAAGGGGTTGGGCTAGACCTCTGAGGGCCCTGATAGCTGGCACTCTTAGAAGCTAGACTTTACCAGTACATTAAAAGCTTCTCCTGAGAAGGGGGGCGTCTGTGTAACAGGCTTTGGAGCAACAGGGCCACATGTGTTGGGCTTCCGGTTGAGCTCCTACCCTGGGTTTCTGGTCTTTTCTTCTAAGTCACAGATGCATACAATAGGGAACCACTGTTTGTGGTTGTTTGAGAGAGGCCTGCTTATGTAACTAGAAAGAGGCCTCTGGGCTCTACCCAACAGTTGTGTACTGGGCTTTCCCTGGCATGATCTCATTTGCTCTAGGAATGTAGTGCTGGCTGATACCATTCCCCTCATTTACCAAGTGAGGAAACTAAAGGCCAAAGCTTACCAAATCCAGTCTAGAGCGCAGGTGTTGACTAATCTTCAAGTCTTCCAGCTCATAGTCTAGGACAATCTCCATTAGCTCACTCTCCCCCTTTGGAGAGCAGGCTGTCAGAGTCCACCAATCCAATATAGGTCCTTTCTCCATTAAAAACAATAAGGCAAAATGAAGATATCTGAGAAAAGCTTTGCGTGGAAAATTTCCATGCAAATTTCCTATCTATAGGGCTCTTCAGACCACCAAGAGACAGCTCCCAACTGACTGTGTGACCCTGGACAAGTCACACTCTTTCTGTACTCCAGGCAACTCTAGGCTGAAGAGCAGGTGCTGAACTACATTGGCAGAGGGAACTTCCTCATCTCAACCTTATTGTACTGAGGACATCACAGATCTAGATCCCCCCCCCCCAAAAAAAAATATCACCACAAGAACCATTTGAGAAAAGTACTTACAAAGTACATTACTAGCTAAAGAAATGCAAATTAAACCAGAATTACAGAAGATAAACTGAAATGATAATATTCCCTTTGTCTAATGGGGAAAGAGTCATATGGAGAGTTCTTGGTAGATTATTTTGGCCTGATCATTTTGGAGAAAAGTAAGTGCCCTGCCTTGGAAACACAGAACCAAGGGAGAGCATGTGCCCAAATAAGGAAACAAAAATGAACACAGCAGTGAAATATGAAGTAATTGGAGGGTAGCAGTGAGGATGCTAATGATACCAGGATGGGAGGAAAGGCCTTTTATTAGCTGTTAGATAGCAGTTAAGCTGAGTTGGAAAGGGAGCTAGGAGTTCCAACAGGCAAAGGTGAGGAGGGAGGATATTGCAGGCAACAGAAGTGAGAGATGTATGAGATACCAGGTAGCAAGTGGGAAGGTTTGGTTGGATCACAAAGAGCTGAAGTGGAATGTAATGTGAAAATCAGTCTGGAAAGATAGGTTGGAGCTTGAGGGAGTTGTATTTTATCCTAGAGCCCATAGGGAGCCATTGAATTTTCTTGACCAGAGATATAACATGGTCAGATATCTGCTTTAGGAAAATCATGGTGGCAAATATGTGGAGGATAAATTAGAGAGGTGACAGACTTGAGGCAGGGAGACCATTGACATGACTATTAGAATAATCCTTGTAAGAGATCATGGCAGACCATGGCAGGAATCGGATCATACCCTTTTGATGGCATTTCCTCTATTGGAACTGTACTCTCAGGAAACAAAATACCACATAAAGATGGTCATGCTACACAGTGATAAAAACTAGAAACACGCTAGTTGAGAAATGGCTGCACAGACTCTAGGGATTTGCTGCATCACCATAAAGAATAACCAAAATGAGCAATACAAGGAAACAGAAAGAAGCACATATTATAGAATCTGAGAGGTAGAAGGGACCTCAGAAGCCATCTAGTCCAACCCATGCATGAAAGGAATGCCTTCTGTAACATGCCTGACAAGGGGTTGGTCATCTGGCTGCTGCCTGGGGGGTCCCCATAAGCATTTATAAAGACATATGCTTGCTGTGAGATGATAGAAGCTGAGAAAATTTTTAGAGCTTCCCTAGACCTAGAATTATAGATTTAGAGCTGGAACAGACATCAGCAGCCCATACATGGAAGGAATCTCTACTAGAATATGCCTGATGAGATTTGGGTAAGTCACACAAGTAGTACTGTAAGTGTTTAAAAAATCCAAAAGCTAAACTTGGAGTACTATATATGCATGTGTAGGTACAGCTATATTGCAGTGGCTTCATGAACTGCCCTATGTGGGAGTCCCCTCTAGTTGTATAGAGAGCAGCTCCTTCTTGTCCTGAGTTATTTTATTTTGGCTCATGTCTTTCTGTAAATCCTCCATACTGGATCCTCTCAATATCCTAGAGGCCTTCCTCTTAATCATATACCATTCTTTGGGTATTGGGCCATGTGGGTCACAAATGTGTGTGTGTATATATATACATACATATATATATATATATACACACACATACATACACATATATACACACACACATATGTATATATATGTAATATACATATATACATACATGCACATATGTATATATGTATATATTATATATTTATATGCATATATATGTGTATCTATATATGTATGTATATATACATATATCTGTATACACACATATGCATAAACATAAAGGTAGAAGGGCATTTAGAATGAGTTTCTCCTAAATTGATATTGTAATATTTATATCTAGCCTATAAGCTTCATAAGAGAGAAACTTTGCCTCTTTTAAAAAATATAAATATAACTATAAATATTTTCTTGGTGGGTTACTGAATTTAAGCATAGGAAGGTACCTCAGCAGCCACTTATTCTGGTCTGTGCCCCAAAAAAAGGAGGGATGGGAACAAGTATTTATGAAATGAAATGCCTACTACGTGCCAGGCACTGTGCTAAACACTTGACAAATACTATGTTATTTGATCCTCACAACAGCCATGGGAGGTAGGTGCTATTACTATCTCCAGTTTATAGTTGAAGAAACTGAGACAGGCAGAGGTTAAATGATCCTTCCAGGATCACACAGCTACTAAGTGTCTGAGGCCATGTTTGAAGTCTGGTCTACTTGACTCCAAGCCCAGCACTGTAGCCATTGCAGGGACACGTAGCTACTTTTTCTTTTTAATTTTAACATCACATGCAGTGCATGGCCTCTACCTCCCAAGGCAGCCCATTTCACTTTTGGAGGGCTCCTAAGGTAGGGAAGCTTTTCCTGGCCTCAAGCCTAAGACTATTTCTCTGCCATCCTCACACTTCTCTCCTTGTTCTTTCCTCTGGAGCCAAACAGAACAAGTGTAATCCCTCTTGTACATGACATCCTGTAAAGTACTTGAAGACGGCTCTCATGTTCCTTCTCTAGTCTTCTTTTCTCTAGCTCAAACATGATTCGTGTGGCTTGGAGTCAAGGCCCTCCCCCTCCCGGTTGCCCTCCTCTGGACGCTCTCCATATGATCAATATCCTTTCTAAGCTTCTGTGCCCAGGATTGCACACACCACTGCACATGTCATCTGACTAGGGCAGAATACACGGGGATTAGCGCATCCTCCTTCCTGGAAGCTGTATGCGTGTCTCTCTTAATCCCATACCAAATTGCCGGAGCTTTTGCAGGTGCCTTATCACAGTTGCTCATATTGAGCTTACAGTCTATTAAAACCCTCAGATCTCCTCATGCTTCACCCATCTTTTATTTCCAAGGCCAATTTTTTTGAACCCGAGCATAAGACTTTAGGTTTATCCCAATTGTGTTTCCTTCTTTTTTTCAGCTCAATAATCTTGCCTGTTAAGATCTCTTTGGCTTCTGATTTTCTCATCTATTGTGTTGACTATCCTCAGCTGTGTGTCATCTGAAACTGTGAAGAGCACACCTTCTGTGCCTTTAACTCAAATTTTTGAAGAATATGTTAAGTAGCAGAGAGGGCCTAGCACAGATTCCTGGGAAACTCCTGGTCATCTCATCTAAAGGCGACATGGAGCCATTAATGACTCCTCTTTGCCCCTAGACATCGAACTACTTCCAGATCCTTCCAAATGTACTGTTGGGCTGCCTGTTTCTCTCTCCATCTTTTCCCAAAGAATAGCATTAGATATTTGATGAGATAAACTGTATCAATAACATTTCCTTGATCTACTGGTTTAATATGGTGTGACCTGTTTTTGATGAAGTTGTGTAGACTCTATGATCACCGTTTCCTTTTGATATGTCCACCAACCATTCCTTTAATAATTCCATCTTAACTCTTTCCAGGAATCAAAGTCAAGCTCTCTATTAAAAAAAACCAAACCATGGACACTTGCTTTCCTCCAATCCTACAAAACCTAGGTAGATAACACAACAGTTGTAGGATGCTGCTGCTGTTGTTCAGTCATTTTCAGTTATGTCTGACTATTCATGACCCCCTTTTCAGGGTTTCTTTGGCAAAGATACTGGAGTGGTTTGCCATTTCCTTCCCCAGCTCATTTTACAGATGAGAAAACTGAGGCAAACTGGGGGAAGTGACTTGCCCAGGGGAGGCAACACACAGCTAGTATCTGAGGCCGAATTTGAACTCAGATCTCTGTGACTGCAGGCCCAGTGCTCTATCCATGGTGCCACCCAGCTGCCCTTTCTTCTTTTAGACGTAGATAAACCTAACAGCTGAATAAGAAGGGAGATTATATCCTGCTGAAAAGAGTCTTGGAAAAAATTTGACTTGAAAAAACCTGCAGCAATTTTTTAATGAGACTCCTCATATACTCAAAATGGACAATCAATAAATAATAAGCATGATGGAATATTGTATTTCCCATGTCTTTCACTCCTCCCCTTCTTCCTCCTCCCTTTCTTTCTTTCCTTCTTCCTTATTTCCTTCCTTTTTTCTTTCTTTCCTCCTTTCCCCCTTTCTTCCCTTCTTTCTTTTATTTCTTTCTCTCCTTCTTTCTTTCCTTCATTGCTTCTTTTCTCCTTTCCCCCTTTCTTTTTTCTTTCTTTTGTCCTTTCCTTTCTTTCTTCCTTTCTTTCTCTTATTCTTTGCTGGCATCTATACCCTTTAAGGTTTACAAAATTCTTTAGAAATATTATCTTATTTAATCTTCACAATAATTCCTTCCAGCAATGCAGAATGCACATTGTCTATAATGTACAGTCTCAGGGAGTTGTGACTTGGAGCTGCTGTTAGGGACATGATTTGATTCCAGGTCCAGTACTTTATTCACTGTACCATGCTGTCTCTCCATTAAGGAGAGATGTGCTAAAATTTGTAGGAAGCTGCTGAAGCAGTCATTAGAGGAAAATTTTTCTGGACATTCATAATAAAAGAAAGAAAAGACTATGAAATTGAGCATGCCATTTCAAAAAAAAACATAACAGCTAGAAATAAAATCTAGAAAGTCATCCAATTAATTCCAAAATCAGCACAGAAGTAGACATTTTGAAAATCAAGAAAAGAAATTGAAACAATTCTATTGAGCTGATGAATGAAATATTTAATTCAACAATGATTTAGTGAGAGCATACTATGAAAGAACAATCAAATTTCCAACATAAAAATTAATAAGAGGCATTACCAACAAATAGAGAAAAAATAAAGTTCTTGGGTTTTCAACATTTCTGCTTGAGCTTATGAGGTTATCTGTTGAATTTCTAAGGTTTTTCAATTGTGTGCTCAATTCCTCTCTATCTTTCTCTCTCTCTCTCTCTCCCCCTCTCCCTCTTCCTCTTGCTCTCTCCTCCCCCTCTCTTCTATTAATATGACTCTTGAAAGACATGAATTGTTCTTAGGACTCCTTTAGCTACATTCCACAAATTTTGCTAACCAGAATGTGGTATTGTTAACGCAAGAGGCTAGATGGTAGTAGATACCACAAGGAACCAATGGACAAAAATTGAGGGCTTGGTAGAGGGAACTATCTACAGGAAAAGGTGCTGGTGGATGATAGAGAGAGATAGCCTTGGAGTCAGGCTGCCCTGGGTTCATACCATTCCCCTGACACATACTGACTGTGGGCAAGTCACTTAACCTTTCACTGCTCATAGGTGACTCAAGCACTGTTATGGAATAGTTGCCTATCTGCATTGGTGGTGGTGAGGGGGGAGGTTTGTCACTGGAAGTGTCTACATTACTGAGATCAGAGCTGAGTATTCCTCTCAAAAAAGTCATAATTAAGGAGACAGCATGCCCTCAGGGTTAGAGTACTTCACCTGCTGCCAGTCAAACCTGGGTTCAGATTTTCGTATCCCACCCTTAACACTTTTCAGCTTGGCTAAAGTTAGGGAAACTGTATTTTCAGCCTTCCTCTGATCTCCCAATTTAATCTGGCATGGCTGGCTTTTTGAAATCACCAATTCCTTTCTAGGCATTCCATAACCATGTCTTTAATACTCAGTTCTAGAATTTTGCTTGAAATCCAAGTCAAGTTTTCCTTCCTTTAAAAAAAAAAGTCGGGACGACAAATGTTCATGGAAACCAGGCCCTGACCATTTTTACTTCCTCTCTACTGATTGCCCTCCCAATCAGCTACTAGTAATGTAATCATAGCTGGAGAGCTCAAAAGATTCTTATAGGTCTAATCTAGCCTCTTCTTTTTATATTTTTTCAATTACATGTTAAGTGATTTAACATTTTTTTAAATTTGAGTTTTTTAAATTGAGTTCCCCTCCCCCGCATTGAAAAGGCAAGCAAATTTGATATAGATTGTACATGTGCAGTCATGCAAAACATAGTTTCATATTAGTCATGTTGTGAAAGAAAACACAGACCAAAAAGAGAAAAAAAGTAAGAAAGTAAAACTATGCTTTGATCTGCGTTCAGACTTCATCAATTATTTCTCTGGAGATGTATAGCATTTTTCATCACGAGTCCTTCAGAATTGCCTTGATCACTATGTTGCTGAGAATAGCTAGGTCATTCATAGATGATCATCTACAACATTGCTATTACTGTGTACAATGTTCTCCTGGTTCTGCTCACTTCACTCAGCATCAGTTCATGTTTTTCTGAAATTCACCTGCTCATCATTTCCTGTAGTATAATAGCATTCCATCACAATCATATAGCACAACTTGTTCAGCCATTCCCCAATTGATGGGCATCCCCTCAGTTTCCAATTTTTTGCCACCACAGAAAGAGCTGCTGTAAATATTTATATACATATAGGTCCTTTTCTTTTTTTTTTTCCTTTGGGATACAGACCTAGTAATGGTACTGCTGGGTCAAAGGGTATGCACATTTTTATAGCCCTTTCAGCATAGGTCCAAATTGCTCTCCAGAAAGGTTGGATCATTTCACAACTCTACCAACAGCACACTAATATCCCAATTTTTCCACATCCCTTCCAACATTTGTCATTTACCTTTTCTGTCATATTAGCCAATATGATAGGTGTGAGGTGGTACTAAAGAGTTTTAATTTGCATTTGTCTTATCAATAGTGATTTAGAACATTTTTTTATATGACTGTAGATAGCTTTGATTTATTCTTCTGAAACTGGTCTCTTCATATCCTTTGACATTTTATCAATTGGGGAATGACTTATGTTCCTATAAACTGGACTCAGTTCTCTATGTGAGAAATGAGGCCTTTATCAGAGAAACTTTTTGTAAAAACATTTTCCCCAGTTTTCTGTTTTTCTGCTAATCTTGGCTGCATTGGTTTTGTTTGCACAAAACTGTTTTAATTTAATGTAATCAAACTTATTCATTTTACATCCCATAATGCTTTCTACTCTTGTTTGGTCATACGTTCTTCCATTATCCATAGATGTGACAGGTTAACTATTGCATGCTCCCCTAATGGTATCACCATTTATGTCTAAATCTTGTGCGCATTTTGGCCTTATCTTGCTATATGGTGTGAGATGTTAGTTTGTACCTAATTTCTGCCAAAATGCCTTCCGGTTTTCCCAGCAGTTTTTTTGTCAAATAGTGAGTTCTTGTCTGAAAGGGTTGGATCTTTGCATTTATCAAACACTAGATTACTACGGTCACTTAGTACTATGCATTGTATACCTGTTCTATTCCACTGATCTACCACTCTATTTCTTAGTCAGTATGAGATTGTTTTGATAATTACCACTTTGTAATACAGTTTGAGACCTGATCTAGCTAAGCCACGTCCCTTCACATTTTTTTCATTAATTCCTTTGAAATTCTTGAACTTTTGTTCTTCCAGATGAATTTTGTTATTATTTTTTCTAGCTCTATAAAATAATTTCAGGTAGTTTGATTGGGATTACACTAAATTAATTTAGGTAGAATTATCATTTTGGTTATAGTGGCTCAGCCTACCCATGAACAATTAATATTTTTCCAGTTATTGAGATCTGGCCTTATTTGTGTGACAAGTGTTTCATAATCATGTTAATATAATTCCTGGGTTTGTCTTAGCAGGTAGACTCCCAAGTATTTCATATTGTCTACAGTTATTTTAAGTGAAATGTCTCTATCTCTTGCTGTTGGATTTTGTTGGTAAATACATAGAAATGCTGGTGAATTATGTGGGTTTATTTTATATCCTATAAATTTGCTGAAGTTGTTAACTATTTCAGTTAGTTTACTAGTTGATTCTCTAGGATTCTTTAAGCATGTCATCATATCATCTGCAAAGAGTGTTAGTTTTGTTTCCTCACTGCCTATTCCAATTACTTTGATTTCTTTTTCTTCTTTTGCTGTATAACTAGCATTTCTAGTACGATATTGGGTAATAGTGGTGATGATGGGCATCCTTGCTTCACCCCAGTCTTATTGCACTTATCTTTGCCCTGAGACTGCCACCTGGAACCAAATATGGGCAATGAAACAGAGTCCTGCTCCCAACAGAGTGCCAGCTTTCTGACCAGTTGTCCAATCCCCTTACCATCTGTGGGCTGGGAGCCCCAGCTGCTGGCCTGTCAGGTGTCACCTGCACTAGACTGCATTCCACTCTTATCCTAATGAGACAGGCATTTTTTTTTCCTGCAGACCTTCCAAGTTGTCTTTGGCGGGAAAACTGTTTCACCCCGTTGTTGGCTGTGCCAGCAGAATTTGTTTTGAGACATCACTTTAACATTGTTTCCGGGTGAATTTGGAAGAGCTCAGGTGAATCCTTTCCTTTATTCTGTCATCTTGGCCCAACCCTTTCCCTCCTCATTTTAGAAATAAGGTCAGGGCAGAAAAATTAGTACTTACCTAAGGTCACACAGGTAGTAATATCAGGATTCAAACCTAGGTTCTCTGCAGTCAAATCAAGCGTTCTTCCCAGTGGTTCAGTGCTGGCTCAATTTTTTTGTTCTCTCCCTCCTCAAAATAACCTGAGACGACAACGCATAAAGGGGTGTGTACACATGGATGGGGAGTAGTGTGGTGGTATTATTCTGCTTGCCTGTGAGAGTCCAGGGTCCCAAGGGCAGATTCTGAGTTCTGGTGGGAGAAGGGGGAGGGCCAGAGTACAGATAGCATGGTTTGGAAATAGCTGGAAAGGGACATTCCATTTTGATTCTTGTGAGATCACCAAGGGAGAATACAGAGAGAGAATAGAGAAGAGGGCCCAGAGCCTTGAGGGAATGTCCACACACACTGAACTGTTCTTATGTGGCAGAGAAGAATGAATGGGAAAAGAAGATGTGAGAGGGGAAATTATCTACAAAAAAGGTCCTGGAGGAGGAGATGAAAGGTATTGGGGTCAAGAGAACAAGTGGAGTGTTTGGCAAGGATAAAGGCCTTCATCATTGACTAGAGCAGAGGAAGAAGAGATTGCTCAAAAAAAAAAGACATCACAGTGCAAGGAAGGCTCTTCTTGCTTTCTTTTAAGATCTTATGGATACAGATGGAACACACCAATCATCAAATTATTTCTCACTTTTGCCACATGATCAGCCTATCATCATGTTCAATCAGACATTTTTGAGGACCTTTATTTCTTTTAAGTTCCTTACTAGTATGGAGGCTGATGTTGGGTGTAAGTAGGCAGCAAAGTATATCAAATGAGAAACTTCAGGGATTAACAGATGTTAAATATGGAATCAGGAAAATGTATGATAGAAAAGAGATGGAGTGAGGGATTACAGAGGGATGACTTAAGTGCTCCCTCCAATGGTATTGTGATGATGGTGAGAGAGAGGCAGGCTTCCAGCACAATTAAGTGGACTTCCTGAGTCAAACTTCGGGGGACATATGGACAAGAGCCCCATGGGATGAGCAGGCATAGCTGAGTTGGAAACTAACCCACTAATGAGGAACATCCATATTGAGGAGATCAGAGATTCATTTCAGCATCGCATCATTATGGCAGTTGATTTGTATTGCTTGTGCTTCTGTAGGAGATTTTAATAATCACTGTATTGATGGCTTCCATATCCCATTTTTCATCATAATAACTTGTGTGGTTCAGGTTGCAGTTGTTTTAAAAAAAAATTGGTATCTTTTATATTTGCATGGTATTCATTTCCAAATATGTACCTCCCTCCTCTCTTCCCCAAGTCATCCTTTGAACAAAGAAAAAAGACCTAGGAGTAGAGGTTGGGATGGGAGGCAGATCAGCAAAACTGACACATCCATCAAATCTGACAGATAGTTGTTGCCCCATGTCCCCGATTCCCCATCTCAAGATTGCAGTTTGAATTGTACACCATATTTTTTCCACCTTTTTATTTGCCCAACTTTGTACCAGTTTTGACTTACTCTAACCAGTCGGTGAATTGACTATAGCCAGACAGTTGATTAGGAACAACTCCCACATCTATAATTAGTTTCATGTCTGTTAAGATATATTTGATTTCATTTTTTTCTGATGTTTACTACTTACCATGTCTCACACCTTTACCAAGAAAATGATTTCTAGACTTTTGAGATATCTGTATAGTCAATGTGTCTTTGGCCTCTTCTCTTTCTTAGCCCTGATCAATAGTCTCCAACATATTTTCTGACATCCTCACCTATTCCCACCATTGTACTGAGCTCATAGGTCACCATAGTATGTTTTTACTTAATTTGCAAGAACCTTTTCAGAATGTTATCAAGGTGCTTTGCTTTGTTTTGGAATTTCTTTTTACATTCTGC
Source organism: Vombatus ursinus (assembly GCF_900497805.2). NCBI lineage: Eukaryota > Metazoa > Chordata > Mammalia > Diprotodontia > Vombatidae > Vombatus > Vombatus ursinus. Next base: position 1,992,278 of record NW_020944235.1, on the reverse strand, counting down.
AGTAGATGGCTGCTGCCATTATTTTAATGGTGATCTTTTTGCAAATACTTATCATATGCAGTAGAATACTGCATGCCAAGAAATGGTTTCTTGTTGCTTTTGGATGCACAATAAAGCCTACTTTGCTAGCTCCACTATTTTCTTCTTTGAAGAGAACATTCCTGGCTTCATTCATAACAAGAACATCAACCTGGACGTGATTCAATTCTTTTAGTACTATGTCCATTCAATTATTGAACAAGAATCTCACATATGGAGAAAAAATAGTAAAGTAAAGATAGACCTCTGTCTTTTTATGCCAATGCTGTAGAAGAGGAAAGGAACCCTCCAGGAATGAGGACCATTTTGTATTTTCTTTTGTTGCTGTGGCTAAAAAATTCACCAAGCAGTCAATCTACTGACCATGAGCTCCTTTGTGCTTAGTTATTATGGTCTGAAAAAAGCTGTTTTTCTCTGTTTTTAGACCCATCCTTGTTACCTTTCCACCATGGTAGAGGACAAGCGTCATCCCCATGCCATAAGTGGGCATTGGAATGGAACTTTGTAGAGAGTGGGCTTAAATAGCGTAAATTTATAGTGAACCCAGGCAGCATGATCATGTGATTTTCTCTCCAGTATGGAGTCTCTAGCAGCAAACAAATTGCAGTGGAAACTGAAAACTTTAATGAAATGAATATTTATGCCCTCCCCCCAGAGAGTCAAAACAACCATATCTTAGAAAACAAAATTAAGCAAGCCATAAGTTTATGCTCAAAGGAATATTTTTCTGGTCCATATGGATTTGTGAATGAATCCTATCAGGCATGGAAATAACTCCAAGGCTATAATAAACCATTTATAAAAATAGAGAAAGAAGGTACTTTACCAAACTCCTTCAGTGAGACAAATGTGGTCCAAATAGTCTAACCAGGGAGGGATAAAGCAATTAAAGAAAATTATAGACATAGGTAAGGGCATGCCCATTTGTTTACTCTCAGCTGAGTGTGAAAAGATTGGGAACTAACTCATTCATTGTCTCAATCTGTCATGGGACAGAGTTCCCTCCTTTGTTCTGCTCATATGAAAAAAGGAGCCATTGGCTGATTTGGCCTTTGTTATACAAACCAGAGGGGAAAAAAAAAAAAACAGGGCTAAAAGCAGACCTGGTATCCTCAGAGAGCCAATAATGGCTATCTTGGGACAGTAGTATATGGAAGTTGCAGCTAGGTGGTACATTGGATAGCATATTGGACTTGGAGTCAGGAAAACTTGAGTTCAGCTCCAGTTTCAGACATTTACTAGCTGTGTGATGCTGGGAAAATCATTTACTTCTGCCTACCTTAGTTTCTTCGTCTGTAAAGTGGGAATAATAGGGAATAACCTACTTCCCAGGATTGTTGTGTGGATAATGTGAGATAATCTTTTTAAAAGTATTTTAAAAAACTTAAAACACTATATAAATGTAGTAGTAGTAGTAATAGTAATAGTAGTTGTTATCAACATCATATTGCCTACTCAGCCTTGGAAGAGAACTCTTACATAATATTCTTAGATAATATTAATAAATATAATAGATAATATTGCTAAATATAATAGATAATATTTATAAAAGAAGTAAGAAGATCCCATTAATATATCAAGGCTCAGAAGGAAAAAACCTTTGACAAAATGTGGCATTTATGTTACAAATACTAAAAATAATCATTGGAAGAAAGTGACTTGTCCTTGTTTGACTGAAATTACTTAAAAACCAAGAACTCAAATTATCAGTGTATGAGAAGCAATGGAAGTTTTCCCAGTTAGGTGAGGATGAAGCATTAAGCCCATTGTGTTCTCTCGAAAATGAAATAGCATGAAAAATGCTACCGATGAAATCAGAAAAAAAAAGAGAATGGGGGAATAAGCATAGGCAAAGAAGAGCTAAAGATGATCTTTATTTGTACTTGATAGGATGGTTTACTTAGAGAACTCTAGAGTATGAACAAAAAAGTAATTGAGATAATAGCTTCAGTAAAGTAGCAGTATACAAAATAAATGCAGGGAAAAATCACCTGCCTTCCTGTATATGATTAACAAGACCCAGGAGGGAGAGATAGGAAAAGTAGTTCTATTTAAGATAATGAAATGCACCATCTAGGAATTAATTTTCCAAGACACACATAGGAATTGCAATTTTAAAAAATATTACTGAAACCAAAAGTCCTAGATAATTGGAAAGCTATCCAATGTTGATGGTTGCACCATTCCAATATAGAGAAAATAGCCATACTACCCAAATTACGCTATAGATTTAATGTCATATTAGTTCAAGTATTACTTTTAGTTTTAGAATTTAGACAAATAATTGAATTAATCTAGAACAAAGGGCCAAGATTATACAGTGATATAATAACATTTTTCCATTAAAGGAAAGGAGAGTAGGACAGAGATGGAGCTTGGTATGACAAAATCCCAAACTCTTCTACAAAACCACCATTATGACACTTATCTGGTACTAGAAAACAATCAAGTAAATGAGTAGAGTGCTGTTGTTTTTTTGTCCTATGTTCTTGAAAAGGACCAATGACATCAGGAAAGTGATGTCTTGACTCGCAAATGAATTGGATTTAAGTGAGGAAGGGCTGTGCAAGGTCACCAGCCTCACTTTCTTCTCCGGAGCCATCTGGATCCAGTGGCATGATATAGATTAGGATGACTGGAGATGGCCCTGGATTCAATGGGAGACTTTGGCCTTTTTAAGCTAAAGTCTGTCCCAGGTCTTAGTTTGTCTGAGGCAATGCTCATGCAATGATTAAGGCTAGGTAAGAATTGAGGCAAAAAAATGGCTCTATAAACCCAAAGGCACAAACTGCAAGGAAAGGGGCTCTCAATCTCACAAAAATTACTGTGGAAAAATGAAAAGCTTCCTAGCTAAAAATTGATTTGTATCAGCATTTTTTACATTACAGAACAATACCAGGGTTTAAAAACTTAGAAAAGAAAAAGTTATGTCTTTCACAGGTATGGATGAATAAAGGAAAGAATCATAATTAGGCATGGGATAGATGTAATCATGAAAGGCAACCTAAACAATCATGATTGTATGAAATTGACATTTTTACAATTCATGTAGAACTAGAAGAAAAGGTAGATTGGGTAAATTATTGGGATTGAAAACTTTTATAAAAGTTTAAAATCTATAGGGAATCAAGATAAATATGTAAGATTAAGATCTATTATGCAACACTTAGTTGGTCAAAGGAGATCGTAGATGTAGGAGAGAGCTGGGGTCAGTGAATTTGGTTTTTTAAAAATATTTTGATAACAGTATTTTAAAATAATTGGTTTTCTTTGTAATCCTTTCTATTTTGAGGTCATTCTGAGAAGGGGTCCATTGGTTTCCCCAGAGAGCCCAAAGGGGTCCATGACCCCCCAAAATCTTAGAAGCCTTGATTTTAAGGAATGGATCATAGAGTTAATGTAATCCAATCTCTACATTTTATAGATTATAAAACTCTGGTCCAGAGATATTACATGACTTACCCAAAGTGACAGAGGCAATAGCATTTTTCCAAAGAAGTATTTGTATCCCTGATGAACATCAAAACTCAAATAACTTTTTGGATATAGACTTTTTTACTAAAATATGAATAAATTTTTGCATCATTATTCTATATATGTATTCCATCCTGTTTTGACCATTAAGATCATATTCATATCATCTAAGTAATTTGGCACATTCTGTTATCAGGAATAATTTAAGTAGCATTGGGATTAATTGCTCTTTAAATATTGGGTAAAGTCACATGAAGCTGTCTGGATCATGTTCTGGTTTGCTTTGGTTTGACTTTCTGGAGTGGTGGGGGGAGAAGAGTTCATTAATGATACCATTGTAGAAACTACTCTGAGGTCTCTTCTCTTGTCCATGAGCCTATTAATTACTCTGCCCTCTGCACTCCATTCCACATCTTGATTGAATAGTATTCTTCTATTAATTACCCTGAGACAAAGTAGAATTTACAAAGGGGATTCTTTTGGCTCTTTCTTTGCTTGCTCCCCCACCCCAAGTTTCTCCATCTTCCTCCTTGTTTGTTTGGATGTCCTATGATTCAGAGAAACATGAGTTCAATCCTCCTCCCTCCCAACTTCACCCTACTTTTGACCTACTTTTGGAAATTCTCCAGTGAATTATTTCTTTTTTCAATGGCCCTCAAAGTGATTTTTTTAAAAAATAGATTTGTCTGTACCTAGAAGCATGAAAATATTGAATCAACTGTTGAGTCTTCTCTTGCTATATGGATTTATTTACCTTTCTTAAATTTCTTTCCTTTTTTACATTAGATCTTTGGTATAATGTGGATTTTTAAGTTTTTACCAGTATCTTTTGTTTTGACATCACCTACATTTTCTAATATATTCCTCCACCTTCTCCCTCTCAGAGAACCATCCCTGTTAACAAAGAATACACAAGAGAAAACCAGTGCAGCAAAATTAACACAATGAAAAAGTCCAATATTATATGTGATAGTCCATACCCATAATTTCACCATTTTGCAAAGTTGGCAAGGTACTTTCTTATTTGTTTCTGGGGTCAAGCTTGATCATGATGATTTTGTGGTATTCACTTTCAATTGTTCTGCAATTCATCTCTCTGCATTGTTGTCATTGTGTCTGTTGCTTTCCTGGTTATGCTTAATTCACTTTGCATCTGTTTGTACAAGTCTTTCTGTGCTTCTTTATATTAATCATATTCCTTGGTCTTTAACCATTCTTTACAGCACAGTTAATATTCCATTACATTTAGGTACTACAATTTTTATAGTCATTCCCCAATCAATAGTCATCTATTTGTTGCCTGTTGACTGCTACTACAAACAAATGCTACTATAAACATTTTGGTGCATGTGAAAACTTTCCTTTTATCAGTGGTGCACTTGGAGCATATTCCTCCTTGGGGAATTTAGTATTGGTATCACTGAGTCAAAGGCTATGGAAATTTTAGTACATTTCTCAGTACAGTTTCACATTGCTTTTCAGAAGGGTGGGGCCAATTACCACTTCCACCAAGAGTGTATTAGTGCACCTTTCTTTCCACAACCTCTCTAATATTGCTTATTCTCATCTTTGTCAACTCTCTGGGTATGAGGTAAAACCCTGGGGTTATTTGGATTTGCATTTTTTCTTATAATATTAATGAGTTGGAAACTTTTCCAATTAGGTCTGTCTTTTACTTGCACTCCTAGTGATTTCTATTTTCATTGTGTTAAAGTATATAAAGTACGTATTGAGTATTTCCACTTTTTAAAAAAACATGTTTGTAATTTCTCCATGCCATAACACATGGTCTAGTATTGTAAAGCTGTCACATGGTGCCAAAAACCATGTCTATTCTTTGTGTAAAATTGCCTATTACATTTTTAATATGAGTTTTTGTAGTTGTAGCTGATGCTAAATAACCCCTAAACATGATAGAAACTTAGGCAAAACTTTAATCAGGATCCTGACTTAATCACTCAATAATCATTTACTATGTGCCTGCTAGATGCTAAACACTGTGCTAAGTGCTGAGCATATAAAAAGAGGCAAAAGATAGTCACTGCCCTCCAGAAGCTCACAAATGGAAACTTTTTTTCCTCTGTATTGTTCACTGCATTTATTTTCTCTCCCTACCACTTCAATCCCTTACAACAAATATGTATAATCAAGAAAAACAAACTTCCGCATTGGCCATGATCAAATTGCTGAACTCATTTTGCATTTTGAGTCCTTGGTGACTCTATGCTAAGAGATCAGTAAGCATGTTCCAAAATCATGGTTAGTCACTGCACTAATCAGAGGTTTTCAGTCTTTCAAGGTTGTCAGTCTTTACAATGTTGTTGTAATTGCTTAAATGGTTTTCCTGGTTCTGTTCACTTCACCAAGTGAGTTCAGACAAATCTTCCCAGGTTTCTCTAAAACCATTCCTTTATCATTGCTTAGGCACAATAATATTCCATTAAGTGCATATATGATCATTTGTTTAACCATTCCTCTATTGGGAAGAGGAATGAGTATTTATTTATTAAGTGCCTACTATATGCCAGGCACTGTGCTAATCACTGTACAAATACTACCTCATTTGATCCTTACAACAACCCTGGGAGGTATTATCTTCATTTTATAATTGAGGAAACTAAGCCAAAGCAGAGGTTAAGTGACTTGCCCAGAATCACATCGCTAGTGAGTGTGAGGTGAAATTTGATATCAGGTCTTCCTGACTCCAGGACTAGCTCTTTTAGCCCCTGGGCCACCTAGCTGCATCTAGTGTCCAGGTCTTTACCCCCACAATAACAGTTATTATAAATATTTTATGCAAATAAATCCTTTTCCTCTTTTTTGATCTTTTTGGGGTATAGGTCCGCTTGTAGTCTTGATGAGTCAAATGGTATGCAGTTTAGAGCAAATTGTGAAACATACTTCCGAATTGCTTTCCATAATGGCTACACTAATATTTGTAGCTCAGCCAATAATGTACCTATTTTCCTGCAGCAGAATCAACATTTGTGAAGTTCCTTTATTGACAACTTTGTCAATTTTATGGATGGGGAATGGAACCCCAGAGATATTTCAATTTACATTTCTCGAGTTAGTGATTTGGAGCATTTTTTCCTATGACAATAGCTTGTATTTTTTCCCCTTGAGAACTACCTGTTCCATATCTTTTGACCACTTATCAGTTAGGGAATGACTCTTATTCTTTTAAGTTCAAATCAGTTCCTTTTGTATATTGAATATAAGACCTTTATCAGAGAAACTTTATACAAATATTTTCCCTAGGTACCAGTTTCCCTTCTAATCATAGCTTAATTTGTTTTGTTTGTGCAAAAAATATCATTTAACATAATCAAAATAATCCCTTTTGTCTTCTGTGACCTACTGAATTCCCCTGACAAGAAGTTTCTCTACTTTTCTTGTTAAGGGACCTTTTCTATCTAAGTGATGTATCTGTTTAATGCATCTAATCTTGTATATGGTGTGATAGATTGGCCTAAACCTAATTTCTGCTAGGCTTCTTTCCAGTTTCCCTAACAGTTTTTGGTAAATGGTGAGTCCTTATTCCAATATTTGGGGTCTTTGGTTTACTTTAACGCTAAGGGGGCTACTAGGTTCATTGACTTCTGTATGCTGTGTAGCCAACCTGTTACACTGATAAATGTATCTGTTTTTTAAACCAGTAACAAATAATTTTGATGATTATTGTTTTGTAGTATAGTTTGAGATCTGGTCCTGCTGGGCTCCCTTCCTCCCTACTTTGTTCATTATTCCCTTTGAGGGTCTTGACCTTTTGTTCCTTAATGAAAATACATTTATTAACTGTTTACTATGTACAGATTATTCAGGATACAAAAAGAAAAGAAGACAGTCTCTGCTCTCAAGGAGGGGGACCGCACAAATTAGAGGTTTCACCTGCAACTCAGATGGAGCCATAGTCCTTAGACTCGGGGAGTAGCAGCAAAGCAGACGGCAATGTCATTTCCACTGATAAAATCATGTCCATTTCTGAGGTTAAATCATTGGACACTGCCAACATTTTGTGTAAAGACACAAATCTTGTAAGGGGACAGATATGTTCTGCCCTAATTATGCCAACTGTAGGGTGGCATACCCTCTGAGAGGAGAGAGATGCCAAAGAAGGTTCATATCAGCTTGGTTATTAATAGGGTTTATTAGGGTTAGATTAATTGGGGGAGGTCACTCACAAGAGGCCAGTTGTCCTGGGCAGCAACAGGACAAAGTAATGTTGTGCATTCCTGCACCAACCCAGGTCAGGTATTACAGAGAAACAGACCAACATAGTGTCAGGATGGCCCAGGGTCACATACAGTTTCCCAAGGGATAGTTGGAGCTTCTTTTGCTGTTTACCTTTACTCAAGGTAGTTTACACTTTGGTGACAGGCGGCATCTCTACAAGGGTTACTTCCCAGGGTGATGACTGAGGGCACTGGGCTGTGTCCAGAATCTGCTCATCTGACTTGCCTGGCACATTCTGCATCCTGTCTCTCTTTCAGAATGCCTTCCTTGCTCTGGGCAGCATTTGGTCAGTCCCTTCTCCACAGGAGTTGCTTCCCCAGATGATGGCTCTGGGTGCTGTGCTGTAAGCAGGATGAATTTCAGTATCATTTTTCTAGATATAAAAATAATCCTTTGGTAGTTTGATATGGCAATGAATAAATAAATTAATCTAGGTAGTATTTCCATTTTTAATGGGTTCTGCCTACCCATGAGCAAGCAACTAATATTTCAATTACTTAGCTCTGTCTTAATTTCTGTAAATTGTTTCTTAGTTGCATTCATGTAGTTCCTGTGTGTGTGTGTTGGTAGATTCTTAGATACTTTGTAATTTTGTAGTTATAGCTCTTCTGACTTGGTTTCATTGGCAATATGCAAAAATACTGATGATTTATATGGACATATTTTATATCCTGCTTTTTTGCTCAAGTTATTTAAATTCAATTTTAGTTGACTCTCTAGGGATAAGCTATTACATCATCTGCAATAAGCAATAATTTTTTTGTTTCTTTTCCATCTATGCCTTTTCCCAATTCTTGTTTTATCCACAATTTTAATGGAGTTATCTCTAGTTTATCTCTATTACACAAAAGACTGACTCTTGGTTTTAGATAGATACTATTTACCACACTAATGAAAGGTTAATTTATTCCTTGGTTTTCTAGTGTTCTTAACAGAAATGTATGTTGCATTTTGTCAAAAGTTTTTTTTTGCATCTAAACATATGATCCTTGCTATATTTATAGTTTTCCTAATGCTGAAGCAGTCATGCATTCTTGGCATAAATCTAACCTAGTCTGACTGTATGATGTTTTTATAGCCACACATATATTTTTAAATGTTTCCATCAAAAAGATTCCATACATCTTTGAGCTCTAAGTTCTCCAATCATTTGTTTTATATTGTCCCTTTTGTTTATCTTTCTATGAGATTTGTCTAGCTCTGCAAGGGAAAGATTAAAATCTCTTGGTATTATTTTGTTGATTTTTTTTGCAATTCTCTGAACTTTCCCTTTACAATTTTAGATGCTATGACATTTGGTACAAATAGGTTTAGTTTTTTTGTTCATTGTCTATGGGTCCTTTAAGCATAATATAATTTCCTTAACCCTAAATGCCTCTGACTCCATACAAAGACTGAATTTTTATGGTCACTACATATAATGGTATGATTCCAACTCATGAACTTTTGATGTCATCAGATAGATAGCAAATTTTGTTGGAGACTCTTTTGGTGTGTATATCTCCTTTCTTTTATTAGGTTAAAGACTCTCCCTTTAGCTGTGAAAGCTATTTCCTCTTCTCTTTATGACCTATTTCATAATTAGCCATTGTATCCCTTTGAAACTTATTGTGGTATATAGTGGGAGATATTATTTCAAACCATTTTCTGATAGAAAGCTTTCTGGCTTTCCCAACAGTTTTTGGTTGAATAGCAAGGCCTTAATCAAGTAGTTGGTGTCTTTGAGTTCATCCAATGCCATGTTCAGCTGTCTAGGGGTCTCTTGTATACCTAATCTCTTTTGTCAACTACTGTTTTGTAATATAGTTTGGGATGTTATAGTTGTAGAATTTCTTCCTTTCCATTATTTCCCTTGAGATTTTTCACCTTTTATTCCCTACATTGTTTGAAAAATTATTTGTCTAGTAACTCTTTGGTAGTTTGGTTATGGCAATACATCTGTTATTTTAGATAGTATTGCTATTTTTATGAAATTAGCAGGACACAACTCTAAAGAGTGCTGTATGGATGGTAGGTGGATTTCCAGATGCTTTATACATTCTGCAGTTATTTTGAATGGAATTTCTCATTCTAACTCACTCGCATGGATTTTCTTGGTAATATATAGAATATATAGTACAGAAAGGACAGTGATTTGGTGGAGTTGTTATTAAAATCTATTTTTTTCTATGTTTAGAACAGAAATGGGTGTTGTGCTTTTTCAAAAGATTTTTCTGTATCTATTGATAAAATTGTGCTACTTTCTTGATAATTTTTTCAGTTGATTCACTAGAGTTTCTAAACCATCATTTCTTAGGCAAAACTTATAAATGTATTTCTTCTTTGCCTACACTTGCCTCACCTTCTTTTTCTTGGCATTGTAGCTACCATTTCTAGAACTATAGTAATAGTTTGGTGCTGACAATGGACAGCTATGTATTAATTACTCCTGATTGTGCTGGAAAAGCCTCTAGCATTTTTTTTATTTTTTAAAGCAAATGTGTCTTGTATTTTGTCAAAAAAGCTTTGTCTGCCTTTATTTACATAATCATGTGGTTTTTGTTATGAGCATGGGCTATTATATTTATGGTATTCAAGATCCTGAATTGACCTTAAGACCTTGACTTGACAGCGTATTGACTATGACTTTACCTGATCAGGATGCTGCTGAGGAGCAGTGAGAGATCATAAAAAACTCATTGCTGGTCTGACACAGTTGTCAGAGGCAGTCATCTTCTAGTCCTTTGCTCTCTCATCTTAGGACCTGGAGAGAGAAGAAAAAGAGAATTCCAGTTTTGTTGTCACTTATCAGCCAATTTTTATTTTACAATCTAGTCTGTGTAACTGAGCTTCTGGCTAGTCATTGCTCCCAAACAATGAGTATTCTGAGTAGCTTTGCTTTCTTACACCTTCAGTAGCCTCAGATAGTGAAAGGGAGGGTGGTACCATATTGGGCAGCTTCTCATAATTAATCTATGGATGACACATGTTTATCAACCTTGGACAGCAACTGTTTTCTTAGAGTAGACAGCCTGTCCAATTAAGTCCTCATAATTATCCTGAGAACAACTGTGGAACAAGATAGTTTCTTTCTACATCTCTACAAAAATACCCACCTGTAGTTAATAAAATGAATAAAGACTGTCCAGGTACTTGGTTACATTAACTAGATTGTGAGGTGAGAATTTGATACTATGTGACAACAGAAATGGCTCTCACCTCACCTTCTGAGAAGGTTGCCACAATGTAATTGCCTCCATCAATCACTCCTCCAGGCCAGGGCTGGTGGAAACTTCAGAAGAGTGCATGGGATCTAGGACTTGAGGTACTTAACCCTAATTTTGGAGGTGCTGGTTTTGCTAAAAATTTAAGTATATATATTTAAGCTTCTGCAACTGTAAGGCTAAATGATTACTACCTCTGGGAATGCAAGTCCATATTTTGAGGTCTGTAGTTCTCAAGACCACTAGAATTTCAGGTGTCTAGGCTGAGTTAATAATAATAGCTAGCATTAATCCTCATTGGATAAGAAAACAAAACCCCGCAAATCTGTTGTAAATAAAAAACACATTTAAAAACAGAGACACCAAACCAAAATGAGAGGCTAGAACAACATTATTTTTCAGTGAAACTAAAAATAAATTAGAAGTTGAAATCAAAGTATTAGACTAAGAAACATAATTTTACAATATCAGTATAGATGGAAAAGGAAACTATATTATGTTCAAAGCTCCAAATGACTTAGCATTTAAATCCATAAAGGAAGAGTTAACTGAATTGCAAAAAGATATAGACAGTAGCAGGATAATTGTAGGAAACTCTAATGTTCCTCTTTCCGAGCAAGACAAATATAAATTAAAGAGAAAGAAAAGAGAATATTTAAATGAAGAAACTTGCCAAATTTAAAGCTCAATGACTTAATATGTCTTATGAGTGTCAAAATTTAGTAATATACAATTTTTTCCACCACCACATGAGATCACCTCACAACTTGACCAAGTTCTAGTTAGGGAGAAGTTATAAATAAATTTTAAAAATCGTGAATGCTAAAATATATAGGAAGTTCAAGAGAAAGAAACTAATTTCAGAAAGACATCTAGACTAATGAGTGGCTCAAGGGAAACAATTCCAGCAAGAGAGAAGGATAATGATGAGACAACATACTAAAATTTCTTAAATATAGCTAAAGTTTTCCTCAAAGGAAAATTATATTCTAAGAACATACATTGACAAGATAAAAAATTACAGTATTAATCAAATGGATAAAATTTAATGAAACTGTCACATACAAAATAAGAACAAAACAGGATATTTTGGAAGTTAGGGGAGAAAAAGCAGGTTATTTGCAGGAAAAGATTATAAATAATTTAAAAAACTAACAAAATCTATAAATCTTTTGCCAACCCAATTAAAAAGGTGGAGGAAAATAAAATGAAATAAAAATGAAGGCGAAATCACTATAGAGAAGAAAGGAATTATTGGAACAACTTACACACAGTTATATGCCAGCAAAACAGAGAATTCAAGAGGAAAAGGATTACCTACAAATATATAGCATCTGATTTAGCAGAATGTCAAATGCAACCTCACTTTCAGAAAAGAACAATAAGGAAACTGTAGCTATAAGGTAACTACCAAATGACAAAGAAAATACTTGTCAAGGTATATTTATAGGAGGATGCTATCAAACTTATAAACAGTTAGTAACTATTACTATATAAGTTATTCTGAAAATATGAAGAAAACTCTCTGCCAATTCTCTTTTAGGAGACAAATATATTTTAATAATAAATCCAGTGAAAGACATAGTAAAGAGAAAGAACTCTAGCCCAATATCATTAATAAATGTTAATTCAAGCAGCTGAAATAAAATTCTGGCAAAAGGCTACAACAATTTATCTGAAAAATCATTCTCTCTGATTAGGGCGGATTTATACCAGGGCTATAGGGCTGGTTTACTATTAGAAAAATAATTAACATAATCATATTAAAACAAATTATCTAAAACATCATGATTAGATGCAGAAAAAAATCTGACAAAGTACAACACTTATGCAAAAAAAAACAATAACCCTACAAAAATAGGCATAGAAAGATCTTTTAAAACAGGATTTTAAAAGGATCTATATTTAAAATCAAAAGCATTCTCTGCAAGTAATATGCAAGTAAACACTCGAGACTTTCTCAATAAATACAGAACTAAAGCAGGATACTTCCCCCTGTTGCTCTTTGACATAATTCTAGAATGTTAGTAATAGCAAAAAGATAAAGAAGTTCACTGCTTAGATGTAGACAAGAACAGAGGCAAAACTATCTCAACTTTCTGATGAAAAAAGAAAATCCCGGAGAATTATCAAAGAAACAAAGAATTATTAGCTTCAACAATACAAAATAAACCCACAAGATCACTAGTTATTTATATATACAATAACAAAACCCAGGAGGGAAATAGAAAGGGAAGTACCACACAAAAGATGTACAAAATACGTAAACTATCTAGGAATCAATCTACCTGAGCATACTCAAGCCTTATATAGATAAAATTATGAAAGTTTCCTTGAGGAGAAAAAAAGGACTAGAACCAGCCCAAAACCAAAAAAAAGCAGAGGAAGAAGCAGGATAGGCCAACTTCCCTTCACCCTTACTCGAAGAGATGAAAACTGTGTAATGATTGGGAAATCCAACACCACAGGTAAGGGATCAAAGAAGAAAGAGAAGAATTATGTGTGTGTATGTGTGCTGGGGGGCAGTGGGGATGTTACAGCTGTCTCCAATTTGATTCCCCCTGACTTCAGAGAGGGGTCATGGATTCAGACTGCAATAGAGCATTTTATCAAAGAAAATGACAACAATGAGACACACATACCCAAATTTTGAGGATGTAGCCCAAATAATCTTTAGAGGAAAATTTCTGTTTCTAAACACATTAATCAGCTAAGATGGCAGAGGAAAAGCAGTGACTTACTTGAGCTCTCCCCCAAACCCCTCCAAATACCTGTAAAAAATGACTCTAAACACTTTAATCAACAAATGAGAGAAAGAATAGAAAACATTAATATATAACTAAAAAAGTCTCAAAACCCTCAATAAACCTCAAACACGAAAATAGAAATTATGAAAAGCACAGACAAGATTAACAGATCTAAAAGGAAAACTCAAGTCAACAAGCATTCTCTAAGTGTTTACTATGTGTTAGGCACCGAGTTAAGAGTGAGAGAGCTAAAGAAAGGCAGAAAATTGTCCCTGCTGTCAAGGAGCTTGAAATCTGGAGGATGTACCAAGCAAACTCTGTGCATCCAAGATATATACAGGGCAAATTGGAGATGATCTCACAGAGAAGGCACTAGTGGTTAGCATGACCAGGAAAGGAGGATTTTAACTGACATTTGAAGGAATCCAGAAAGGTGAGGAGAGGTGATCAATTCAAGATGCAGAATGATACAGCCATTTCTTACAGTACCAAAGATTTCCCTGCTTGGTATATACCCCAGGGAGGTCATTGACAAAAGTAAAGCCTCTGTATACACCAAAATATTTATAGTAGTACTGTTTGTGGTAACACAGAATTGGAAACAAAGTAGATGCCCACTGATTTTGGAAAAAATTCACCAAATTGTGGTACGTGGAATGTTACTGTACTGTAAGAAATGGCAAATATGACCAACATAGAGAAGTGTGAAACACTTACATGAACTGATGGTGCAAAGAGAAGTAAGCAGAGCCAGGAAAACAAAAGATACAATGATTAAAGAATAAAATTGAAAGACTAAAAATAGAGAAATGAACCAAAGGAAAACACTTAGTAAAATACAGTGAAAGAGAAATAATAAAGAGGCTAGAGAGGGAGTAAAATATTTAGAGGAGGAAAGAGACGGAGACAGGGAGAGAGAAAAACAGTTGATTTGGAGTCCAGAAATTCTTTTATGCCATAGAGTTAAGAGTAATACCTTGATGAGTGAACAGAATAAAAAATTTTTTGTGCCAAAGGTAGACGATAAATTAGATGAATTAACTAGAGGTCTAAACTAACATTTAAAGCCATCTCCACACTGATCCCAGCTTACATTTCCTGACTTATCCCTTAATTTCCCTAAATGAACCATGACTTCCAGACAAAATGGCCCCCTTAATGTACTTTCCCAGCTTTGGCTAGTGCCATAATACTCACTCTATCCTCTCTACTTACTGCCCTCCTTTAAGGCTCTGATGGCCCCTAAATGAAGTGACCCCATTCCTCTCAATTCCTATTATTAAGATATAAATATTTACCACAATATACTGTCTTGTGACTCCTCTTCATCTGCTGTCAAACTTTCATTTAACATTTCTTTTTTTTTAACCTCTATTTGTTTAAATTTTGTGTCCTTCGTATGCCTCTGTCTGGCAAGTAAAGCCATTTGCAACCCAGCTCCTTCCCACCCTTTCAGTCTTCTTACACTTGACTTTCCTCAATGCACTCCCTAATCTAGCCATGATGACCTCCTCGCAGTTCCTCAGGCATAACACTCCATCTCCCAACTTGGCAGTGGCTCTCCTCTAGCCCTGGTATGCTCTGCCCACTCACATCCACCTTTTGGCTTCCCTGGTTTCCTTCAAGAGTCGGCTCAAAGCCCACTTTCTGCAGCGGTAGGCTCAGAGATTTGAATATAGGTGCTGATGCTCCCTTAAATACCCTGGCCTCCCTATTCTTTAGTCTTTTCAACTCTCATGCCCTATATTTGTCCATGCCACCTCTGTCACACGCATAAACAGCCATACCCTGGATCTCACCATAACCCGCAAGTATTCTAATTCTATGATCAAGCACTGAAATTCCTTTATCCAATCATAACCATATCCAATCTTAATCATAATTCCATCTATCCCTGTCCCTTTGTCCTCCTAATAGTTTTATACCTTCTTACCATGACATCCAAGTCCCTCTTTTCCTGCTGCTCTGGCTTCACAATCATATGCTGACCACTAAGCAGTTAATACCACACAACCCTCTCTTTGAAAGTTCTTATGCTATCATGACCCATGCTTTGCCAAAAGTCAACCCTGGATGATTCTCACCATCAACATCCTCTATCCTATTCACTGCTGAATGGAGTTGGAGGAAATCATAGAACTGTGATGACTAGGTCTACTTCAGATTCTATTATCTAGCATCACCTGGCTTGTCACGACAGATAGTGAAACTAAGAAGTGGAATTGGGAAAGGAGAGTAACTTGGTATGGGGGATAGCAAGGACAAAGACACAGAGAAAGGAGATCTTGGGCCAAGAACAGATGGTCGGCCAGGGAAGCTGAATCACAGAATGAAGAAAGGAGAGTAAAGTGTACAAAAACTGGAAAAGAATGAAGGACTGCTTTCTAAAGATGTTAGCATGTCTGGTTTCCTTCAAATCTCAGCTTAAGTGCCTTGCTAAACATGAGGACTTCTCCTGATCCCTCTATTGGCTAAAGCCTCTTTTCCCCCTACAACTACCTTATCTTTTTTTCATCAGACCTATAATTTCATTGGTTTGAGGGCTCCCCATGAGGAATTTCCATTCCTTGTGGAGATCAGCATGTTACATTCTTCTTGTATCTATCTTATATACATTTATGTATGTGGCCTCCACAGTGTAGCAGAAGCTCCTGAGGGGAGGGATTGATTCCTTTTTGGTTTTGTGTATCCAGAGCTTTGCATAGCACCTGGCACATGGGAGGCAGTTAGAAAATACTTCACCCATTGATTGGCAGGATGTGTAGACTGAGCACCATTTCATATTCCCTGTAGCACTAATGGTTTCTAACACTTGAGCTAGCTTTCCTACCTACTCTATTGAAAAAAGGTTGGAAACTGCCATTTTGAAAACTCAACGACAACAAATTGATTCTACAAAGTTTAAGCACTTCTTTTTTGGGAATTTTAACTGCAAGGGTAACAGACAAAGAAAGCTTCCACCTTATAGCTCATGGGGCTAATAAAGTCCTATGACACATCTGAGCTGCAAAAAGAAATAAAGGTAGAAATTCGTAATTTGATTATTAACAACACTGTTAAAGTAATGTGCTAAATGACTGTGTAAATAATTGAATTTATAAGAAAGAAATCTAATTGCCATCAACTAGGTAGAAAACAGTAATTGTGAATAATGGGTGTTTTAAAAAAATAATTTCATTTAAGAAAAGTACATGCTGAGAGTTGCAAATAGTGAAACTGAATCAGGAACAAGGAGGAACTGATTAAATATTTAAAAACAGGGTTTTCTTTGCATTATCGTACAAATGAGATCTCAGATTGTCAGAACAATGTGACAGGCTTCTTGTGTGATCTACAGTCTTATAAATAACGTTACATAATTTATGACTGTCGTTTTGCCCTTTGATCTGAAACAGTAAACAGCTATTGTATCCATCTGGTAAATCTCGTTAAAGAAAAATATCAGATCCTAACATTCATTTTGAAATATGTTCTGCACGTCATTAGCACAACAACATCCCATTAGGAAGTCTTCATTTTTATCACTGATGACATTTGTTTTAGAGCACTTATTCACAAGATTAAAAAAAAAGATACACCAAGATAAAAAAAACAAAACAGAGAACATTCACCATGGAGAGACTGGCACCATTGAATCTGAAAGCCTCAGGGGAAACTGCCTCCTCCCAGGTGAGGGGTATGGGCATCTAACAGCTACACATCATGTAATGAAATTCAGGATCAAGAGGAAAAAATTCAAATTTTCACCTTCTCCCATGTGAGAAAGTACAACATGCTGGCCATGTCTTGTGGCACAAGCCAAGGCCTTAAGCTAGGTTCTCTATGATCATCTACATAAAGAGTAATGGATGATAATGAGTGCCAAACCAATCAGAAGTGCACAAGCTCCTAGAGTTTGAGTTGGAATGGACTTTAGGGGTGAGCTAGGCCATCCCTCTCCTTTTCCAGAGGAGGATACTGAGGCTCAGAGAGGGGCAAGTATGGAATGGCAGAGCCATGATTCAATTTGGAACCACTTTCTCTTGGTTTAAATCCCATTCTTTTATGACAGTCAAATATATTCTCAAAGAACAGGGAAATACTTGACAGGCCAAAACTGATTATTCATCTAAAAAAACAGCATTTACCTTCTTAAGTCTCACATATTCAATTTTCCATTTTATAGTTTTCTTGAAAATAAGGGTTATGCAATGCCCAGACAGCCAGTCACCGTGGTCAAATTCAGTCAAGAGGAAAGTCATCAGACTCATATCTTTTAGCCATATTGGTGTCCCAGTTCATTAATTCTTATTTGGGTATTTTCATATAAAGAGCAAAAAGCAGATTTCCTTCTGAATACCAAAAACATTTTTAGGGACCGGAAAAGATATAGTTACATCTATATCTATATAGAAAGGTTTCCAGGAAAACACTAAGTGTTTTCTTGATACCAAGAAGCTATCAGCATAAGAAATCAGATACATAACAAAAGAACTCTAAGCACCTTGGTGGTCTCTGTCATCCTAGGAAGCCATAGATGCAAAGAGAATTTGAGTCAAACCACTATATGGTCTAGGTGGTATTGGCAAGAGATCACTCTTGTAGAACTCTAAGGTAGGCACTCCTGAGGTCTCTTTCCTTTTTTTTTCCTCCTCTCTTCTCCCTCACCTCTCTCCCTTTCTCTTTTCCTTTGTTACACCTTACCCTCTCCTCTCTCTCCACTTTCTCCCTTTCTTCTTCTCCTTCTCTCTTCCCCCCCTCCTCCATTCTTCTTCTCTTCCTCTGACCTCCTCCTACCCCACTCAGTTCTTATCTTAATGACGTGCATACAAACATTGCGGACTCTAGGTCAGGGGCTGTCTCTGAAGATGACTTAGCTTTGGTTGCCTGGGGATTCACATAGGCCATGAAAAGCTCCTCTAGGTTGCTGGGGAGAATTTTCCTGGAAGCTATCATTAAGCCCCTTGATCCTTTCAAACACTGGGGTTTGCCCATTGGGCAACAGACTTCAATAAATCCACCCTTGTAGAATATCCCTCTCAGGACAGCACAAATGAACCAACTTGCTGAGATTCTGATGGTAGGTAGACCTTGGCCAAACTAGTGGGTGTGAGGGGTGTATGCCCACATTGGGCACATTGGATTAGGCAATGTTAAAAGGGGGCTGCCAGCAATTGCTGACTGTGTGAGTTTATATGCCCTATAAAAAGGGAGAATCTGCTTGGCCCAGGTGGTCAATCTGGTGGCCTCTGATTGACAAACAAAGAATAAGGGCACCATATTCCTAATGGCATTGTTTGGGAAGCAGGGTTGCAAATGCTGACACTTTTTAAAAATCAAGTATGAGATAATTGATTACAATGGACTCTTCATCCCTTGTCAGTTGATGTATTAGCAATAATCAGTTTTTCAAGCTCCAAATGTAATTTCTTACAATGCCTTAGGCAAAACCTTAATTCTCAAGCCTTGCATATTAGAAGTGATTTTTTTCATAATTCATAGAGGGCTAGAGAGTAGGTCTGGGACTTGGAAGAGGACTCAGTTTGGGGTTTTGTCATAGATTAACTGGATGACCTTGCGTTTCACTGTCCAGGGTCTCCTTGAAAGAGCATTGCTTAATTCTTCCTTTGTGACTAGGACAGATTAACTTGGCACACTCCCAAACCCCTCAGAGAGAATGGCTTCTTTTCCCCATCATTCCCATAAAGTCACAGATATAGATCTGGAAAGATGCTTATAGCTCAGCTAATCCAACCTCGTCGTTTTACACATGAGGAAACAGAATCCTTGTCCTTGAAGAGTTTAAAGTCAGATAGGAGAGATAACTACACCTACACACACACACACACACACACGATAGCCTCTGGGAAGTTACTGGGGAGTCACTAAACACTTATGACCAAGAGAATGGCCTGATTTGGACCTATGTTTTCAACAAGATCATTTTGATTGCTTTCTGAAGTGTTGATTGGAGGATACCAAGGCTGGAAGCAGAGAGACCACATAGGAGATTTTTGCAGTTAGCCCAGTGGTGAGAGCAAAAGCTAGAGCTCATTCACGTATATATTGGGGCCAAGAAGCCAACTAACTTGCAATAATATAATGTGGCATTTGAGAGAACAGTGGCTGAAATCTATTGGTGCTTGAGGAATGAAGGGTTGGGCCTCTTAATTCTTTGTGCTTTTCTAAAACACAAGTCTAGACCTCTAGTGCCCAGAAGTGGCCAAGGCCATGGGTTTTATAGTCTCCCCAGAGGGAAGTGACCTCTGCCACCATCATGAGTCTTCTGTTCAAACACCCATTTGGAAATTGGGACAGACAGCTGTGACTACTTCCAGATTCCCTGTAAAGGCCTGTAATTGAATCTCCCTAGAGAGCTCTGCTAAATGCTTCCAAAGCCAGGCAGAGAACATGTATTCTGGAGTGACAATCCCCTTTCCCCTGGGAGCCAGAGAATACTTTTTCAAGACAAGACAATGATAAAAATTGTTCTCCTCTCTTTGACAGGAAGCTAGAGCTACAGGCTCAGGTTAGTGAGACAGCTGTGAAGTGGGCATTTTGAACTAAGCTTCTACCACCCCTCTTTCTCTCTTTTGACAATCAACTTCCAAAGCATTCTGTTTAAATTGCTAGATTCAGGAACAAAGACAAAAGAAAGGAGAGCCTTTTCCTGAGCTATTGTCAGATTAAAGTTGAAACCTAACCATGCCTTTAGTCTCGCTTTTTAAATCAAAGCGTACAGGCCCCTGGAGGTGGCCTCTGGTTTCTCCCTCCCAGGCATGTCTCTCCAGAATGCTAGGAGATATTTGGAGGGGACAGAGGTACTCACTGTGCCCTACTGAGTTGCCCACCCCTCTCCCCAATCATTCCTGGTACTTGTGTTTCTTCAATCACCATATACTTCAGGCATCGATAACATAGTCAATGACACTCGCCAGAGGCATTTCATCCTAGTGCTAATTAAAGAGAGACATTGTGTTTGGATCTCACATCCAACTTTCAGTAAATTATCACTGTGGAGGTCCTTTTATTTGCTGGCATGGAAAATGGAGAAAGACCAAGAAGGAAGGCCTTGAGTAAGTTGGGTATATCGTTTGTGGAAGATTTTTGGGAGGACATGGTGCAGAACCACATAGAATGAGAAGATGTGGATTGGTCGCAACATATACCATGAAAGGGAGTATCCACATAGCTTAAGGATTTCTACTGAGATATATTTGCATATTTATAATCTTATGGAAACTGCCTGCCAGCCAGAATGCAAATGGAATATCTTCCTGGGTCTCCACCAGCTCCTTCGCTAGGTGATCATGGAAAGACAGACAAAGGATTTCATTCTAGTACCATTCAGGGTTCCTTCCTTGGGGAGAAAATTCCTTAATACCATCATTATACAGGAGGAATTGTGCCTGAAAAGATAATCAGTAATATCCCTCTAAACTTACTCTCCGCTGAGGAAGAAGATGGTACATACTGAATTTCTCATGTATGTATATTTTCTCCATGGAATAATAGCACAGGCAGTAGGGGGAGGGAAAAGGCATTTTATTAAATACCTATTATGTGCCAGGCACTGTGGATTTGTACTCACAACAGCCCTGTGAGGTATATGCTGTTGTTATCTCCAGTTTAAAATTGAATAAACTGAGGCTAAATGATATGTCCAGGGTTGCACAGCTAGTTAAGTTTCTGAGGTCCAGATTTGAACTCAGATCATCCTGACTCAAGGGCTTAGTGCTTTATCCACTCTACCACCTAGCTGCATAAGATATGATGGCATGGATGGGTCCTGAAAGGAGCAAAACATCTTATTAGGAAGCGATCTCAGCTACATCTGAGTGTTGAGGTAAGTGTTCTACTGGCCCCTCTTATGTCTTAGGCACTATAGTTGCATGGCTTGTGTTTTCTCTTCCTTTCATATTGTTGCCCTGCTGGGAAAGTAAGCTGAACAGGCTTGAAATAGTCATTTCAATTCTAGATTTCTGGATCGGGCCTATGTGAAGAATGGGTCATTGTTAGTTGCGTTGATGTTGACTTGATAAGCTGGACAGTCAAACAGAGAGGAAGACTGCTGGACAGTGGCAGCAGCATCAAGATCAACCTGACATGCAGGGACTCAAAGTTCCTGCTTGTCCCAGAAATCAGAGTCATGGACAAAGGGAACCCAGCCCTGCAGAACACAAGTCTTCAAACCAGCTTGCTACACTTGCAAGATGGAAAGGCATGCCTGTCACCTACTATTTGTTCTTCTAAAACTTATACCTACTTGGATGGCAAATTCATCAGTGGTCATAGCCCACTGTGAACCTGAATATGGAAAATCACAACCCATTGACTGTAAGGAAGGCATCTCAAATGATGCCTCTCATGTCATTAAGGCACTGGGGAGCCATTCCGATCCAAACACGTCTGCACAATGCTGTCTGCTCATTCCATTCCTCACAGCTAACATTGCCATCCTGCCTAGCTTGTGCCATTCTATCTGACAGTATTTCTCCTCAGAAGTGTTTTGTAACTTATTGTATATAGAAGAGATTTCATGGAAAGAGTGGTAATCTGAAGGCAGAAGATATAGTTTCAATACTGGTCTACCATTGGCTAACTCTACGTCACTTAGCCTCTCTGGGGCTCAGTTTTCTCATATTTAAAATGAAGGCATTTCACTCCTTCCTTATACATTATGATGTACACCATGACAGAGTTAGAGCCATGCCCAAAACGGAGAAGTTTCCCTTTTAGAAAACTATGCAGTGGCTCTCCATGCCCCAGAAGAGATTCACTCATTCACTCACAGTTGGCCAGCCTAATGAATTCTACCAGCACTCTATCATATAATTACCCTTCCTCCTCTCCAAATATGGCGAGGAATGCTATCTCCCTCTAGCCCCACAAGGCACAATGCAAGCCAGAACAGTCTTACTGCTGTCCATAGCCAAGAGTGCTGAACCAGCAAGCCACTCAACATATGGTAACCACTGGCCATGGTGCTGACATGCATGACTATTTTTGGCCTTTTCTTTTTAAAGAATAACCTAGTTCTGGTAGTGTATGATGAGAGATGGCTCCCTGACTTGTGTCTAAGACAAACTTAAGCTAGATATAACCATGTACAGGACAGAATAGCAAGAGAGATTAATGACTGTCATACAGGTACCTACCAAAGCATGCCATTAGAAACATTTAGTGTCCTGTGTATTTTTTTTACTATCTTAATTTATCAAAATACTAGATTCAAGTTAATATTGCATCTACACTAGAAGACACCTAAAGGAGTAGCAGTTTACTTGCTTCTTCAAAATTCAAATTCCTGAAGACAAATTGGAGAATTTAGATTTCTTGTGAAATCTGCTAACCATTCCTTATTTGAAAGCTCATGTTCCTTTTATATTGAAATTCATTGTATTTTTAGGCAAGATGAGATGCCCCAGAAGGTTTTTACTGACCATGATGCTGCTGCTACCACCATCACCCCACATTTGTGGGGGCAGACCCTGTAAATGTACTGCCAGATGACAGAAGAAAATGAAGAGTCATTAATCACTAGATAAACCCTTAATTTTCCTGCAATGCGTTCTTGAGTCTTCAAACAGCGTTTGTTTCACTAATCATTAATGTACTCTGTTTCAAGATTGAAATACAAACATAAAAACTGCATGGCCAGAGAAAGAGATTACCTAAAAAAAGACATTTGTGACTTTACAAGAAGACAGACTAGGGGAAGCAAAGATGATGAAAACAAACACATGACAAGCATTCAGCACTGTTGATTGATTGTCAATTCCTTTGAACAAGAGACTGAAAAAAACCAAGGAAGAATTTGAAATACACATTTTCTCTGGAAAATTTCATTCATTACAGATGCCTTTTAAAATACTTATCCAAGACAACTGCCTTGTATGTGCCTGGATAATAGTGATGAAGCTTTCACCCAGAAATACAGTAAGTTTCTTGATTGATTTCTAAACATGAGAGAGAATGGATGCAAAGAAGTAATTCCTGGTGACTGAGGCTATGAAATCAACTGAAAGCAAGTTTTCTCTCATCTGTTGAAACTCTAAAAGGGCTCTTGACAGTTGCCCCACTAGTACAGTGTAAATGAAATGAGAAAAACCCATCTTGGGGACCATGTTCCAGTTTGTGTATAGATGGGCCTTTCAGGAGACAGGCAGGAATCCCAGGTTGCTGAGGAAAGGTTATCAAACAAAATGTAGCAAGACAAGTGCCCAGAAACAATGAAAGGATGGCCAGGTGAAAGGGATGCTTAGAGGGTGAAACACACACACACACACACACACACATATAAGTCAGTAGCTTTTCTCTCATGGCAATTGTCTAACCCTTACAAGATGAAGGTGAATCAATCCAAGGTTTGACGTATCTATACAAGGCTACATTTCTGGATGTTTCTGTACATTTGACATGATTTCATTAAAATAGTCGGATGATAGAGTGGGTTTTTTTTTACTTCTTTCTAGATATTTTGGCATTCTACAGACAGCCACTGTCAGTGGCAGCCTTAGCCAAAAAGATGACAAAGATGAGGTCTGTCTCTGACAACCCCTCCTTTCATTGACTTTAACATTCCCAGGTTCCCTTCCAGATTCCCAAAGTCCTCATGATCTGCCCTTGCCTCCTGCAACCTTAGCTTTTCCACCCCCTCCAACTTGTCTGTTCTGTATACTACCCTGCTTTCAAAGAGAAGGGAAAGGGAATAAGCACTTACAGAGCTTCTACTGCATGCCAGGAATTGTGCTTAGCACTTCCCAAATATCTCTTTTGATTCTCACAACCCTGGGAGGTAGTTTTTAACCTATGGTGAAACAGAGTCATACAGAGGTTAAGTGACTTCCCCAGGGTCACACAGCTAGTAAGTGTCTGAGGGTGAGTTTGACCCCAGTCCTTCCTGACTCCAGGCCCAGCACTCTATTCACCACCTAGTTGTCTCAAAGGTGGCAACTAATTAATCTAATAAATTCATCAGCTTAAAACTAATGCCATTCAGAGAGGGCTACCCCCAAGCTTCTTTCCCCTTTCCTTTTATGTTAGTGTCTGTATTTTCAGAAAAAAAAAATTTTCTGAGACTAACTTTCTCTCCCTGGAAGTAAGAAAGGGACAAGCTATGAAAGGCCAACTGAGCCTGCTATATTAGTGGTCTATTTTGCCTAAATAAGTCCTGCCCAGGAAGTGTAAAATCTCACATATGGGCTAAAGCAAATAATTTAATAAGAATAATTTACATTTGTAGAACACTTTACAAATGTTATCTTTATCTGCACAATCTTGGGAGGTAGGCGCCGCTATCCCAATTTTACAGATGAGAAACTGGGGCAAACAGAAGTTAAGTGACTTGCCCAGAATCATCCCACTAAGAAGTGTCTGAGGATCAGTTTGACCTCAGGTCTTTCTGACTCCCAGTCCAACACTCCATCTATTGTGCTCCCTAGAAAATGCCATTCCCCTTGGCATCTTAATATTAAAATGAGTACTTCCTGTTTTGCATAACTTCAGCTTTTATAGACTAAGAGGCCATGTAATTAGCTGATCATCTACATTAGTGACAAAGCCCAAACCTATAACCTCTAAGAAACCCCTCTCTTCAAAGATGGCATCCAATTGGAGTCTTGAGCCAGATGAAGCTAATCATCCACACCCGTGCAAGAAAGAAGCATGACAGGCAAAAGAGGCATTTCTCCTTCACCAGTTATATGCTTCTAGGGTAACTTGGAGAGTGGCTGGGGCCCAGAGAAATGACTCCACTAAAGTCTCCATAGTTTGGCAATCTGATGATTCCCACCCATACATTGCATATTATAAGCACAAGGTACAGCTAGCAAGTGCTTCTGTCGCCAAATCAGCTGCTAACATCTGATTGATAACACCTGAGTTATAGCTGCCCTGCTTTCCTCCTACGTTAGCCTTCATTTGTCTTGTGCCTTGACAGACCATTGACTGTTCTTGTCCATCGCCATCAGTATCAGGCTCACCTGTGAGTTCTCCTTCACCCTGGGCTGCAGGTTGACTCATGTACAGAAATTTTTCATGGGATTTACTTTGTTCACATAGTGGGATATGAGTGTGATTCTCGTTCATATCCTTAGCATTACTGTGAAGCATTTTCCTCACAACAGCCATGCAAGGGAGGAGGGCTGGGTATTATCCCCATTTAAGAGATGAGGAAACTGACACTTATAAAGGTGATGTGACTTGCCTACAGGCCTCTCACAGTAAGTGGCTTGTATGTGGATGACCTTGGACCTGAACGCGTCTTTTTTTTTTTTTTTTGCTTTTTGGTGGGGCAGTCAGGGTTAAGTGACTTGCCCAGGATCACACAGCAGATAAGTGTCAAGTGTCTGAGGCTGCATTTGAACTCAGGTCCTCCTGACTCTAAGGCAAGAGCTGTATCCAAAGCACCACCTAGCTGCCCCATGAGCTCTAGTCTTTAGAGAGTACAACACCTACTTTACATCTCACAGAAAAAGATAAGTTCAGCAGCAAATTACATGCTGTGCTTAGGTCAGGTGAAAATCAGTGGTATCAGCAGCACACATTTGAGTGGAAGAGGTATTTTCTATTCTGTAGAAGGCACATGGGGTCACCACAGCCATGGGCACATCTCTAGGGCATAACCAGGGAGGCCAATTGATCATGGTAGAGTTACAACACTAACCCTGATTGCAAGAGCATTCAGTGATGTAGTGGGTCATAATTCAGGAGCTGGACTCTGAAAGACCCAAGCGTAAACCCTGCCTCATGAATTATGTGACCCTGGTCAAGTCATCTAACTAACCTCTCCCTGTGTTGTGTCCTCATCATCTACAAGACAGAGATAATAACAGCTCCTACCTCTCAAGGTTGTTGTGAGGATCAAATGAGTTATTTGTGAAGTGCTTTATGAACCTTAAAGTGCTATATAAATGCTAGCTAATTAAATCAGCATTTGTTCATTCTCACATGTATGCATGAAACCGTTGCATATTATGACATGACTGGTTTATAAAGAGAAAGAAATCAGCTGAAGGTCAGCAACAGGGCTGAGGAATGAGTCAGAGTTCGGTTCTCTGGTCACTACACCAGCTTAAGCTGACTTCTCCTTAGACTCTTCCCAAGCCCAGATCCAGCAGCTATTTCAAGGATGACTTGGGTGAGCATCTGAGATGACCCGGGGACTTCACCTCCCCTCTCTGGTCCAAGTTTTCCTCCACACCACTGAGCCTAGTACAGCTGCAGCTGTCTGAGATACTGCCACCTCATTTCCTGGGCTCATTAAAGCTTTCTTCCATCCCAGCAGAGGCCTTGCCTGGCCTCCCTGCATGCCTGTAGCAGTCTGACAGCCAGATCCCCAGTTATGTCAGTGGGTGTGGCACTGCCATCTTCCTTAAGGGAAGGAAGAATATGGAAGAGTGTTATGGACTCTGCAAGGAATAAGTTCCAAGTCAAGCTTCCTGCCAAAATGATATTCTTTGGATAATCTTAGACATATAACTCTCTCCCTACTCATCAGATAAAAAAATATTGCCTGAAAGTAGGACAGCGAGGTGGTATAGTGGATAGAGCGCTGGGCCTGGAGTCAGGAAGTCTCATCTTCCTGAGTTCAAATCCGGCCTCAGACACTTACTAGCTGCATGATCCTGGGCAAGTCACTTTACCCTGTCTGCCTCAATTTCCTCATCTGTAAAATGAGCTGGAGAAGGAAATAGCAAACCACTCCAGTATCTCTGCCAAGAAAAACCCAAGTGGGGTCACAAAGAGCCCGGCACAACTGAAAAAAGACTGAGCAATAAAAACCTGAGAGTACCATTCCAGTTAACTACACACACTCACTCACACACACACACACACTCTCACCAGTCTTCCTAGACAAAGCTGATCACAGTGAAGTAATGCCTTTAAAAAAATAGCTCAACTAATTGCAACTGTTCCCTTTCTATTGGTTTGTATGGTGACTTTAATGTGACTAGAATCTTACCCTATCTTTGATTGTTTTATTTTAAGGAAATACTTGTACTTGCATTGCCAAATGACCTCTTTTCTGGTACTTCCTTCAATCCTAGGGGACTATTAGGCAGCGCTAAAAACGCTACTGGCTCTTAAAGCCCTTCTTGCAATGTTGATTTTTCAGCTAGAGATCACACTTTTTTCCAGGGTGTAGGGAGAAGGGACTGTGATTGGCTTCCAAGTTTCTGCATTTCATCTTAGAAGGATGTGAGTTTTGAAGTATTCAGTTAGTTCTTTTGGAAGAAGTCATAGGTGAGAAGACCATAGACTTAGACTTGGAAAAGCCTTTTGAGGTCATTGCCCACCCTAGCCCCCTCCAGCAGAATCCATGTACAATTTACCATTCATAGACTATTTGCTAATCTCTTGTATCATAATGAGGATGGAGGTCTTTGGTTGTTCTATTCCGAATTCATTATTTACGTAGTATATATCAGAAGAAAGGACAGTGTTACTTTAACCTAATGGTTATAGAAGACTGTAGTTTGGAGCTCTTCTGATCCCCTCATTCATAAAACTCTATTAACCACCCCATTTCACAGCCATTAATTTGTTGTTTCTGGAAGGAGTAGGGTGGTGAATTTAGGGATATTTACTTATATTTATTTAGTCCAGACCTGCCATTTCTCATTTGGAAATACCCTTCAATGATTTTTGTTTTTGTTCACTTGTTTCAGTCACATCCAACTCTTTGTGATCCCATTCAGGGTTTTATTGGCAAAGACACTGGAGTGGTTTGCCATTTCCTTCTCCAGATCATTTTACAGATGTGGAAACTGAGGCAAAAAGAGTTACACAACTACTAAGTGTCTAAGGCTGGATATGAAGTCGGGTCTTCCTGACTCCAGGCCCACAACTCTATCCACTGAGCCACCCAGCTGCCCACTCTTCACTGATACAGATTGGCAATTCACTGGTAACTCATCATTTTAGTTGTGTGGAGTACTGAGAGTTTGAGTTCAATTCAACAAGCATTAGTTAAATGCCAACTATGTGCCAGGCACTTTAATTAACACTGGGAACACAAAGACAAAAAATGGATACAGTGTGATCTCAGGGAGCTTACTGAGAGGACATTGAAAGAATACAATATATATTAAATATGCTTGTAGTATATAAGTTAACACAAGGAAATTTCGGGAGAAATGATGAACTACCAAATTGGGGAAACAGAAAAGTATTCCTGTAGGAGGTAGCACCTGCTAGAGCCTGGAAGGAAGCTCAGAGGTACAAGTGGGGAGGGAACACATTCCAGGCACAGGGGCAAGAGATAGTAGGTGGGGTTCAAGGGAAAGTCAATAGGACAATAGAGCATGTGAAGGGAAATGATGTGAACAAGGCCTAAAAAAGAAGATGGTGGCCAGAGCTCTGAGTGCTTTGCCATGGGTATCTATCTACTATATAGCAGAGACAAGACTCAGAGCCAGCTCTTCCTGGGGCCAAGGTCGCTCGCTATAAGAAGATGCGAACAGAACTCGTGTCAGAAGTTTTCATTTAGAACGTACAATCAAATAGCACAAGAAAAGGGCCCTGGTACTAGTTGTTCCACAAAGTGTGATCGATTGTCACTTTTTATATCACGATACTCATTATCTGGCATCATAATTTGTTGGAATCCTGAGATCATAGTTATTAGAATTGGAAAAGCAGAACACGGTCCAGTGCAGTTCAGAGTGGTGCAAGCCTGCAAGCAACGTCCCAAGGCCCTGTACCAAGCAGCCCGTAGTGGGCACCGTGCTCAGCACGAGCCAGCAACAGGCCTTGGGAGTGACTGAATTGGCAGCAGTGGTTTCCAGAGCTCAGCCCAAAGACAGTAAGGGGGTCAGACAAGTGGTGAGAAGTAAATGCTGGCAGTGGGTGCAAAACTCTGCTATGCTGCCCATATGCAGTTCTGGATTGCAGTTCTAGCACACAGAGGAGCACTAGCAGGAGCAGGGACCCTGGTCACAGTTCCAGGGAATAAAAGAGTGCTTATGCTCCCTCACAGACAACAGCACAGACCAGGAGACAACTGACCACACCTCTCCTTAGATCATACCTGCTTGAAAGAACTGAAACTTGTAGGCCCCCAGAACTAGCTCTGAACACAGCAGGATGAAAAACCTGAAATTTGGAACAGTACCCAACTTTAACACAAAGTTAAAAGTCAAGAAAAAGGTTAGGAAAATGAGGAAACGACAAAAAAGAACCTGACCATGGAAAGTTACTGTGATGACAGGGAAGATCAAAACACAAACTCAAAAGACAGTGAGATCAAAGCAGCTATATGCAAAGCCTCAAAGAAAAATGTGAATTGGTCTCAGGTCCTGAAAGAGCTCAAAAAGGATTTTGAAAATCAAATGAGAGAGGTGGACTTTTAAAAAGAGAAATACAGATGACTTGTGGTGGTAAAGGGAGTTTCCTATACCAATGACATCATAGGTCCCATCCCTGTCCCTCCAGACATTTGACCTCAGTTTCCTTTGCCTTTATTAGTTCCCGCACCTTATGTTAAATGTATGCTTTCTTCAGTTAGGCATTTTAAGGTACAATTTGTACTTGTCTGGGGGTGAAGCTTAAAGGGGCCTTTAAATGACTCCCTCCTTTAGAATGTGGGTGTCATTGGCTGGGAACAGCCATAACTTTTCTTCTCCTAGTGGCTAAGTCTCACTCCCTAGTCAGTCCCCTCAACTCTACCTCTGTAGAGAGTTTCCCTTGCACTTGCAGGGAAAGGAGTGAGGCCATGTGACCAGATGGCCCAGCCCTGTCTCAAACAGAAAAAAAAAAATAGTTCTGACTCCTTTTAGCCTGAGGAGCTGAAGGAAAATCCTGCCTTTTGGGAAGTTTACTGAATATCAATCAATCAAAGCCATACATTTCACTACTGAGCTACTGCTTTGGCTTCACCCCTAGCCATGAGAAAGACTGGTACTTTCTGACCAGAGCTCCAAGGTCCTTCCTGAGCCTCTGTACAACAAAACCAAACCCCACTCTTCCCTCCTGCAGGCCAAAATCACAATTAAGAACGCGCACAAATATCAAAACCAGGTGTGAGGTCAGATTCTATCTAGAGTGACATGGCATTTAAAAGTACTGCCTAAGACAACAAATACATTTCAACAGAAGAAAACTGCATTCCCACCCTGTGCTCTTAGACAGAAAGGGAAGACATTTGTGGGTGTGAGGAAAGGGACTTCAGCAGCTGCTGGGTGTCCCCCCAAATCAGACATTCCCTCACACTCGGCTTGCAGTTCACCCAGGGGCAGACTGACCAAGTCCCGCGTCCCAGGCACCACTGGCGTGGCTGCCACAGCTGCTCCCTCAACCACCAGCTAGCCTTTGCTCTACCAGCTGCACCTCAGTTCAAAATCCCCTTATTTCCCCTGAGCACCAGTCTTCCAAAAGTCTCCAGTCTCTTCGAGAGTGAGAAGAAGACACCTCTGTCCCCTTAAAACTCCCTCTTCCAGGAACGACCTAACAGGCTCCATCTCAAAAGCCTGCTATACTAGAACTGAGCAGGAGCAGGCTGTCATGGTGAATCTTGAGCTGGCTCCAGACAAAGGAAGACAGGCTGCAGAAATATTATTCAGCCTTCTCAAAGTCTCCCTTCTGACATAAACTGACCATGTAGCCCTATGAGGGGGACTTAACCTCTTGGTGCATCAGACAACTCAGCAAGATGCCCAGTTGCAGAGAAGGTAGAGGGAGTTCCTCACTGTATTCATTGAAACCGTACTTGGTGCTGACTCCATTGTACCATATGCTAAAATCATCAGGTTTTCTTCAACTGTAGCTGTGGAGAGGGCAAAATGCGGTGTTGTAGAATGAACACCATCTTTGGAAGGGGTAGGACCAGTGTTCAAACCCCGACTTTGCTTTTTAGGATCTTGTGACCTTGGACATGTCATTTAACCTCTCTAAGCCTCAGTTTCTTTATAAAAAGAGAGCAGAGGGGATTGAACTACATGACCAATGAGTTCTCTTTTAGTTCTAAATCTATGATTGTATGATCTAAAAAGACATGGAAAGTCAAGGAGCACCACATACAAAAAGGCCAAAGTGAGGTTAGTAAGTATTTCCCTCCAGCAGTCTTGGAAGTCAGTTGGAGCACAGAATGATGAGGTGGAACGTGTCATAGTCTTTCTGGTTTATATTGTTAAATAAAAGCAGGCAAGCAGCCAGTAGTACCTTCTGATGGTTTGGCTTTTGGGGTATCCCAGCCTCCTCCCATGTTGTAAACTCCATGAGGGCAGGAAGCATTGTTTGCTCGCTCATCATTTTCTCTCCCAAGGGGCTCCATGGAAGTGGGTACTTCATAAAGGTATACTGAATGAGAATGGCATGTGGTACACGTTTCTGAGTCAGAGCCAAAGAGGAATCATTATGCTTTGGAATATGATTTTTAAGGTCGTATTAGTTATCAGCTTCCATGTCCCTTCATCATAATGGAAAAGTTCCATAATTGTATTGTTCTTATTATAAATAGAGACTTTTGAAATGATGTCACCTACATACTTCAGTCTAAGGGCAACCTGATATATAAAAGACGTTGGACTATAACAGTGGTGTCTACCGCAAATAGAAATGGGGGCCATAAGGACCCCTGGTAGTGGCATATTGACTCAACATACCATATATTAACATTATCTATGGTTTATTGTATTTTTAGTTATTTCTTAAATATTTTCCTATTACATTTTAATCTGCTTCAGGCCACACTCAGGAGTGTCGTGGGCTCCTTGCTCACGGGCCATGTCTTTGATACCTCTGGACTACATAATTTCTAAGGTCCATTCTGGCCTTCCAAAGCTAAATGTTCTAAACTACAGTAAAAGGAAGATGAAAAGGACAGTTAAGTCCTCTTTTCCCATGTATCTGTAGAAAGCCAACAGAGGTTATTCCTATGTTGTTCCACTTGGAATCCTTTGGGAAACCCACTTAAACATCCATAATTGCTCTGGGTCTCAGAAGCGAGGCTTAATCAAATAATTTTCTGCACTTGGGAATCTATTTTTATCTATATGCATGTGAGATATTTCTTGATATTATTTATCCTCAGCACTCACCCCTTGGTAATGAAGTACAATCCCAAAGGAGAAGGTAATAATATCTTTTTCAAGATGTGTAATGTCATTTGCATTTTTCCCAAATATACCCTAACTGGTGTTCTTTTTACCTCAACAAATAAATCAATGTGGATTTTTGTATTTTTGTATTTTTTAGCATATTAACCACATATATGAATCTTATACATATACACTTATATATAATTCACACACACACATATATATTATACATGCACACATACATATACATAGATGATAGAGAGAAAAGTATGTATGTGTGTGTGTGTGTGTGTGTGTGTGATACCCTTATATTGTATAAACCATTTGCCTTAGTAATTTCTACTGACAGGAATTGTTAGTAACTGAAACCATCCTCATTTGGTTCAGGTATAACGTACAGTTTCTAAAAGTGTACCCTGACTCCATGATCACCTTTTTCAGTGAATGCTTGGCATTCTGAGGCCGTATGAACTCAGTCTCAAATGACGCTCTCCAAAGGAGCGAACATAATGGGAAATTTATCATTTGGAAATTCCAGCACAGACAATTCAACTTTCTCACTGCATGAATTTTATACTCATGGGAACAACATGCTGGGCTGAAGAAGGGGTCACATTTTAATTAGTTTTTTCACTGTTAATAGAGAGAAACCCATCACAACAAGCCAGCAACTCAAGCATTCACCTCTCACTTTCTCTATTTAAATGAGAAAACCTGTTCTTGTTAGACCTAAGCAACTGAAGGCAGCAATTCACTTCTAGTCACACTCTTACCATCTGCATTTGTGGTCCTTTCTTGACCAATTAACAGATCCCTTGATTCACTTTAAAAAAATATTCTATACAATGTGAGGAGGGAAATGATTCTAGCCAAGGTAATACTTTTCTGCTCTGTTGATTTTTCTTTAAAGTCCTCATTTGTCACTGTGTCCAAAGCGCCCTTGTTTTAGCAAACTCTCGAGGAAACAGAAAAGCATTATAAATGTAATCTGCCACCTGCTTCTACCATGTAAAATTTAATTGTCTTACCACTTAAAGGGTTAGGGGAAAAGAAACACTCAGGTACCATGTACTTTTACAAAAGGTAAATGAAAGCAAAGCCTGAAAAACAAGATATCAAATTTCACTCCTTAGGAATCATATTTAAAAGGAAATGAAAAACAAAAAACCAATGGAGACAACTGAGTGATTTTGTTTTTACAAAATGTTTCAATTACTCTAATGACTTTAAAATCTGATATGAGAAGAGTAATATCATTGAAAGGTCCATACAACTAAGTATTCAGCAGCCAGCCTGGTTGGGAATTTAGTACAGCTAAAACAAGAGATGGGGTTGCATGACTCAAGTTTGACTGGATTTTAAGCTGTCATTTGGATATGAATTTTCAAGTGTCAGAAAATGAATGTCACAAATGTCCTTTCAAAAGCAGATGTGCACTGTACTACAAGAGTGGTGGTTTCCAACCATTCTGTGGAGCAGCCACAGTTCGAACATTCCAAGATGCTGTGGATGGCCACCTGTGGTATTTATATGTATGGGGGATTGGAAAGACACATGATGGCACAAAAGGCTACTGTGATTCCAGGAAAACTTTTACAGGAACTTGTATTTCATAAACAATAGCTTTTGCATGCATTTGAAAAAAAATAGCCTGATATTTATGTGAGGAAGATTGTTCAGTCTAAAGAAGATAGATATATTTGCTTATTTCTAGAGGTAATGGGAACCTTGCACTAATACTATTGTCTCCTTCCCCCCCCCCCCGCCTAGTTCTCAGCCCACAGGCTAAGACCACTGAAGGAAAAGATTGAAAATTCTCATGGCCTGAATGTGTCTAGACCAACCCCCTTCCCTCCAAACCCTGAATATGGATCTAGGTCTCTCATTCTCCCTTGCTTCTTTCATTTGTGCTTGTACATTTGCAGCCAAAAGTAGCATGGAGGGATGGGAGAAAGGACGGGGAAATGATCCCAGCAAACTCTGTAGTAGTTGGAGCCACTTTCATCTATGGGTTAGCATTCATCCAAAGCCATAGATTTAGGCAGACCTTAGAGTGACCTGACCAGTCTCTACATTAATGGCACATGAATGGCAAATTCAACCCTGTAGTTACCTGAGTGACCTCCTAGTCTGTGTCCAGGTCATTAAGACGAGGCTCCTGAGTGAGGGGCAGGACTGCCCAGTGCTGCTGCTCTTTTCTGCCACTTTAGCTGCAGACCTTAGCTATGCCATCAGCCCCAACGCACATATGATGTACTGGTAAGGAACTGGGTAAGACTGTGCTCTTTGAATATATATGAAATACTTCTATTTTACATATACCATCTGCAGAAAATGGATTTGCAAGTTCAGATTGGAAACAACAGATCTATTTTCATATTCTAACCACGAGGGATTTCTTTTGAAGCATCACTTCATTCTATGAGTGGCAAAGAGGGGAAGCCTTGGATCAGGGAAAAAAGCCCAAGGTTAGGTCCTGCCTGTGAAACAGACCAGCTGTGTGATTGTGGGCATTGCCCTCACACAATCCTCTAAGGACCAGACAGCCCATGAAATTCTTTCATGCTACTTAGTGATAGAGGAGTTTACACATCTGCAATGGAGAAGAAAGTTGCTAAACCTAGGAGTTTCCTTCACTGATGAAAGCACAGGGATGGACCCTGAAAAAGCCATGACCAGGGTCCATCTAAGGGAGCATGGAGAAATAGAGAAAGTAGTAGAAGTTATATTTTGTGTCGTCAAAGAGTTTACAGGTTTGTTGAGGATATGTAAACATGAAATAGATTCAGAATAAGAAGTAACAGAATACAATGAAGTAAAAACTACAAGTAGTGATGGGACCAAAAGCAAGGCTGTGATTAGAGCAACGACATGGCAAGAGTTCTCTCTTTAACACTTAGTCCCCATCATCCTTCACATCTCCTCGTCTCAAATATTAAACGTCAGTCTTCTCTTTAACTACAGATTTCTTTGGCAATGGCATTGTGACATCATGGCTAAAGAGGTAGACTTGGAGTCTAACGCACTGGAGTCAAAACCTATGTGAAATTTTTGCTAGTCGTAACTTAATCCCCCAAAGCCTCAATTTTCCCATCAGTCAGATGGGGATATCTAAAGTTTATACCAAGATGGTATATAGTGAGAGAGCTGGAGAGAGGCAGACTTCTTTAAAAAAGGCAATGCAAAACACAATAAATAGAAACACACACAAAAATACACACAAAGAGAGGATAATCAGCTCGAAAAACACACAGAAGAAATTAAAAATCACCTCCAAATTTTAAATAAGCCAAGCAAAGCAGGGTGTGAACACAACGAACAAATAGCATCAAAGAGCTAAAGTAGCAAGAATCTCGGGAGTCCCAAGGGATGTTCCCCAGTGGATGAATGACAGGTTCAGAGGCACTAAGCAAGAAGTGAGGATGCTGAGAGAATGACAAGACCAAAGGAAAGAAGGGCACGAAGGAAGAAGAAAATCAGGTGAAGAAATTAATCAGGAGTGAAGATACCTCACAAAGGAGGAGAGGAACCCGTGAAGAATGGGATCCATATGCTGAAAGCTATAGTAGACGACCTTACAAAAATCCTTAGAAGCAACAATCAGCAGAATGACTGCATGGGAAAATGGAATGCACAATGCATCCCAGTTCGAAATCAAGGCTTGAAAACCACAGAATTATCCAAATCTACAAGTAAGAGACCCCGAGAAGAAGTTGCACAGCACCAACATCAGGATTATCAGCATTCATTTCAATTCCACTGAATTCAATTAAATTAAGCAGACATTCATTAAGTGCCCCTCATGCACTGGGAATTGTATTAAACTCAGGATTGACAAAGATAAAAATGAACAGTTTCTGCTTTCAAGAAGCTTATATTCAATGAAAGAGGAAAGAGCACAATGGACACAGCTAAGTTAATAGAAAGTAAATGCAAAATAATTTAGGTACCAGGGACTTGGAAAAACAAAAGAACCTGGATATTATAGATCAATAATTCATGAAAAAAGTATCCCAGCACTGGTGAAATGCAGAGAGAAATTGATGAGGATGCTCAAGAGAACGGACATGCCAAGATTTAAAATATCTTGGTTAAACATCAAAGCTACAAACAGAGGGGGAAATTTCCACACTCATTTACCAAGGGAAAAACAAAATTACAGTGGACTTTTCTAAGAAGGGAAGGGAGGTTTATAGAAATTAGAATATAATATTTATAAGAAGCCGAGGCCATAAATCCAAAATTATCCACCTAGCAAATCTCAGCAGGCTTTTTTAACAAGACAGGACATGGAAAAATTTGAGAAGTAAGCAGACTTTGAAAAGTTTACAGACACATATCCACTTCATGGAAGCCTTCCAACAAAAACGGAACAAAACAAAACAAACAAAAAACCTCCCAAAAGATAAGAATTTAAAAACAACCTTGAATATTAAAAAATAATTCTAACATAATTTGAGAACTTTTAGAGGATTGTATTTACTTTTCAGAGAAAAAAAAATCAAGAGGCAGTAGTAATTCCATAGGTTAGCCCTTAGCTTTGAAAAAGGGAAGTCTAAGTTCAAATAACCTATAGAGTTATTAATGTAAGAATTGAATATAATCTTTGAAATACAAATGGAAAAAGAAAGGGAAACCTAGGAAAGTAAACAAGCCAGATTAACTTGAAATGGCTACATAATAAGTAAATGACAACATCTTGAAGAGGGGAGCAGTGAGTATTGTGTCTTCAGAAATCTACCATCTCTGAGAGTCAATGAAGGAATGGAGACTCAGAATAGAGACTTGGGGTCTGTGTAGTTCCAAGAAGGAAAAGGGAAGAGAAAAGTCATAAGTAGAGAAAAAGATTATCCTAGGAAGAGAATGGAGAGGAAAAGCTAGAAACTTATTTTTAGCAAGGAGAGTAGAACAAAAAAGAATATATAAGCATAGAAGGATGGAAGGAAGATCATTGGTTCAGAGAATCATTGATTTATAAGTCATCTAGAGTCCCCAAAGTATTAAATGATCTACCTCAATTCTGAGGTCACATAGATAGTAAAGCACCAAGACAAGAATTTGCAGCTTTTCTTCTGAGTCATTTTTTCGGTCATTCCTGACTCTTTCTGTCCCCATTTGGGGTTTTCTTGGCAAAAATACTAGAATGGTTTGCCATTTCTTTCTCCAACTTATTTCACAGACGAGGAAACCGAGGCAAACAGGGTTAAGTGGCTCGCCCAGGGTCACACAGCTAGTAAGGACAGATTTGAACTCACAAAGATGAGTCTTCCTGACTTCAGGCCCAGTACTCTAACCACTGAACAGCCTATCTGCCCTAATTTGAATTGAGGTCATCTCATTCTAAATCCAATACTCTTGCCACTTCATCATGATGCTTCTTGCAGCAAGGCATAAGGATCTTATATGAGCTAAGCAAGGGAAAGGGTTCTGTGTAGAAAGTCAGTAAATTAAAGAGTGAACCAGGCCAGTACGGGTAAGAAAAGTGTGTGTGTCTGTGGTGGGCAGGAGGGGGAGGGTACATGACAAAAGATAAAATTAGGGAGGGGAGTTCCACAAGTAAAATAAAACAGAGAAAGTTCATTATAAAACAGGTAAAAATAGGACAGGATGAAGAAGGACCCTTGACAATCTCAGTCTAGACTGGGTAAAGGAGAGGAATCAGGACTGGGATCAGACAGTACCAAATACAGATAACATGTGGGGGCAAAGAAATACTGCAATAACATATGATGGGGACCAAACAAACCTAGCAATCATAAGTGTAAATGTGAATAGGATGAACTCACCCACAAAAATAACATATGTTAGAGACCAAACAAACCTAACAATCATAACTGTAAATATGAATAGCATGAACTCACCCATAAAAAGGAGGGGAGGTGACAGAATGGATCAGAAAGCAAAAAGAAAATATGGTACAATCAGCCAAGAAGATAGATGTCACGTACCAAGGGACCCTAGTCAGAATCCAGTTGGATTCCCCTAGAAAACCATATTAATAATTCCAGAAAACAATGTGGAATTATATAAAAAGTCACTAAACTATAAATACCCTCTGATACAGCAAAAGCACTTGGAGCAAATATCCCAAATAGGTCAAAGACAAAGTAAAGGTTATATTTGCAGAAAAAAAAATATGGTAGCCAAGAACTTACAACAAAGCCCATGCTTATTAATCAATGGAATATTTAGGGAACAACTAAACAAATTGTGGTACAGTAACATAAAATATTACTGTGCAGTAAGAAACAACAAATATGAAGAACTCAGGGAAACTTGGGAAGACGTGTATGAACTAGTACAGAATGAAATAAAGAGAACCAAATGAAAATGTATAGAATGATGCCTACAATGCAAAATAAAATACAGATAACTAAACTTTAATCAATAAAATGACTAATTATGACTTCCAGAGAGTGACAGCAAAGCATCCATTCCTACTCTCAGTGCAGAGGCTGTGGACTCTTAAGTACTTCAGAGGATTCAGTTGATTCATTTTGCTTAACTCTACTTCTTTATTTCAAAGGAGCATTAAAACAAAAACTGGAAGGCTGCTCTGAAATTTACCATGCTACTACCAAAGAAACATAAAGCAAGAGTTGTCCTAATGATATTAGAAGGCACTGAATTCAAACCAGAAAATATTAAAATGGACAAAGACATTTTATTGTTCTAAAAGGTGCTATGAAAAATGAGTCTATCACATATATATACATATGTGTGTGTGTGTATGTATATGTATCACACACCCTTAATAACTGAGTAGTGCTTTTTATAAAGGGAGCTTCACAGCTTCCAAAAAAGAAATCCTGTTTTGAAATCATAGAGATTTAATTCCTCATTATCAGGATATGAGAAATCCAAGAAAAAGATAAACACAAAATGAATCAGAGGGGATCAGGATATTGAACAAACTAATTTTATTTTTTTCTTTCTTTTTCTTTTTTTATTTATAATTTTTATGGTAAATTTTTATTTTTTTTTGTTTTCAACATTTACTTCCACAAGATTTTGAGTTCCAAATTTTCACTCCATCTTGCCCCTCCCCCCACCCCAAGATGGCATGCATTCTAAATACCCCTTCCCCTAATCTGTCTTCCCTTCTGTCTCTCCATGCCTTCAATTTTCCTGTAGGGCATGGATGGATTTCTGTTCCCCATTTCCTGTATTTCTTATTTCCCAGTTGCATGTGAAAACATTTTTTTAAACATGTGTTTTTAAAACTTTGGGTTCCAAATTTTCTCCCTTCCTCCCTCCC
The DNA here is from genome assembly GCF_900497805.2 of Vombatus ursinus. NCBI lineage: Eukaryota > Metazoa > Chordata > Mammalia > Diprotodontia > Vombatidae > Vombatus > Vombatus ursinus. The sequence continues at coordinate 1,952,302 of NW_020944235.1, read as the reverse complement.
CACCCACCCTCATTCATAAGGCAAACAACTAAATATAGGTGATATATGTGCAGTTATGCAAAACACTTCCATAGTAGACATGCTGTGAAAAACTAACTCTATTTCCCTTAATTCTGTCCCACCCCTCCCCCCATTTATTCTATTCTTTCTTTTGACCTTGACCCTCCTCAGAAGTATTTGCTTCTGATTACTCCCTTTCCCAATCTGCCCTCCTCTCTATCATTCCCCTACTCTCTTGTCCCCTTCCCCGCTATTTTCCTGTAGGGTAAGACAGATTTCCACACCCAATTGAGTGTGTATGTTATTCCCTCCTTAAGTCAAATCCTATAAGAATAAGATTCACTCATCCCCTCTCACCTTCCCCCATTTCCCCTCCACTGTAAGAGCCTTTTCTTTTCTGTTGGTTTTTTTTTTTTGGTGGGTAATTTACCCCATTCTACCTCTGCCTTTCTCTTTCTCCTATTATATTCCTCTCTCACCCCTTAATTTTATTCTCCAGATATGACCCCTTCATTTTCAACTCACCCTGTGCCCTCTATCTATCTATATCTATATATACGTACATATAATTTTTTCCCCTCCAACTACCCTAATACTGACAAAGGTCTCATGAGTTACAAATATCATCTTTCCATGCAGGAATGTAAACAGTTCAACCTTAATAAGTCTCTTAGGATTCTCTCTTTCCTGTTTACCTCTTCATGTTCCACTCGAGTCTTGTATTTGAAAATCAAATTTTCTATTCAACTCTGGTCTTTTTCTCAGGAATGATTGAAAGTCCTCTATTTCACTGAATGACCATTTTTCCCTCGGCAGGAATATACTCAGTTTTGCTGGGTAGGTGATTCTTGGTTATAATCCTATTTCCTTTGCCCTCCGGAATATTATATTCCATGCCCTGCGGTCCCTTAATGTAGAAGCAGTTAAATCTTGTGTTATCCTGATTGTGTTTCCACAGTACTTGAATTGTTTCTTTCTGGCTGCTTGTAATATTTTCTCCTTGACCTGGGAACTCTGGGATTTGGCTACAATATTCCTAGGAGTTTTCCTTTGGGGATCTCTTTCAGGAGGAGATTGGTGGATTCTTTCAATTTCTATTTTTTCCTCTGGTTCTAAAATATCAGGCCAGTTTTCCTGGATAATTTCTTGAAAGATGATGTCTAGGCTCCTTTTTTGATCATGTCTTTCAGATAGTCCAATAATTTTTAAATTCTCTCTCCTGGATCTGTTTTCCAGGTCAGTTGTTTTTCCAATGAGATATTTCACATTGTTTTCTATCTTTTTCATTCCTTTGAATTTGTTTTATAGTGTCTTGATTTCTCATAAAGCTTCCAATTGCTCTATTCTAATTTTTAAGCAAGTATTTTTTTCAGTAATCTTTTGGACTTCCTTTTCCATTTGGCCAATTTTGCTTTTGAGGGCATTCTTTTCCTCATTGGCTTCTTGGACCTCTTTTGCCATTTGGGTTAGGCTATTTTTTAAGGTGTTATTTTCTTCAGTTTTGGGTCTCCTTTAGCAAGCTGTTGACTTATTTTTCATGATTTTCTTGCATCATTCTGTTTTTCCTCTGCTTCTCTTACTTGCTTCTCAAAATCCCTTTTGAGCTTTTCCAAGGCCTGGGACTGATTCATATTTTTCTTGGAGGCTTTGGATGTAGGAGCTTTGACTTTGTTGTCTTCTTCTGGTTGTATGTTTTGATCTTCTTTGTCACCAAAGTAAGATAATATAGTCTGACTCTTTTTGCGCTGCTTACTCATGATCCCGGCCAATTACTTGAGTTTTAAACTCTTTGTTAAGGTAAAAGTCTGCTTCCAATGTGAAGATTGTACTGTCCCAAGCTTCGAGGTTTGTACAGCTGTTTTAAGAGGTACTTCTATGGACCTGTAAATTTTCATTTCTTCCAAGGTGGTATGATAAGGGGCGAGGTGTTTCCTCTCCACCTCCACAACAAGCTCCACCGCACCAGCATTCCTCCTCGCCCCAGGACTGCCCCTCAGAACTGTGACCCAGATCCAAGCACCCGTAAAGCAAGAGATTCCTGCCTCATCACTGGCAAAGAGATCCTTGCAATCCTCCTCTGATCAGCCACTGGATTCCCCCTCAGTCTCTGGCCCGGAAGCTCAGAAAAAGCCGCTGCCTGAGAGGCCATGCTCGGGACTTGCGGCTGAGACCTAGCTCCTCTCTCACCACAGTCACAGACTTTTCCCAACTGACCTTCTAAGTTGTCTTTGGCGTTCAGGGGTTGAGAAGTCTGGAAACTGCCACAGCTGCCCGCGATTCAGTCCTCTGAGGCCTGCTCCAGGGTCGCTGTGGCCTGCATGCCTGCAACGAAATGAGCTCCTCTCCCCGCGTGGCGCAATATATGTTTCTGATCAACCATCCAGGCTGTCTTTGACTGGAAATTTGTTTCACTCTGTCTTTTTGTGGGTCCTGCTGCTTTAGAATTTGTTTAGAGCCATTTTTTTTTTGATATTTGGAAGGCTTTGGGAGAGAGCTCAAGACAGTTACTGCTTTCCCTCCGTCATCTTGGCTCCGCCCCCCTGAACAAACTAATTATACACATACACATAATTAGTTACATATATATATATATATACACATACTAAATATTTTTTATTCTGTTTTACAAAATATATACTAATAGTTTTGTGGAGAGAACCTAAGAGGGTAAGCAAAGAATATAGCTTCTTCACCAGCATTCATGAAATTATGCAAAAATTAGTCACATGTTAAACCAGAAAGACCTGAGCAAGTACCAAATTAGAGCAGCGCCATACATTTCTAAAATATAGGGCAATAAAACTAGTAACAAATAATGGTGCAACTAATAAAAATTACAAGCCCCTTTGGAAAATAAGCAATGATGCATTCAATAGTGATGGAATAAAAGAAAGTAAAAATATATTACATCATATACAATGAAAATATCAATTTTATAGCATACTCTATAGCATACAGGAAAGCTACACATAGACATTAATTTATAGTTCTGAAGGTTTTAGAGAAATACAATTTTGGGAGAATGTAATGGCAAAATGAAATTGGGGGAAAATGCACTCAAAAATTTTCAAAAGAAAACAGGAAAGGAGAAATAATCAAGATCAAGGCAGGGATCAATAGAGTCAACAAATTTTTTAATGCAAATCAATCTAAGAGTCACTTTTAAAGGACTATCCAAATTGATAAGTACTAAGTCTAGTTTAAAAAAAACGAGATGAAATGAATCGACAAAATGAGAAAGATGAGATCACAAGAAGGTCAAGAGAAATTTTCCTTTAATTATCTGATGTTATACATATTTAGTTATCTGATGTTATAAATTAATGTGCAACCTTAAAAGATAGGGATGTTTATGTCAGAAATACAAAATATAATAATAAAATAAGAAATGGACAGGCTAAACAGATCAATTTCAGAAGGAGAAAATGGACTGGCCATTGTGTTCTCTGCTCAGCTGGATTGATAGGAAAAATCAATCAAGCTTTTAATAAATAAGTGACCTCTATATAATATGTAGATGATTTTCAAAACATAGAGAAAGATGGTAAGCTACTCATTTCCTTTTGCATGGCAAATATGATATTAATCCATACACCAATCAATATAAAGTTGAAAAAGACAATATTATACCCATGTGATTAATTGATATCAGTACCAAAATATTAAATACTTTAAAAGAAAATTCAACAATGTATCACTCAAACATGTCCACAGTATAATGGAAAGGGTACTGGATTTGGAGTTAGAGAAACTGGGTTCAAATCCCAGTTCTGTCACATAGGAGCTCTGTAATATTTTGGCACGTCACAACATTGGATTTTGAACAAGTTCCTCAACTTTCAAATTTAACACTCTTTCCGCTATAGTATGGATATACATATATATGTATGTATATATATATATATATATTATTTCTTAACCCTAAGTAGGATTTACAAATGGAATGAAAGAATAATTTAATACAAAGAAAACAGTCAATATAATGTATCATTAACAAGAAAAATCAAAGTTATATTATCAGATACAGAGGAAGCTAATAGAACAAAGTACTTCATTATGCTAGCATTAAAAATATAGAAATAGAAGGATCCTTTCACAGTATGATACAAATATGTATATCACAAGCCACAAGCTAATATTCAATACCATGGAGATACACTAGAAGCCTTCACCTTTAAAGAAATGTGATGCATGGGTGTCCATGGTGGTCACTCCTATGGAACATTATTTTAGATAGGTCAACAATAGCAGTATGGAAAGAGAAATAAATCAATGGAATTCTAATTGGCCCCAAAGAAGATAAAATATCTCCTCTTGAAAATGTAATGACTGTATGTCTAGAAAACCCACAATATCAATAATAATAAAAGGTAATATATGATGTTTGTAAAATTGGGGTTACAAAATAAACTCACAAAATTCATCTGCATATACCACAACCAAAAATCAAGAGAATCTGCTAGAAAGACAAATGCCCCTTAATAATGACAAAATGTATCAAAAATGTCTTTGGGCATTAGTTTATGAAGATATATCCTAAATCTGGACAAAAAGAACCTCTTCAAAATTAATTTGAAAAAAAAATCAATGAAGACGCAAAGTGGATGCAATTTTAGAGAGGCAGGGACAAAATTTGGAAGCAAAGTCACATCATGAAGGGTGACCTCACCAAAGGATGGTCCACTCTTGTAATGGTTTCAGGAGAGCCAAAGCTAAGATTAAGCTGAGAGTGGCAGGGAAAGCTAAGGAGAAACAAAAGAACATTTTGTTTGGTTTTAGATATATGGGTGAGGGGAAGGATCACAGAAGCAACAGTCCTACCGTTGTGGGTCAATCGGCTGATTAAAACATACCAAGTAGAATAATCTCTGGACTAGAAATGATAAAACAGAAATGTCTAATAGAAAGTGAAGATAAATAAGGTGATGGTAAAACCGCCTAGGTGCCTTTGATGAGTCTCCTAGTTCTTAAGCTACATTCTTTGGTACTGAAGGTACTGAAGGGAAAATGTGACTGCTTACCCACTGTCAGTGATAGCTAATAGATCATGGAGAACAGGAGAAGTTACTTGGAATAGGAAAAAGCTAAATGCCCCAGTTTTCTAAGAAGGAAAGAGAATGGAGCAAAGTTGAATATGATTAAATGTAACACGGATAGATAAATAAAGTCTTATATTTGGATTCAAAAGTTCAACTTCCCAAGTCCAAGACAAGAATGGCATAAATATATAGCAGTTCCTTTGACAAAAGATGTCAGTTTTAATGCATGATAAACTCATTATGAGTGAATAGTGTGATATAGCATTCAAAAACAATACAATGAAAAGGAATATAAGAAGCCAGGTGGGTGCAGTGAAGAAAGTGTTGGACTTGGAGTCAAGAAGACCTGCTGCACACACTTAACCCTAGGAACATCACTAAACCTCTCTATACCTCAGTTTCCTTATCTGTAAAATACTACCTTGTTCATAGGATTGCTTTGATGATCAAATGAAATACCATTCAAAAAGCACTTTGCAAACCTGAAAGGGCTATATACATGCTAACTATCATTACTAGAATTAGTGTCGAATGTTAGGGAGGTACTATGATCAGACATCTAGAGTACTGCGATAAGTGCTGAGCACCACACGTTAGGAAGGACACTTAGAAGCCAGAGTGTCCAAGGGAAGGCAACAATATCGTTATAATTAAGAATTAAAAAAAAAATCCCTGAGCATCCGTTTTGACCTTAGGATTCCATTGTGAGGATTCTCCCTCATGCATCATTAGAAGGAGGGAAATGACCCATCTATATAAAAATATTCATAGCTGTTCTCTTTGAAATTGCAAAAAGAGAAACTAAAAAGTGCCTAATTGTTCAACAACATATAGGCTATTAATAAAATAGAACATTATGGTTCTATAACGCGATAATTATGAACTTACATGGAAAGAAGTATATAAGGCAGCAACAGAGAGGGAAATAAGGAAAACCAGACTTGTACACACATAGACAACTACATAAATACACACACATACAGAATTTCAGAAAGCTCTGGAAAGGGACACAGAAAAAAAAAAGCTCTGATTTGCTCTCATTCTGCCTATAGGATATAACCCAAATATAGCAAATGAAGAATCAGCAGCGCCTTGACTACCATTTATGCACCACCACTGGACTCCAGACATGCTGGAATACACACCATTCACCAAACCATCTTTGCAATTTCTTTCCTTCATATTTTTGGCTCACAGCATTTACTTCACCCAGCATGCCTTCCTCCTCTACTTCCAACTGCAAAAGTGTCCTCCATCCTTCAGATGCCATCTCCTCCATGAAGTCTTCCCTGATCCCCAAGCACACAGTATGTATTTCTGTCATACTTTGCACCACTTTGATAGGTAACACTTATTCAGTTCAAGTTCACAATTTTTTTTTAAAAATCTAATGTTCATCAAGAGCAAGGCGTTGTGCTAGGCACTGGAGAGACAAAAGCAAACATGTTTTTTCCTTGAATTATATAGTCAGTTGAATACCTTGTCTGCCAATTGGTCTCTAAGAAGCTACGTGTCTAATTTCACCATCCCTTAACATTGGGTCTTCTTCATTTAGGCCCACTTAAACTTGCCAATATCCTTCCTACAACATGGTGCCCAATTCAGACATTAGGAGATATGCATGGTGGTTTGTGCTGACCTGTCTTGCTTTGTTAATAGAGAGAGTTGTTCGATTTGGCTATAGGTAGAAGGGGGAGAGGGAGAAGTCTGTGCTGTCTCTCAAAAAGAAATTAAAAACACATTCATGAGACTTAAAGTATCCCTCTGCTCCAGATGTGGTCTTCTGCCCAGGCCATGACAGAGCTAGATCATTGCCTTCCCTTTTTCTAGGCATTAGTCCACTATTAATATAACCTCAGAGTGCACTTTCTCCCTATGCTTTATTAATGTGATTGTGTGGTACGACAAGCTGTCTAGCAACCATAATTTACTGGGCTGTCATTGTCCTCTCTCAGTAGATGTCACAGTAGTTATTTTCTAAACTATTGTTAGATTCCTATTTATAGTATGGAATTAAATCCTGTATCAGCCCACATTGGAGGACTAATTGTCCATGCTTAATTTTTGGACTGTTACAATTCTTGAGGAGAGAAGCCATAGTAGCCAAGGTGGTACACCTTTAGATCATCCTGCCCGCTGTTTTATGACTGACCAGCCCTGCATCATCCACACTTCCCTTGCTAATGTGCCTGTCCTAATTACTAGGTGTTATCATTTTACTAGGAATGAGTTCATTATTCACCAACTTAAATCTTTAGAAGGAGTGATTCCAACGTTGGCCTAGCTGCCCCCTTGGAGGCTGGCCCATGGAAAAGTTTGGGAGCTGGTCCCCATGGGGGTAGGGAGAAGCTATAGAACATATTAGAGCCCTGAGCAACTAAAAGAGAACAGGGCTCAGTCACGGGCCAGGGCAATAGGGCAGATTTAGACAGTCTTCACTTCTGACAGTCATTGGCAAGCCAAGCTATTAGCCTGTGCTCGTTGGAGGTCACATGCTGTAAGTTCTTAGGGCAGGCTTTGTGTTTAACTCAGAGACATAGCTCATTCCTCTTGCCTCTTTCCGCAAAGCAAAAATATCTTCTTTGGAAGAGCTATAACTCTCCATTTTTCACCCGGACTAAAAACATTTGGGGTAGAGAGAGCAGCAGTATAAAGGCTGGTCTGACCATGGGTTCATCCAAGCCAGGAGATGGGACAGTGTAGGCCTTAGTGGCAAAAACAAGCCCAGGGAGATTGGCATCATGACAATGGGACCCTGGAGGTGGTAACTGGGCAAAAGAATGGGGAAATGGGCTGGCAGAGGGCTACAAGGAATCAGGATGGAATCTGTTGGGAAGAAGACTAACCTGTCCTCTGATACATTCATACGGCAAAACCACATTGGCACCATGCCAGTCACAGCTCTGTCCAGTGGCATACCTAGAGTTGAGTCATACAATGTTAAAGGTCAGAATCAAACAATCTAGAAGGCTCTTTAGAGATCCTCTAGTCTAACTCTTATCATTCAGAAATTATAGAAGTCAGGGCCCAGAGTGGGAAGTTGTGTGCCCAGAGTAATACATTAGTCAATGGAAAGGGCAGGATAATAGCCTATGGCAGAGCCTGGGGTTAGGGGCACTCCTTGTCAGGATAAACATTGGTATCTTAAGAATGAAATATTAAAAAAAAAAACCTTTAGCACGCCAACCACATGGGGGCTAGGGCTACTGCCCATTTGTCTACCCTTTGACTATCCCTATTAGAATCCAGGTCTCCTGCACTGCTTACATCTGGGCGCTCATGCTTCATTATTCTTGTTAAAACAACGTGGACAGCACTGATACCATCATGGCCTACCAATCTATGGGCTCTTTTCTTTATTGCTATATATTGCTTTTTTCAAGGCAACTGTACATAAAAGAATGAAGTAGAAACATTTAAAAGGGGGGAAAAGAAAAGAAAATTCATCTGAAAATACCAAGCCGAAGGCTCAAATTATATTTGAATTTCTAAGAGGACAATGTCAAGGACTTGCTAAGGCCACTGAAACAAAACTCTCATCAATTTCCGTTCTTACTTCAAGGTTGCCACAACTCCCAGAGTGTAGGTGGTGGTAAACTAGAAAGGAACACCATGTCAAGGCCTGGTCCCTCAGGCTTATCATAATGAACCTTGGCCCTTCCCTGGGAACAGCCAGTGGAGAGGATTTTTGTTTGGTAAAGTGGAGAGCGTGACTAAAACTTGGCATCCAGGCCTGTAACTCGTTTATCAGGTGGCCCTGAAGGCAGCGGCCCTCCCACGTAGGATGAGAACAAGGCTATTTACCACTGTGTGGAAAGATACAAACCCCACCACCCTGAGCTGATGAGCCCTGCTTCTTTCCTACAAGGAGCTACATAAAGTGACAGAATGCTTCACAGTCATTTGCTAAGCCTCTTGTTCATTATGAAATTGGATTTCTAAAGTGAAATCCGTGTGGCACCAGAGATAATGAAGAGATGTGAAGTTATTTTTCCTTTCTACAGGAAATGATCTTGCTTTTTACTCATCCTGACCTTGCTAAGGCAAGAGGACTATGTTTTGGAGAGAACTCTCAGTAAATGGTACACCACATTTCCTACAGGAATGCAGAAGATGTTCCTGGGTTCTACTGAGGCCCAAGGTTCTACCTTAAACAAGTTTTCCTTGAGTAACTTCTTGAAAACCTTTGACACTGCAAGCTTAGGACATCACTGATAACCCAGCTGTTGGCGATCCCATCACCAGATATGACCAGGAGACTTCAGATCAATTCAACTCAAAAAGACATTTGTTAAGCAACTGCTACGACATTATGGTAGGCATTGGGGAGAGAAAAACAAAGCTAAGCAGACTCTGCCTTCAAGGAACTCACATCCTACTGGGGAAGACAACTTGTATATAGATAAGTTATGACAAACATACATATATGCACAAGGGAATTTCCAAGTTTGGCTGTGGCACCAACAGTGAGGAGGGGCCCAAGAAAGGACTCACGTAGAAGGTAGCACTGGAGCTGAGCCTTGAAAGGATTTAGAGTTTAAAATAGGCAAGGATGAGAAGGGAGAATGAATGTTCCAGGCATAGGGCACCCAGCCCTTGTGAAAGCATGAAGGCAAGAGATGGAATGTTATATAGCAGAGGGGTTAGTATGACTACATTGCAGAGTATATGAGCAACATGAAATCAGTTGAGGACGATACTTTGGAGCCTTGTGAAAGGCACTAAATGCCAACAGGAGTTTAGATTCTGTTCAGGAGGCACCATAGAGCAGCTAGATGGTACACTGAACAGAGCACAGGCCTGGAGTCAGGAAGACCTGAGTTCAAATTTGACCTCAAACACTTCTTAGCTGTATGATCCTGGGCAAGTCACTTCACCCTGGTTACCTCATCTGTAAAATGAGCTGGAGAAGAAAATGGCAAACCACTCCAGTATCCTTGCCAAGAAAACCCCTAAAGGGGTCACAAAGAGTCAGATACAACTGAAAAAGACTAAACAACAGCAAGGATGCACCATGTTCCAGTTTTGGAGAATAATTACAGCCTAAAGCCATCTGAATAATTTGATTATCTTGGTGAACTATGACCAGAATAAGAAATTCAAAAAGATCTTAGCAACCTAGAATGTTATGCTGAATCAAATGGTATAAAGACTAATGGGGATAAAATAAAGTCTGACACTTGGGTACAGAAAATCAAATCAAGACCAAGACAGAAAAGGCATGGCTAGATAGAAAGTGATCCAAAAAAGACCCAAGGGTCTTAGTGGACTGAAAGCTAAATATGTGCAATATAGAAGCCAAAAAAGATCATGTGGACTTGGGCTACCTTGAAGGAAGCATACTTTCCAGGATGAGGGAAATCATTGCCCTGCTGTCCTGTGTTCTGCTCAGACTTCAGAAGTATTGAGATTTGTTCCAGGTGTAATATTTTAGGAAGGAGCTTGATAATCCCAAGAGTGTTCAGAGGAGGGAAACCAGGATAATAGCTAGCATTTATGCAATGCTTCTGAGTGGGATACTATTATTATACCCATTGTGGAGTTGAAGAAATTCCCTGACTCAAACAAGGTGAAGAACTCTAGTTCTAGAGATTAGTCCTGAGAACCTCTGAGGGACTTTTCAGTCACATGCCAATCAACAATCCATCAGCAAACATTTATTAAACACCTAATATGTACCAAGAACTGAGTTACACACTGACAATAGAGACAAAAAGAAAACAGTCCCTGTTGTCAACCCCCCCCCACACACACACACTTCATGTGAAATAAATTCCTAGCTCCCTAGCCAAATGGAAACCATTGGTGTGTCTTTACATGGAAGATTTCATTCACAGCCTGGATTCTTTGGAAAAATAAAAAAGTACAACTTTTGCACAATACACTGACCTTTCTAACAGTTGACATTTGCCTAAAAAGATGCCTCCCACAGTGCTCTGGTGTCAAAGACAATCTAATTCAACACACATATGGTAAGCTTCTATTATATGTGCAAGGTACTAGAGGCCAGCTCATTCTTGGATAACTAAGTCCTTGCCCACATGGAGTTTACAGTCTAGTTGGAACATCATACCCAAACAAGGAGAGTCATATTGCAGCAAATCAAGTGCTAACATTATAGAGATGCCAGAGCAGAGAAAAGGCCACAGAGTCAGACACCAGGAGACCTCTGTTCTAATCCAAGCTCTGGCATGTGAAAGCCGTGTGAACTCAGACAAGGCATTTCATCTCTGTGAGCCTCAATTTGCTAAAAATGAGGTCACTTCTGTAGAAGATGAAGTTCAGATTTCCTTCCATCTCAAATGGTCTACAGTTCCATCATTTCTGAAAATGTTTTCTCTACTTTTTTTTGGAGTCCTCCACTTATCCCTTGTAAACCTTGAGTATTATATTGGTGCTGCCGATTCCAGAATGGTGGCAGCTATCGATTTTACTGCCTGAGAGAGAAGTGGAAAAGGTGTGAAGAAAATCCCTCACCATTTTCCCTCTCTGTTACAGTATCTTAACTAAAGTTGGCTTAGCTGAAAGTGGCAAAGCAGAACTAAAGAAGCTAGCCCACCCCTTTGTGTGTATGGGAATCGAGCGAATATCGCCACTTTGCCAATGTCAGTGTAGATGTGCTCAGATGATGTTAAGTCAAGTTCTTTGGAGGAGAGAGGGCCTCACAATCCTCAAGTCACTGACTCTGGTAGCACATGCTGTATTCACCTCCTGAGAGTGAATGTATGGATTATAAATATACCTTAAACTTGAGCCTTTGGGGAAGATAAATGAATAACTGTGGGGATGTGAGTTTCATATGTTTATTCACAGTTAGAATAAAATTGTGTTGAGTACAAAAGTTGGCATGTGATTTTTTTTCTATATCAGCATTTACTATATTGCCATTGACACATGAATGTAGTTAGAATTGTCCCATCATGTTGAGGCCAAGTTGGCTAAGTTGGAGAATGCCAATATCACATTGAATTGTCCTTGCCATTGAGAAATCTGCTAAGCATTGAAGACTCAATCAATCACCTTCTGATCAACAGTGCTCAAAATGGCTTGAAATGAAAAAGGGCTCCATATGTCTTTATGGGTGATGGCTATAGTACTAGTCTTTCTCTTGACACAAATGTTGAAAACTATGCTATATACAACTCTAAGAGGATCAAAAATATCGGAAGAAGGTTCAACGCCAAGCTCAAGGGCCACATGCCTATATCTTGGCCATTTCATGAAAAACAAAAACAAAAAAAACAAAAACAAAAACAAACCCTCTTGATGATCAGTCATTCTCCAATGTTTCTGCATATAGTCTTAGAGGAGGGCAATGTTGATGTTGTATAAGAATTATGTTTTTTAATCATTGAAAATTATAGAAGAATACAGAAACCAAGGCAACATATTACTCTAAATTTCTCCTTTATCATTTAATATTTAACATGATATTTGATACGGATTGTTCTGCACCAATTCCCACACCAAGGAGATCACAGGTCCTTCAATGACTTGAGATAGATATTCCCAATATTGTTAACTGAAGTCGATCTTTGGTTCTAAAAGATATCAGCCCCAGCCTCCCACCCTCATATCTGTCTTTACTTCTCTGTGTTCTCACTATTTCTACTCAATCTAATAGAATGCTAGCTCTCTGAGAGTTTGTCTCTACATCCCCAGAGTCTTGCCTAGGCCCAGGTAGACAGTAGGTATTTAATAAATGCTTGCTTGATTGGATTGAATTAAACAATGTACTAGACAAATGCCTGATCTACTGGTTTGGGTATAAAGTGAACTCAGAAAAGAAGAAATGGCAAACAAGAGTGCATTGACAATTCCCTATTTGAAATTCTTCTTCTCTGTCATCTTGTCACTAAGGTTCCAGTAGCCTGCTCACTGATAGGAGGAAATTTGCCCACAGTAGCTGTGGGACCTGAAGTGCCTAGAAGAATTCTGGTCTTCAAGTAGGAAAAGAACACTTGATAAGTTACTCCTCTGTGAAGCATAAGTGGTTGGGCTCCTCAGCCAGCAGCCAGGCTGCTCCTTAATTGCTCGGGAGAGAAGCTTTACTGCCTCTAGGATGATACCACTTGGGTAGGATACAGTTGTCTGAAGAGTACAAAAGTAAAAAGGGCATTACCTGCTCTACAGAATATGGACGCACACTATGAAATTAAGCACACGCCACAAGATGCCCATTGCAATGCACTGATGTGAATTGTTTGACAGACTGAGATGCTCTCTGGACAGTCTAATTTTTTTTTTTGTGTGTGTGTTTTTGTTTTTGTTTTAGGCAATTGGGGTTAACTGACTTGCCCAGGGTCACACAGCTAGTAAGTGTCAAGTGTTTGGTCTGAGGCCGGATTTGAACTCAGGTCCTCCTGACTTCAGGGCTGGTGCTCTATCCACTGCACCACCTAGCTGCCCCTTGGACAGTCTAATTTTAAACAAGACACATTGACCAATTTTCCATTCAGAATAAATCTATGTAATGCAGGAATTCCAAGACATAGCTAATTTGTTTTAGTAAGCTGTCTGAGGGTGAGTATTTGTCTCTCCTAACAGCAATATCCACTGGCCCCCTAGCCGCTGTCCTGCGATTAATCATGCTGGACATGAACAGACTTCTGTTGAATGTCAGGGATCTGATTTGTCTCAAGAGGGGTGCCATGGTTTCCAGCATAGCTCTTGGCATGAAAAAGGCATCCATTTCCGATGAATAAGACTGTGTGAAAATAATCGTGATGATGATGACAATAATGATAGGTGTCGTAGGGATAGAATTGTAGTGAGGGGGGTGGAAAGCTTTCCTGAAATGGGAGAGTTGCTGTTAATTAACTGTAAGTGAGGAATGGCAGGATGTGCAGAGTGAAGCCTTGTGGCATCAGTGTGTAGGAAAATGGAATATAGAGTATGCCAAACTTTGTCTGTAGCCACCAAACTGTGTGGATGAATGAGTTCTTCAGTTAATCACCTGAATGTCTGATACTATGCAAACACAATCACCAAGGCAGAGTAGGTGGAGGGGAGCAGAGAGGGCGTTGTGGAAACCAAAATTACATACATTTGTCCGAAGAACACAGTGGGGCTTGAAACTAATGACAGAACTCTTCCATGCTAGTTCAGGGATTCTCAGTTTGTGGAGATTTCAAAACAAAAGAGGGGAAATTAAGTCCATGTTCATTAGTTCAGCAAGCTTTATTAGGAGCCTATTATGTGCAAGTTAGTAAGTAAAGGAGTGGAAAGAACACTGAAGTTGGAGCCAGGAAGAAAAGGATTGAAATTCCAGCTCAGATGCTATGTAGCCCTGGGTAGGTCACTGATCTACTATATGTCTCAGTTTCCTCACCTGTAAAATGGGAATAATAATACCCGCAGTGCCTTTTTATAGTGTTGTCGTAAGGAGAAATGACATATCTAAAATACTTTATATACCTTAAAGTCAATATTAGGTGTTATTATCCATTGCTATACATGGTAAGTGTCACTTGCCTGGCATCCCTGCATGATCAGATTGCTACAAAAATGTGGTTCTAACTTAATCATTTTTGTGCCTCCATTTGACAGAAGGCCTATTTGTACTACACAGTTTTGTTACTGGTGAAGGATGAGTTGGGGACACAGGGAAGACTGCAGACTTCCAACTACTTTCTTCATTAATAACTTTTGAGTATCAGAAGATATTTCTATTGCTTGAGCTCACAGCCCGCCTACTCCGATTGACCTAACTTCACCTTGCCTGGTCTTCTCTGATCACTGATCTTTCACCTACTTCTTAGTCATCTTTTCCCTAGAGTAACTGTTCTCTAATACATTAGTTTCCAACTTTTAATCACTTCTTTTTCTCAAATCAACAAGCATTTATCAAGTGCTACTATGTGCCAGGCATTATACTAAGCACTGGGAATACAAAGAGAGGCAAACCAAAAACAAAAAATCCTGCCGCCAATGAGCTCACAGTCTAATATGTGAGATAACATTAAGACAACTATATATGGCATATAGGCAGGACAAATCGGAAATAACCACCGAGGGATGGCATTAACATTAACAGGAATTAGAAAAGACTTCTTGCTGAAGATAGGATTTTAGCTGAGATCTGAAGGAAGTCAGAAAAGCAAGTAGGTAGAGTTGAGAAGGAAGCGAATTTCAGCCATGGGGGACAGCCAGTGAAAATGTCCAGAACCAGAAGAAAGAGTGTCTTGTTCAAGAAACAGCAAGGAAGCCCTTGCCACTGGATCACAAAGCATGTGGGAGAAATAAGGTGTAAAAAGACTGGAAGGGTAGGGAGAAGTGACCAGGTCATGATGGGCTTTAATAAAGTATTTTATATCTGGCCCTGGAGCCATTGGAGGGAAGGGAAGGGGAATTATGTGGTCAGACTTGTACTTTAGGAAGGTCATTTTGACAGGTGGGTGAAGGATAGACTGGCAGGGGAGAGAATTCTCCATACTTTTAAAAGTCCAGTTACTAACCCTAACACTAGATTCCATGCTTGAAGCAGGCTTGGATATACTAAGTAGAATGGAAGAAGGGTGGTCTCATCCTAGCATCAGACTATATTTACATCAGCACATCAGGAAAATGTGATTTCACTGCCATAGGGAACTCCCACCGATGACACACGTCATAACCCATCCCTAATTAAATACTAGAGCGTTACCTGAGGTTCAGATAGGTTGTACATGGTCACACAGACCTTGTACGTATCTATTATAAATCTTACTTTATCATGGAATAATTGAACTTCAACGTGTGTGGGGGCGGGTGAACACCTTGAGAGACCATTGAGGCAGACTGTCTTTAAGATAATATAAATTATTCATTTTAAATGTATCCATCGGTGATGTTTATAGTCACTTTCTAATATTAGGTTAATGGATTCAGCATTCAGACATTGAATCTGTTCCCCCTTAAGTAATATTTTCTGCAGAGTATACTGCCATCATTTGGTGATGGTATCTTATTTAGGCAATCCGTAGTCACAGATTTCCAGACTGTTAGAGATGACAGGGACTTGAGTTAGGGCAATACTCTCATCTTATTGATAGAGTGATTCTTATCACAAGCTGTATGCTTCATCTGAGATCCTAAGTTAAACCATGGTTTTTCCATTCATACATAAGTTATAAAAAATAACTTAAAAAAAAAACAGATGGATGTTGATAGTATTACCAAACTTTAAAGATGATACATGTAGGCCAAACCTGAATGACAACAAATATAATTCCATACCTCATAAATTAGTCCATAATAGTAATGATTCCTAGCTTTCCTTTCAGAGAGACACACACCCAGCTCCATCCAGCTATTTCTTGTTTCAGTGCAAAGGACCTAGCTTGACCATTTCACTTGTCTGCTTGTCTCTATGCAGTGGGTGCCTTTGCCTTCAGTAGTGGCAGAGAATCCTTGCAATGACTGCTCCTCAAATGAGGCAGAAGAAATAGCTTAATATGCCTCCCTTTCTTACATTTTTTTTTTGTTTTCTTCTAAGGCCAAAAAAAAATAAAGAAAGCAATTATTGCTACTATAGTAATTTACACTGAATGTAGAAAACTCCCTGTCACCAGTTCTCTATAATCAGAAGGTAATTTTCCACTTTACTATGAAATAGCTCCCCCCAATAACAGGTATTTACAGTAGTAGCTGAGGGATTGAATCCCCACAATAACACTTTTCTTAGAAATAACTTTTTACAAACTGCCTTACCAGGAGAAAATCTCAAAAGTTACTCACACTAAAGGTCTGTATCTCTCACCACAAACTTTTTAAACAAGATTTCAACATAGACGTTTAAATAGGTTTCATCATGACATCATACATAAGGAATCAGGGAAGGTTTGAATTTTTATCCTCTTACACACAGGAATACAACTTCAAGTTGGTCACTGTTCTTAACAGGAAATGTGGCACAATGAATATTTTGGTAAGCCACATACAGGTACAAGAGCCATGATGTTTGCCATGCAGCTCCAGATGGCAGGAACAATCAAGAACAGAGTGGACATTCAGCTCCCAGAAGCCACAAGCCGTGGATTGATGTCGGCCTGTAGAAACAAGAGGCAACATGGTAGAGTGGAGGAGAGAGTGCTGGACTTGATGTCAAGAACACTTGGGTTCAAATCCTAACTCAGAAACTTACTATCTGTGTGTCCCTGGGTAAGTCATTTCACTCCCTTAGTGTCAGATGAGCACTTCTATAAAAAGACGGGTTGGACTTGATTTCCTTTAAATTGCTTTGGTAATGATCTGAAGAACATGGCCTAGTCTGAAGTCAACATGGGGTGGGGACATGGGCAGGGGGAGGCTGGAGCCAAGAGAAGGGAGAGTAGCTGCCACTTAGAAACCCAATCCACATTAACTGACTTTTTCTATAAATGCTGCCCTTTCCCCACCTTCGAATCCAAATTATCATTTATCTATTATAGAGGTTCCAAACCTAGGTTTTTTTTAAAAAAATATTTTGATACTTTTATTTCAGTATAATTGGTTTCCTTTGTAATAGTAGGCATTTAAAAACGTGACTCTGAGAAAGGGTTTATAAGTTCACCAGACTGCCATGCCTAGGGGGTCTATGACACAAAAAGGTTAAGAATCCCTGATCCTGTGCATGGGTGGGCATGTAACACAAACCTACAGAAATCATATTCTGAGTGACTTTGCTTTGCTTTTTTGTACAGTGTGAGCGCGGTACATGGGGGAGCAATCATTATGAAGGCTCAGACTATTCTTGGACTTCTCTCAGCAGCCACAGACTAACATCTTTGAGAGAAGGAAGCCAGGTCCTCTCAGAGGAGATCTATGCATGCCATACATTTGTCCTACCATCCATCCCAGAGAACTTCCAGGGTCAGGAATAGCCTGAGGTTCCATCTGCATGCTGGAGAACAGAGAAGAATAAATGGGCAGATGGAGCTTCAGGTGTTTACCTGAATGCCCCTGTAGGCAAAATCAATATGGAAATGCATACGTCTGAGCACTATAAAAGCAGGGCCTTCACATGCTAGAGTATCTCTCAAAAAGATAGAGCATTCAGCTCAACAACTTATTTAAGAGAATTTTTGAGCCTGCACAATTTCCCAAAGTTGTTTCTAAAGCAAAAAGAAATAAAATTGCATCAAACAGAATGGTACAACTTCTGAGGCAGGAGCAACATAGCTCTGGCTGTTTTCATTTAATTACACATCTGTATGACTTCAGTCTTATAATTAAAACAAGTGCTCCCTATTCCATTGAATGACAACTAACCTGGTACATTATCTTATGGAAAGAAGTCTCCTGTAGTTTGTCCATTATTGCAGAGAAAAGGGCAAAAATGAGCTTTCTTCTAATGCCTTTGAGAAAAGGTGGTTTCAAATGAAACCAAGCCAAGGAATCATGGCCACCATGGATGGGCAAAGGTTGTATTCTCTTAAGCTTCCCTAGTCATGTGGCTTCATGGGAGCCCAGGAACCTCATTCTCTCTCCTTGGGATGTAGTGATCAGCTGCAGTCTAGGCTCAATCTAATCTCCTAGATGGGTATTCCAGGAGCCTCACATGTGAGTCTTAGCAGCATTTCACTGACTCTTGCTGACCTTTCATTCCAAGAGGAATATTTGGTGGATATTCTCAAATAATTTTTCTGACATTTGCCCAATCAGTTCTGTATTCAAGGGCACATTCCTCTCCCCCAGTGAGCAGCTATGGGAAAGAATGATATGAAAAGGGGAAAGAGTACAACGGAAGCTACAGCCGAATTTTAATCTGTTCGGAAATCCAGACAGCTTAATGCCAACAGACGCAAATAATAATGACAAGGACAAAAGATCAGGATGTAACGCGCAAAGCTTTTTTGCAAATCCCTTCTTTGTGTCTTATACTCTGTGCCTTTCTATAATCTGTTGTACTCAGAATTTCAATTTGACAAAACATGAAAAAAGTTTGGTGTTATATTCAGATAAACATCTCTAAATTTGACAGCCTGTCTCAGTTGGATCTGAGCTACAGAAACTTCTTGAGTTGTCAACACTGAACTGATAGATTGGAGAAGAGAATTTGGAGCGGAAAGAATTTTTTCTTTCCTCGTGACAAATAGAGATATAATTCTGATCCTTTTGGGACCAACCATGCTGCCATAGATGCCAAGCAGGTGAGAGTCTACTAAATACCTTTAGGCCACCAGGAGGTCATTTAGTAGCTTTGAGGAGTAATTTAAAAATAAGGGTCCCACAGGCACAGAAAGTCCACTGGCTTTTATTAAGTACCCACTATATGCTAGACATTGGGAATACAAAAAAAGTAAAAAACAAACAAAAAATGCTATCTGTTCTCAAGGAACTTATTTTCTAATAGGAAAGACAACATGCAAACAAGATGTATACAAGATAAAGTTGGGGTAGTCTGAGGAAGGCACTAACATTAAGGAGAAGGTGGGACTTCAGCTGAGACATGAAGGAAGTCAAGAGGCAGAAAAAAGAAGAAACAGAGTTCTAAGTATGGAATACAGTTACTGAAAATGCCTGAGGTCTGGAGATAGAGTCTTATCTGCAAGTAACAACAAGGAGTCCAGTATTAGCTGGTTCACAGAGTACATAAAGGAGTGTTTGGTGATTTAAAAATCACTAGTAACTTTGGAGAGAACAGTCTTGGTTGAATGATGAGGTAGGTAGTACCAATGTAAAGAGTTAAGAAAAGAGTGAAAGGAAAGAAGTGTGAACACTTATTTTAGATGGTATTCTCAAGGATTTTAGCCACAAAAGGGAGGAGAGATAAGGGATAATAGCTAGCAAGGAAGGGCAGATCAAGAGACAGGTTTTCTGAGGATAGAGGAGAGGAGGAGAGAGGGAGAGGAAGAGAGGGAGGGAGAGAGAGAGAGAGAGAGAGAGAGAGAGAGAGAGAGAGTGAGAGAGAGAGAGAGAGAGAGAGAGAGAGAGAGAGAGAGAGAGAGAGAGAGAGAGAGAGAGAGAGAGAATAGGGGTGATACAGGTAGCAATCTATTAAAGAAGATAGGATAGAATTGGATCACTTGTGCATATAGATGACTTTGCCTTAGCAATGAGAAAGGACACATTTTCATGCCAAAAGTGGTTGAAGGAGGGAATAGTGGCAAAAGGCATCTTAGGGGAGTGAGATGAGGAGGAGAGAAGAGGGAGCTCTCAGTGAATAGCCTCAACTGTTTAACTGAAATATGAAGCGAGGTTCTCGGCTAAGAGATTGGGGGGAGAAGTTGTGGGAGATTTCAGGAGGGATAAAAAGGTTTGAAAAAGCCACTGTGGTGAGTGGGATAGTGACTTCCATCAGTCTGAATTCTCCTCTCCAAAATCCTTATTAAAGGCAGTGGCTTTGACTATCTCCCTCCTTTGCCAGAGATCAATCCTGTCATTGTTCCATGTTCATCTCTGCTCTTCTGTGCCATGGAAATGTATGTACTTTACACAAATGTGCTTCTCTAAGTCACAGAGTGCAATCTGCATTGGTGGAGAGAATACTGGCAGGCCCTGTCCATGGTGATGAGATCACTGGATTCTTCTCCTTTTTGTGTTCTCATACTCATGTCATGTGCTTACAAGAGATAAGCAAAGAACACAAAACAAGTGCCATCTGGAGGAGAAAGCATATCTAATTAGTGGATTTTGTCCAGGTAGAAGTCATGACTACCATGTATATTTAGGAGCTGATCAAGCCATCAGAAAGGAGAAGGGATCTGAGCCGAACCAGTTGGGCAGTGTGTGACTTTGGCCAGAGGGTACAGAGGACAGAGTATGAGCAAGGAAGAGATGGGCAAGACCTAGTTCAGATACAGGGGACACTCTTGCCTCAGGAACAATCATGTGGAAGGGGACAATTCCTCTAGAGTCTCACCTTCACCCATGTTATAGGAGAAGGTAGCCCTGGGAGAAGAGTGTCACAACAAGAGGCTGGGAGCCCAACTATACAAGGTGGTAGAAGACCATGCTGAAAAAGGCTCTTGGAGGAGGTACTCTCAGTCCCAGATATCAGCTCCCAATGCTAGGCACGACTCTGGGCCTGAGCCACCAAAGCAGAGCCAAGTTCCCAGATGGAATTCCTGATGAAAAGGCCAGGAGCAAACCCATAGCAAGCTGTAGGGCAGAATCTTGAATCTGGGGTGCCAACGTAGGAGTAGAGATGATGAGTAAGACATCTCTGCTCTTAACGAGGTCACAGGCAAGGAGCCAATAGCATCAGATGCTGCAAAAATGTGCAGAAGGATGAGGAGGAACTAAGAATATTAGACCTGTCAATTAAGACAGGGGATGGAGAGCACAGCTTCCAGTGAAAGGAAGAGGACCAGGGCTCAGGCCAGGGAGAGGGCAGGTGAGTGGTCCAGAATCCTGAGTAAGTTTGTAGACACAAGGTAACGAGTCAGGGGAGAGGCTGAAGATATGAGATAAGAAAAGACTGAGATTTAGGAGGAAATGGCATCAAGGGTCCAGGCCAGGGGAACCATCTTGGAAAACAGGAGGAAGACTTCTTTTTAGAAGAAAGGAGAGAAGGCACAAGGTGCTCCCCCTTAATGCGGCTATGTATCACACTAGACAAGAAGGAAGGACATAAAGAAAGGGAAGTATAGGAAGGAAGAAAAGTGAGGGGGAGGGAAAGGAAGGAAGAAAGGGGGAAAAGAAAGAAGGGAGGGATGATCGGAGGGAGGGAAGAAGAAGGAAACAAGCATTTCTAAAGCACTTACCATGAGTCATGGATGATACTAAGTGCTGGCAAACACAAGCAAAAAGAAAGAGGCACCTTCTATCAAGAAGTGTGTAATGGGGAAAGAAAACACATAAAAAGGAAAAATGGGAGGTGGGGGGAGAAGAAAGGATGAAGGTTCCTAGCACAAGGGCATGACTTTGAACTCTAGAAGTGAGCAATAGGGATGGAAGGTCAATGAAGTCCATCATGGCTCTCTCCACAAAATGGAGACTCTAAAAGTAACTCACCAGTGGGAGAAGGGGGTGGGCCTTACAGTAGGGCGCTCCGTATTGGAGTCAGGAAGACAGCAGAGTCTTGTCTCAGACATTTACCAGCTGTGTGATCCTGGGCAAGTAATTTAACCTTTCTCAGGCATAGTTTCCTCATGGTTGGTTGGGTGGTTCTTGTGCTTGATTCTCAAAGAAGACCAAAATGACATCACTATGTTGGAGTCAAGGTTCAGTGTGTCCAACTGTCGCTGATCAGACCACGAACTCAGAAGGTCAAACACAGATCGTCCACATGAACATTTGGAGTGGGGATATCTATCTATATGTAATCTATCTATATCTACACACACACATTATATATAATTTGATGAGGTAGATGTCATTATCCTCGTTTTACACACACATGTATACACACTGCTTTGAAAACATTAAAATGCTACATAAATTTTGGCTACGAAGATGATGACGTTAATGGTGTTAACATTGTCATCTACTCTTTTCTCTTTCTACCTTGTCTACCTTGCCAATCTCCCTCATTTCAGTTCTGATCCGTATAAAAATCACTCATATCCGTACACACACCAAGATTCCCATATCATGGACCTGATCCCCACGTGAGCCAGGCTGCTTCACAGAATACTATGTGACTATGGTCAGTCACAAGCTGTAAAGTCATAGCAGATAGGTGTCTGCCCAGTGGGTGCTATGAGAGTAGCAATATGAACATATGGAAGGCTCAGCATCAGCATATACCCTCAGTTTGCAAACCAGCCACCAGTGGTGACAAAATCACATATCAAGGTCACAATTATTTGGGGATCAACTGTGTTTTTTTTTAAAATAGGTTTCTTTTCCTTTATGTGGAATTTGTTAGTATTTATGGACTATACTCTTTCTCTTGGTCATCTCATCAACTCCCATGGGTTTACCTATCATCTTTATGCAGATGACTCCTCAATCTACCTAACCCCATCTCTGTCCTGAGCTCCAGTCTTGCATCTCCAAATGCCTAATAGACATTTCCACTTTCATACTTGTAGGTATATCAAAATTAACATGACTAAAATGAAACTCATGTACATTCCCCACCTTGCCCCAATCTACCCTTCCTTCCCTCCACATCTTCTCATTTCTATTGATGGCACCATCATCTTTCTAATTACTCAGGTTGGCAAATTTCAGCAATAACCTTGACTCTTCCCTCCATCAAGTCTCACTGATCTTAACCTCACAACCTCTCTTGCATCCATCCCCTTCTCTCCAGATATAACTTTTAGCCTACTGACCCTGATCATTTTTTTTCGCCTGAACTACTACAACATTCTCCTAATTTGTCACCTTGCCTCAAGTCTCTCACCACTCTGATCCGTCTTCCATTCGGCTGCCAAAATGATATTTCAAAAGCACAGGTCTTACCATGTAACTCCCTTGATCTAAGGTCTTTAATGGCTCCCTATTATTTCTAGGGTAAAAAGCAAAGTTGTCTATGCAACATTTAAAGCTCATGAAATTCCAGCTTCCACCGATATTTCTAGACTTATTGGAATATTACTACCTTCCTTCATTCCAATCCAATTGGTGGGCTCCATTTTCCTTATATTTTACATTCCAACAGCTGTCCACGTGTCTCTGCATAAATGATTCCTCCCACCTCCCACCTCCCACCATGTCTGGAATTCATTCTCTCCTCACCTCCACCTTGAAGAATCCCTGGTTTCCTTCAAGACATAGTCAAGGTGTTATTTTCTTTCCTGATTATCCCAGTTACTAGCACTTGGCTCTTGAAATGACTTGGATTTCCTTTGTACATAGTGACTTATCTGCCCAAACATTATTTCCTCCCAGTAGAATGCAGGCTTCTTCAAGGAAGGGCCTATTTTTGCTTTTTTTTCTATGTCTTCCAGTGCCTGGCACATTGCAGGTACCTAAGAATTGCTTGTTGGATTGAATCACATTGAATCAAGGAATCCAAAGTGATCAGCCCATTGTAACTGTACTGTTATCGGAGCATCTTAGCTATTATGCTTAAAGGATACCCTCAGGAATACACCATTTGCCATTAGTAAGGCATTCTTTCCAACACCTGTCACCTATGTAATGGAAAATATTAGCACTTTCAACAAGGTTCCATCTGCTTCCCTATTACTACATTGGTTTAAAAAAGTACTGGGAGAATGAACAAATCCTGATTGTAACTAAGTTAAAAAAAGAGATTCGGAGTAGGAGAAACACTTGACATAATTATAAAAATATTCATTCAACAGTTAAGATCATAGTTAATCCATGCCTATTTTGCTTTATTGTATCTATTTAGAGCATTGCTAAATCACAGGGTATATAGAAAAAACGTTTTCACACACCGGTCACACACTGGTCACACAGGCATTAGATATTTCTGCCAAGGCTTCTGAGAGACTTGAACCCCATTTCACCTTATGCTGAGCCTCAGTTTCCTCATTGTGAAAATGAGAAGGTTGAACTAGATAACTTTTGAAGTCCCTTTGAGCTGTAAATCCATGACCTTGTATGTGTGGGTGCGTGTGCATATGCGCATATGTGTGCACATGCGTGTGTGGACACTATAATTATTTCAAACCTATATGCAGATAAACCAAAAGTTACCCAGCATGAGAGTCATTAATGCCAATGTGCCCCAGGGCCATAATGAATGCAAATGAATTAAGCAAGTATTTACAAAGTGCCTACTATTTGCCAGGCACTGTGCTAGGCACAGTATACATATCGCATATTTTGGTATATAACATGCATAATCCTATGCATAATTATATCTATACACACACATATATACATATATAATACATGTTCCAAACTTTTGGTTGTATCCTATTCAATATCTCACATTATCTGTGATTATATCAATCAATAGCTTCATAACCAGCCCCAGAACCTCAAACTTTCAAGTCTTGTTATACCTTACACTACTCCCCTTACATACTCTGTGACCCAATGACAATGGCTTCCTTGCTCTTCCTCTAGTAGGATTCTCCATCTCCCAACTTGGGGCATTTTCACTGACTGTCCCCCATGCCTGGAATGCTCTCTATCTTCATATGTGCCTCCTGGCTTCCTTTAGGTCCTAGTTAAAATTCTATTTTCTATGGGAGGCCATTCTCAATTCCCCTTCATGTTAGTGCCTTCCCTCCATTGCTTATCTCCAACTTCTGAAAATGGCTTGCATGTACATAGTTCTTTGCATGTTGTCTCCCAAACACTGTGAGTTCCTTGAGAGCAGGGCTGGATTTTTGCCTTTCTTGACGTCCCCAGAACTTAGCACGGTCTCTGGCATGCAGAAAGTGCTTAAATTATTTATTTTATGATTGACTGACTAGCTTCAAAGGCTTCAGGTTGACTATAAGAGCAAGAGGAGAGAAAAGAAAGAGAACTGAGAAAGAAATGGATGAGAATAATACTCAGAAATATCAATGCTACATCTTGGTCAAACTGCCTTCCCCAGTGCTCTCTGTAGATGACATTCTACCTCCTCTGCCTTTGTGCCTTCACACAGGCTTCCTTCCATGACAAGAGCAGTCACCCTTCCTTCTTACCTCTACCTCTTAGAATCTCTAGCATCCTTCAACCTCAGCTCAAGCGCCACTTCCTGTGAGGGATAGAGTGTGGCCCGTGAAGTCAGAAGACCTGAGTGGGGAAACCAGCTCTGTCACATACTCCTCCCTAGGTGACTGTAGGCAAGTCACTTCTACTCATTGAGCCCCCATATCCTCATCTGTAAAACAAGAATGTTGAACTAGACCCCAGACTTTCCTTTCAGCTCTAAATCTATGATATGAAAAGGTCTTTCAGAATTCCCCCAATTGTGAGTGCTCCTCTCAGTGTTACTTTGCATTTTTTTGCTACATACATTGTACTGACATCTCTATACATGCTATCCCCCCCCCCCCCAAGAATGTCAGCTCCTTGAGGGCAAGGAATATTAGTTTTTTGTCATTGTCTCACAACTGCCTAGCACAGTACCTAGCAACTAATGGGTGCTTAATGAATGCCCTTAGAAATTAATGCCCTGGGGTAGCTAGGTGGGCAGTGGATAGAGCACCACTGGTCCTGGAGTCAGGAGGACCTGAGTTCAAATCCAACTTCAGACATATAATACTTCCTAGCTGTGTGACCCTAGGCAAGTCACTTAACCCCAATTGCCTCACCAAAAAAAAAAAGAAAGAAATGAATGCCCTTAGGATGCCAATCACTTAACTTTTTATATTACTATTATTTCTGTTAATAATATCGATTGCTTTGGCAACATATGGACACATTTGTTAATTTAATGGACATTCATTATTCTAATAATAATGCTAGCCTCATTTCTATAGTGCTTTAAGATTTACAAAGTATTTTTCCACAAAAGCTCCATAAGGTAGGTGGTATATGTATGCCCATTTTAATGAGAAAGAAACAAGCTCATGGAACTATTAATTCTGAGTCAAGCAACTTATGTGGCTACAATGCTTATTCAAGATATTCATATAATTAGTCCATTTTCCTGTGAACATCTGTGGATGCCATTGATGTGATTTGGTAGCATTCCACATCTTGATGCTATTATTATGAGGACAACTGCACAGAACCTTTGGAAATCCTCACCATCAATAGCAATTCTTTCTTTCATTGAGATCTTCAGCAATGTATAACCTCACTTAATGACCATATACAATGGAGTTGATCTATCTTCAAGGAAATGCCTTTGAGAAAATGGACATTGTTCTTAATGACTCCATGCTCCTTGATCCAAAAGCTCATAAAAGTTTAACAACCTGATTCTTCGAGTGAGGCTGTGAATCATGAACAACACAGCCTCCAAAGAATTTAGATTTGTGGGACACCCAAATGGCACTGAGGAAGAACATGGTGGGCACAAATATGCTAGCGTGTGTTATGATCAGTGCGAACTTTTATCTTCTCCTTTTCTCAGAGAGCTCTAAGACTTCGAAGATTTCTGCTGTAGTTCCTGAAGCAAGTACAAAGTTGGTATAAACAACGGAAGGAAGGATGCAAAGGAAATCAGGCTTGACCAAACTATGAGAATCTTAACTGGTCTGGATGTACTGAACATGGACTTATTTTCAGAATCCCTCAGTAATAAAATGGAAGGTCTGCCCTTGAAGCTGGAATAAATTAAGTGCTATAAAATTGAAAGAAGCCAACCTCACTCAGGGAAGAACAAACTTAGGGTGGGGATTAATTCTCACCAAGTGCTGGTACAGGCTGTGAATGTGAATTGACTCAAACACTTCTTCCATCTGTGAAGTTCAAGGATTATGGATTTGTAAGTGTGAATTCCCCTTCTGCCAACACAGATCACAGCTCCCCTATGACTTAGTCGATGGTCTTCACAAATTGCTGTGGCACCCAAAGATCATCCCCCTATAAGCAACCCACTAATGAACCTCTCAGCATCTGACTAAACAGGTTTTGAACCATAGGTCCAGTCTGTCACGGGGCCTGCACTTGAAATCTTTCTAGCTTGGCAGTATCTGCCAGCAAAGGCCTTTTTATTTAAATATTTATTTATTTAAGCCCCATCTAAAATGTATTGGTCCCCTTTCCTGCCTTAGCAAGTACATCACAGCGAACAGTACTAGGGTGTTGAAAAAACTATAAATCATACAGGACCACAGAGTTATCCTTTTAAACACCAGGTATCACTGTACGAGTTGGGAGATGGGGGGAGAAGGTATAAGAAATTTGACTGCAGCTTTAGTATCACTCAAGAGCTGCCTGCCTTCTTTCAAGTGACCTGCTTGTTTCTCCAGAAAATGTCAACTAACTAAGAGTTCTGACTAGTTGAAACCTTTGCAGAGTCTGACTGGATGAAGAGGGGTGTAGGGGTAGGAATAGATTCCAAATACTACACTGATTTAGAGCTGGATCCTGGAAGTTATGTAGCCATTTGATACCTCTATCTTATTTCATAGGCAAGCAAGCTGTTTGTTTTCTTAATTTAAAGGCAGCTTCTATCATATTCTACAAAGTGTAACATCTTCATCTTGATTTCAAACTACTTTTGAGTGAAGAAAAAAAGAACATGGGACTTGGAGTTGGAAAAGCAAGATTCAAAACTGACTTTAACACTTAGTATATATATGACGTTGGGTAATCAGTTCACCCCTATGAGCTTCAATCTTCTCATTTGTAAAAAAAAAAAAAAAAAGTAATCACACGACTCATCTCATGCTACCTCTCTCCCAGAGCTGTTATGAAGAAAGCCTTTTGTAAAAAGTGCTACAATAAATACAGGTTAATATACAAATGTGAGTTAAAGTTACTGGAGAGTTATTCTGATTTCTTCAGTTACTGTAAAGAGTTAGACTTATTCCCTTACCTTCTCTAGGCCTCAGTTTCCTCACTTGGAAAATTAAGAGGTTACAGTAATTATACAATCTCAATGGAGCTCTTCCAGATTGAATGACAGTTACAGTTATTATTTTATGTTGTTAGATCACTGGCTAATTAATATAATGTTTTCTCCATGGTACACAATAAAAAGTTACTAGTGTGTTTCAGTACTAAGAATAATTCATTCCAGCCATTTCATCCATGTAAATTGAGCCAGTCATGAATGAGAGGGAACAATAACTTATGAGTCGCCTCTGTTCTGCACTGCTACCTAGGTAATGTCAACAGAACTCATGAAGATCTCCAGCCACCTCAGTGGACTCTGTTGTGAACTTGGGCCAGGCTATGGACATGGGATGGCTCCAGGAAGGGATGAGCTGTTCTCTGAATGGGTGGAGCGAAATTGTCTCATAGAGATCTCAGATCCACTGGGACATTCAAGGCTACAACACTTCAATGAACCATGATATCAGCAGTGCAGTTCCTTCCTCCACTGAAGGAGTGTTCATTAGGAAAGAGACTTCAGGAGGCACCATTGCCAAAATAAATTATCCCCTCCTTGGCCAACCTGGTGATAAGCCTTTCTGACCTAGGCTCGTGCTCAGTCAATGTACACATATTTCACCACTGAGCTAGCCTTAAATCTTGTGCTCCACTGGCTGAGCCTTGGATAATCCAGGGTCCCCTCCAGGCCACCATGAGGCATTGGAGTTATTGGTGATAAGGTTGCCTGCAAAAGGCCATGTGGCTACACTGCATTTCTAGACACTGTTTTGAGTAAGGTTTATATCTCTTAAATTTCACTACCTAATAGGTAAAGTTTTGGAATGGAAAATATTTACTCAGACACTAGCTATCAGTTTTTTTCTAGGAGTTGTGATATCTATTGTTTCTGTGTATGTACAGATTAGATCACTTTTCCAGAATTATTTTAGGAATTGGCGCTGGGATGTTTTTATACAGCATATTCATTACAAACAAAATGACAGTCATAAATATGTGAAAACTACATGAGTGTTTCAGATATTTCATCTACATGAAACAATAAAAAATATGACGCAACACAGTTCATGTCTAACAAGTAAGTATCCTTAGACAACGGTGAGTTTGTCCCATGACAAATCCCTTGGGAATTTGGATGAGAGTAGGATAGACCTGGTGACTGCCATAGCAGTTCAGCACAAACCTATTTCTAGTCTAGTTATTAAGAAGACTGATGGTCTGTGGTATGGCCTCCATTTTCCTCATGACCAGTCACCAAACAAATCACTTACTCAGTGATTGGCCTATTAACCTTTGGAATCACAAGAATCACAGAATCTCAGAATAGGACAAGAACTTGGGCAATCTAATCTAACTCTTACCCGAATATCAATCCCCTCTACACCATCCTGGAAATCAGTTCTTTGCTGACCTCTAATGAGGCCATATGTTCCACTCCTTGAAGTCTGGCCCTGACTGTAATCAGTCTAAATCTGTCTAAATCAGCAATTCCCTCCCCTTGCTCCTAGTTTCTGCCTCTAGGTCCAAGCCAAACAAGTCGAGTCCCTATGGCACATGACCACCTTTGAAATATTTGAAGACAGTTATGTCTCCCCCAAGCCTTGTCTTCTTCAGGGAGAGTAGCTACAGTTCCATTGACTGATCCTCAAATGGCAGGATCTTGAGGTCCTCCACTGTCTGCCTTGATCTCTTCTAGTCAAGCTCCAGTGTGTCTTCCCTAAAAAGTGGCACCAAGAATGGTAGACCATAACCAGACATACCTTGACTATGGCAGAATGCAGAGGTTATCATTTCTCTATTCCTGGATACTGGTAGATGGAAGAGGTCTCACCCCCACCCTAAGTAATATGATTACAAGATGTTAGTCCTCCTGTGATCCTTTATGAAGTGTTAACTGCTCTTTGATTGATCCAGAAGGGCACAGCCTAAACGAATGAGCTCACAAAATCCCTGGGGCTTTGTCTAGTGGAAGAGAGGCTCTAGCCAAGGCTCTGAGAGTAAACTACTCGGGAAGAGGTAGAGGGGGAAAAGAGAGGAAATCAGAGAGAGACAGAGACACAGAGAGAGATAGGGAGAGACAGGGAGAGATAGGTGGAGTTGGTAACAAAGTCCACTGAATGCAAATTGTAGCCATTGAAACAATAGTATTCAACAACAGTCTCACCTATATGAAAATATAGAAAGAAAGTCATTGACAATGGAGTCAGTTTCATAGATGTTGATCCTTTATAAGTAGAAAATTGTAGGCTATGGATCCTATAAATAAACTGACTGTCAGAGCCCAGCAGAGGGCTGTGCCTAATGGCAACCTTGTGATGACTCTACACAGGTAGAAAAAGACTTCTAGGAGCTGTGATATACCTCTTTGTGACAGGTGTTATGTTCACATGTACCACATTACCATCCTGTTTTAAGTTTGAGCCTCGGGGGCCATCTCCAGTCGTCCTGATCTCTATCTGGCCACTGGACCCAGATGGCTCCAGAGGAGAAAGTGAGGCTGGTGACTCTGCACAGCCCTCCCTCACTTAAATCCAATTCACTTGCATGTCATGGCACCACCATCCTGATGTCATGGTCCTCTTCTAGAATGAAGGACAAACAACAACAAGAAGTCTGAGCCTACTCTCCCAAGAATCTTGTGTGTGTAAGGTGAGAGTCCCCTCCCACCCTAGTTGGGAGGGGTGTTTTGTACCAACTGTTTTTAATATTCCCACTTAGTAAATGTCCTTTACTCAAAGCTAATTTAAGCCAAGCTGACTCATGTTAATGAGAAGTACACTGGTTGAGATTTGTGAGTGAACACAACACCCCTAGAACCCTGAGCAGTAGAAAGCTGCACTCTGGTGATCCAGCCTGACAATGTGAGAAGGAAATTATGAAATTAATCCCAGAGGGGTGCTACATTAGGCATCTCTTAATGTAGTCTAAGATAACATTCATTTTTTTTTTGGCTCCTATGTAACATGATTGAAATAACAGGTCTAGAAACCCACCCTCCCCAACAGATCATACTGTTGGTTCATAGTAAGTAAGCTGGTAGCCCACTAAAGCCCTCGGAATATTTGCAGGTGATTTGTTCTTCAGCTACACTTTTCCATCTTAGACTTGTGACATTGACATTTTGAACTCAAGTGTAAAACTTAATATTTATCTCAAGTTTAATCTCATTACATTTGGTCCATTATTACAGTCTTTTGCTATCTTTGGGGATTAGGATCATGATTCTATTCTAGGAACTATCTCTCCTAGCTTTGTCTTATCTGCAAATTTGCTAAGCATGCCGTCTCAGGGTGTATGCATCTGTCAAAAATGTAAAACCACACGGGGCCAAACACAAATTTCTAGGACACTTCACTAAAGACTTCCCTCCCTGCTGACAATGAACCATTAAAGACTACTCTTTGTGTCCAGACATTTGAGTAAACAGACAGTGTGTGTTGTCCTGGCCTGGAGAATGAGGAACAATAGCTTGAAGTCATCACCTAAGAGAAGGCACTATTCCTTTGAAAAATATGCAACCATAATTGAATAAGCATTCTACACAATCAGAGAACTCCTTTTTATCTGGCAATTAATCATCTGCTCTGAATGTACTGACAATAATTCTGGTTAAAAGCACAAAAGCCAGGCACGTAAAGTACCACAAAGAAGGTGGAGAATGGGCAAGGCAATGATCCAAAACATCAGTGACTGATTGAATCCCTGTTTAAATCAGCCCTCAAGAAGCCTGATCTAAATACATCATGACATTTATATACCTGCAAGCTGATTAATGCAGATCTGTGGACAGGAGAATGTTTAAAATCTTAATTGAGTGTTCGGCAATCAATGCAATGTTTAGCCTACGGGAAAAATAACCCCAGAGCAAAAGAAAAAGGAACAAAAAATCCCACCCACAGCAGCAACAACTTGGAGCTGCAAGGTCTGGCTCCTCTGCAGAGATCTCTAACCCTCCAAAGTGCTGACAGCTGAGCATGCAAATGCAGAATTGGTGGAAATACTGTCCTGTGGGCCATTGAGCTCAGCAGAGATTCCAGGCCAGCGCAGGAGGTGACAAACTCAAGGAAAATACTTTTCTGAGCATCCTTCTCATTCTGGGAAGTGAAGACACTGCTCCAAGATGGCATGAAGACATGTAAGCCTAGTTTCTCAGACCACTGCACGTGCCTTTGCAAACTATGAAGGAAATGAAAGAGTTTGATTTAAAGCCTAGTAAACTGGCACTCCATGGCTCTGGTCTGGCTGGACTAAATCAAAATTAACTGGCCAAAAAAAAAAAAAAAGGAATCTGGATGGACCATGAAGAATTCTTTCCAGAATTATGAGCCAAAGAGTGGTGACAATAATCCAAAGAACATGGAGTGCCAGGGAAAGTGCACAGCATTTGGAATCTGAAGAGCTGAATTCAAATCCTAGCTCAGCTACTTAGAGCCTGTGACTGTAGGCAGGTCAATTAATTTTTCTGGGCTCAATTTTCTCTCCTGAAAAGTGAGGTCAGCGAACTAGGTAACTTCTGAGAAGCTATTTTCCTTCTCAAAAGCTATGATCTTGTGACAATCTGCATGAGCCAGGAGAGAATACACCTGCATTTTTATTGGGAAAATGCACACCATGGACCTTCATCAAAACTACCCTTAAATGCCTCCTTGTCTTCAGTAGGCTTATCAAAATCCCCCCACTTGGCACACCTGCACATTTCTTGGAAATATTATATCAAATGAACCAGATCACTGAAGCTAATGTTTGTTGAGCCCAAAGTCCATATTAACATAGACATTACATCAAGAAATGGATCTGCCTCCTTCCTTTGGGATGTTGGCAGTGAAGAACTGGTGAAAGGGAACTCCCACTTAGTCATGCTAAGGGATAGTTGCAAGAGAATGTCCTATGAACGATTTCTGCAGCTCTGTGGTGCATAGAATCATAGATTTAGAACCAGAAGGTGCCTTAGAGGCCACCACCAAGACCAACTCTTCATTTTACACAGGAGGAAACTGAGATCTACAGGGCTTATATGGCCTGCCCAGGTCACACAACTAGTAAGTATCTGAAGCAGGACTGGAACTCTAGTCTTCTTTACTCTAAGCCCAGTGCTCTATCCATTGTGCCACCTAGCTGCCTGGTGCATTGGACTATGATAGCAGTACATCAGACTGAGTAACAAAAGCCCACTGAGAACATCTGTCTCTGGAGAAGGTTCCCATCTACTCCCAGGGCTCAAAAGCACTCTTCTTTCCACCGCCTCTAGGATAGACACAAAGCAGCAGCCAAAAGCAGAGTGGCCTGGCTTCACCCCAGCTCAGGCACTGTTTGGGTTTGAGAAATCCTGTTTCTGTTTCTGCAGAGCCTAGAAAAATAAACAAAGAGCCATTCAATTCCCCAAAGCATATAATTAAATGGAGTAGGTGACAGTATTAATGGGGTCTGGGGAAGCAAACAATTAAGCACTGGGGGAAGAAAAAGGCCTGGTGACTAGGAAATGGCAGGAAACCCTCTCGATGGAATGCCTGAAATGGCTCCAACCCAAAGCAAACAATTTCAAGAAAACATGACTCCTGACCAAGAAATCCTGGCTACCATGTCTGAAAATCTCCCAGTGCTTTTTTTCTTGATGATTTTTTTTCTGGAACGAGCCCCATTGCATATGGCCACAAGGCACAAGGAAAGGAAACGGAAAGTAAGGCCAGCAAATGGGCCAAGTGTGGACAGTGAGATCACTCCCACTGGGAAGGTGTCAATAATGGGAATTTTGTGGCCCCCGAAAACACTGAGAACAAAGTTTCTAAAGATGAGCTGTTAATCAACTCTAAGAAAATGTGTCCAGGGGCTGAGCTGTGACCTCGCTCCTAAACTCACAAAAATGGACAACTGGAAGGCAGATTGATGGCCATCAGGTCTAATTCCTCACGCTCGTGACTATGCCTCTTATATTATTAATTATATGACATACATTCACTACAAGCTTATTGTGTACAAAGCAAGACAGAAGGTACTGGGGATGCCAGAAAAAAAGATAACTAGTTCTATCCTCAGAAACTTGTATTCCACAAGGGGAGATAACCATATCTACACAGAAAAGTTTAATACCACATAGGGTGTGATAGGGATAAAGGAAAAAAAAACAGAGAAAGTACTCTGGGCAAAATTCAGAAGAGAGAGATCAGAAAAGGCATAACTGAGGAGGTGACCTTGAGCTGACAGATGGCCAGTCAGCCTTTACTTAGACACTTCCACTGGAGGGGAGCTTACTACTTTGTGAAGCAGTTTACTTAATTTTTAAACATCTCTAAATCAGTTTACAAAAAATAGCTAGCATTTATATCATGCTTTAAGGTTTGCAAAGTGTTCTGCAGATGTTATTCCATTTGATTTCAACTCTGTGAAGTAGGGGCTATTATTATTCCCATTTTACAGATGAGAAAACAGAGTGAGCAAAGTTAAGTGACTTGCCCAGGCTCACACAGCTACTAAGTATCTGAGGCAGGATTTGAACTGAGGTCTTTCAGACTCCAAGCCCAACATTTTATCTACTATTCTATCGAGTAAGGACATGCAGTTGGATGGGCAACTCATTATACTATTCCATCAGCAGACCTTGGAGTGGTGCTACAGAGAGGCAGCAGCGCATAGTGAGAAGAGCACTGGACTTTGGGATCAGGAAGACCTAGTTTCCAGTGCCCATCTCACTCCCTAGCTGTGGGATGGCGGTGAGTGTTTGAGATGGGGATTCTTACAGCCCCATTTGTGGAGACCTAGACATGAACTATATTCTGAGATTTCCCAGGGGAAATTCTGGATGGGGGGCAATATTCAAGAGTTAGAGAACTTGGGACTACCCCTGAGATTAAATCCAGCCTTTGCTGAACCCAGAGCTCAAGGGTACTAGGCTGTGGGTCATAGGATGCAGGTCAACAGATCCGGTCTTGGCTTCATCAGGCCTGCCTGATGGTGGGATCGATAGAAAAGGGGTATCTCAGGTTGAAGAAAGAAAGCAGGTGAGAGGAGTAACCGGTGATATCTCCTCAGATGCCCATAATCTGTATTCAAGAAGTTTCAGTCTCACAAAATTAAGAAGTCTGTGTGTCTTGAGATAAGTTCTTTTAATATGGTAATGGTTCACTCTTAGTGAGCATTGTCTCAATGAAACCAGTTCATTTCAGTTTCCTCATTTTCAGATTTACAAAAACAAGTCTAATAAACCAAGCTCAGAAGATTGGATACAAAACATTGGTACCTTGATTTCTAAAACAAAAGGCGAATGCCATATTTATAATTGTGAGGCAGAATTATGTCTGTCCACATTCACAGACTCCACAAGGGATTCTTAAGCATATATTAGCCAAGTTAATTAAAAAGAGGTGCCTGGTAGATGTAAGCAGGGTTCCACACATTACAAATGAGAAATTAAGCCAGAGAATCAGTTTTAAAGGAAGTCTGCAGGGAAATGGCTGACAGAGGCAAAAAAAGCAGCCTGGGCACAAAAAGAAAAGGCGAGATAATCAAGGATGCCGGCATACTTCACTGGTAACCACATGATGCCAAGAGAAGGGAAGCAAGACCCCCGCTATGATCACTGGGAAATCCTATGGCAGATTTAGGGGAGGCCACATACAAGAGTCTCACAGGCTGGGGAGGCATCACTCCCATTGAGGAGATCACAGATTCATTCATGGAACATAAAAACAACAAGAAATATCAGGGTGCCATGAGCTTTATCAGTTGACTGTCTATGTACCTTGGAATATTTCTGAAGTGAAAGCCTGGCCATATGTACCAAGATCAAGCCCTTGATCTGAAGTTAGAACATTAGCTACAAAAATCTAAGCAGGTCTCTGAAAAGATATGACAAGACAAAAATTCACACCCAATGAGTTCAACACTGGAAATCAAGGGTTCTAGACCTAATGAACCTGAACTATTTTTTTTTAAATTTTGATCACTGTTTCAACATAATTGGTTTCTTTATAATCCTATTTATTTTATTCATTTAAAAACTTTTAGGAGGAAAAGGAGGGCCATAGGCTTCAGTGGACCCCCCAAAGGGGTCCATGATACAACAAAGGTAAACAAGCTGTGCCTTAGATGAAGATAATGCAACTGTGGAGTCCAAAGCACAGTTCCAGGCTCCAATGGCCTCAACTCAAGGCTGTAAGCAGAGGCCAGGAGAAGTCTGTTCTCTCTTCCACCAAACACAAAAAGCTATTTCAAGTATCCTTGCTCTCATGAGATTCACCATTCAAATAGACATAGAATGGCAGACGTGGAGCTGAAATGGATCTCAAAGCCCTGTTATGTAGAGGTGAGGAAACCGAGTCGCAAGGAAATGAGGTGACTTGGCCAAAGTCACATAAGTAGTAAGTGACCAAAGTGGGATTTGTGGCTAAAAGTTATTAGACATGTCTGTCCCTTTGCTGACTTTTAGTAGGTACACACACTCAGCAAGTCCATGAGGATTCATCTCTGGCATACTAGGGTGGCATACTTGTCATCCTGCAGTAGTAACCACAATTATCTCTACTTCCCACCAAGGCAAAGGTTATCTTCCGAAACATGCCACCGGATTGCTTGTGGACTTCCATCTCATAGAAACCACGATTTGCAGTGCCTTTTTTCATTTCCATGGACTTGGAGATAAATTTCAATGTTCACAAAACCATGAGCCAGAATAAATGTAGGTTTTTCCTGAGCCTCTTAAGCAGAACTCACATAAATCTTTCATTTAACTGTTTTGCATCGTCGAAAGGGGCTTGTTAATGAAGTAAAGAAGGGGACGACCAGCAAAGACAAGACCAAAGGGCCAAGATAAGCTCTCACGCTTCCAGACAGACCACAAAAGCTTAGTCTCTAGACTTTAAAACAACAACAAAAGCACCAACTCTCCTCTAAGGTCCCCCAAATCAGAGTCATAACTAATAGCAGTGGATTCTTTTATTCTCTCAGAGCAATACACGTGGCAAGACAGCCTTGAGCTGCAGACATGTTGGAACCTCCTTTGGAGCAAAACAAAACCCATCCAGTCCAGCTGCTTGAGAAAACACATCAATCGGCAGCACGTCCTGTGGACAGTGGGAAACATGGGTCTTCATTGAGGGTGTGTCGTGCTGGCTCAGGGAGGAGCCAAGCAATGCCACCCTGGGCTTCCTTTCTGCTGAGCACAGCTGTCTTCTCATCTCCAAATGAAACAGAGTGACTGTCTTGGGCTCTTTTAGTTTGAAAAGAGTGAGAATTCTTCCTCGTACATTGGCTCTGAGACAATGAAAAGTGATTCCTTTGCTTATGAATGAGTATAAGAAATGTTAGTAGCATAAATAATAGCTAGCGATTATATAGCCCCTTCAAGTTTGCAAAGCTCTTTACATATGATATCTCATTTGATCCTCCTAACAATTCTGTTAGGTGGATGCTATTATTATCCTCATTTTACAGGCGAGGAAACTGAGGCTGAGACAGATTGAAGGATTTGCTCAGAGTCACACAGCAATTAAAAGCCTGAGACTGAATTTGAATTCATCAGTCTTTCTGATCAGTTTTTTTCTGATGCCAAGACCAGTGCTCTACCCAAAGATAAATTGGTGACACATTACAACTGGCTTATCACTTAAAAAGTCCAGGGATTGAGGCCTTCTTGTGTTTTAGAATAGAAATATTAACAATGTTCATGTGACCAAGGGAATTTGCCACAGCAGGAATGTAACTGATGTGGTCCACTGGGTGCCTTAGTAAGGGATATAGTGAATGTATTTTAAACCTTTGCTTACCTCTCCACTACCCCCAGGATAAAATGGAAATTCCACCAGGTTGGCCTCTAAGGTCCTCTGTAATCTGTAGCCAAGATACTTGCGAGTCTTATTTCCAATTGCTCCCTCTCCTAAGCCATATGCTCTTGAAAAACGAGACCAATTCAATGTGCTCTCTTCCCTCTCTGTGTATGTGCACAGGCCATGACCTGACATAGGCCTGGAGCGTAGCACACAGCATTCTTCCCTTGTTCATACCCCTTCTCTCCTAGTTTTACTTGTTATATCATACCTACAGTTTCATTGTGTTAAGGAACACTCCTACTACCACCACCAAGGAAATCCCCTGTATGAAGGAAGACAAAGATTCTGAAAGGTGGAGATAAAGAGAAACCTTCTACCTTCAAAACTTAGGTCAGGGTAGCACATAGCCTTTGTGACCTTCCTGGATTCATCCAGAGAGAATGACTAGAACACTTAGTATGAATTTCTCTCCTTTCCCCTTTGTTTAGTCCTTTCTCAGTCATATCCGACCCTTTGTGACCCCATTTGGGGTTTTCTTGACAAAGATATTGGAGTGGCTTGTATTTTACAGAGGAGGAAACCGAGGCAAACAGGGTGAAGTGACTTGCCCAGGGTCACACAGCTAGTAAGTGTCTGAGGCCAGATTTGCACTCAGGGAGGAGTCTTCCTGTATCCAGGCCCGGCGCTCTATCCGTTGCAGCACCACCTCGTTGCCTGCCTTTTCCCTAT
The DNA here is from genome assembly GCF_900497805.2 of Vombatus ursinus. NCBI lineage: Eukaryota > Metazoa > Chordata > Mammalia > Diprotodontia > Vombatidae > Vombatus > Vombatus ursinus. The sequence continues at coordinate 1,913,502 of NW_020944235.1, read as the reverse complement.
CACTCTCTTTTTTTAAACTATTAGAGGCCCCAGTGAGGGCCTTCCCTTTACCGATGAAGATTGGCACCTATGGTACAATTTCTACTCTTAGAAAGATATTGAGAATTACAATTACTAGTCTTACAATCGGTTGCAATTTCTAGTCTTCGAGAGTTTCAGTGACTAGCCCAGGATCAGAGGCGGTATTTTAACCCAAGTCTTCCTAGGCACTTGTCAAGTATGTTATGGCGGTGATTCTTTAGATGGCTGCTGATGACCTTCCCAATTCACACATTCTTTGAGTCTGTGATTTAGGGAGGGGAGTGTTACATTCCGCATGATCCTCTGCTGTGATTAATTAATGAATGACCTTAATAAATTAGGAGGCAGCACAGTACAGTAACATAAGCACTTGCTCTGGAGTGAGAGGCCCAGAAGCGTCAGCCTGACTGCCATTTGCTGCCTGCAGGAGCTGGTGGAAAGAAGAGAAACTAACTCAAGGATGGGTTATTGCACTGACCTTTGGTTGGGTGTTGAACCTTGGCAGAAGTAGTAGGTCCATCTGACATCCAAAGGGTCGGATGAAAAATAAAAGTCTTGTTCCTTTTCTTGACACCCAAACTAAGCTAGATTAACCAAAAGAGTGAAACTAAGTGCACTCTCTCAGCTTCGTTTTCTTCACTCCTTTAGGGTTTCAGTTGCGACAGGTAAAGGCAGAACTGTCCTTAGTTAGAATGCCTCCTTAGTTTCAGTCTTTTGATTAATCTATGAGCTCAGCCTGATAACTCCTTTCATTTCCCATATGGATTGTATGAAACCATTTCTGATACATGGAGAAATCGATTGTCTTAGTCACTGGATGCCTAGAAGACAGCCACTAATTCAGACAAGCCCTGTAGCTATCAATGCTGATCCTCAGGAATGCTCAAAAGGGAGACTGAACCAATCGCCCTAAGCAAAAGATCTCCTCCACCCTCTCATATTCCTGGCATTCAGGCAGCATCTATGGGGCAACAAAATGACTTGTCAAAGCTTAGTTTTATTTTTTTTTTTTAATTTTTCATCTGACCCTTTGGATGTCAGGTAGACCCAATATTTGTGCCAAGGTTCAACACTCAACCAAAGGTCAAAATAATAACCCATTCTTTGGTTAGTTTCTCTTCTCTCCCCCAGCTCCTTCCCAAAACTGACTTGTCTTCAGCTGGAATTAGTACTTGGTGAGGAAACAGTGACTCTAAGGGTGATGTGACTGACATAAATCCCGACTACCTTTTCATCTCCACAGCCCTCTTTCCAAAGGAGGACTAGTCCAGTGCTGGTGAAGCATGGTTTGTTTAATAGCTCAGTGCGGCACTCATTACCTGCCAAAGAGTATATGAAAAACACTTAAATAGAAGATGAGGGGCTTGTGATGGACCTCTCTTTAGCAAGGATCTACTACCTGTTGCTCACATGTCCTGGTCTCCAAAAGCTTTCCCCTTTCAAGAACAGTTTTATAGATCTGCAGCTGGAAAGAATGTCAGAGGTCATTTGGCCCTACCCATATAGATTATAAAACTGAGGCCCAAGCAACTTGTGAAAGGTGATGTGGGCAGTGTCACAAGCAAGATTTGAACCCAGGTCTTCTGAATCTAGCTGGTGCCTATTCCACTGAGCCATTCTGCTCTGTGATGACTTCCCTCCCGCTTTGATCCCCGGAAGGGTGGTTCTTCATTTAATGTTGGCCCATATAGCTTGTGATAGAGAGTCCGGAGCAACTCACAAAATAGAGAATGCAAATAAGTTGATGAAAATACAATAGATAACTAAGGCATGATGTCCTGGCAGGTAATGTCAACGTGGTGCTATATCCCTACTCTACTCAAAAAGTAAGATAATTACACTCACATTTCTATATCATCACCAGATGATAAAATGTATCTCCCAGTGTCTCATCCTGAAACTGCTCTATTCTGGGCACAGTGGTTCCAATTCTCCAGGAGCCTCCATGCTGGCAAGGTGGGTGATGGCAGCAATGGATTTTCCTTTCTCAGCTTGGATCGAGGTCAGAGGGATGGAGAATTGGGAGGGTAAGGAGGCTGCTCTGCATATACACAGTGCACAGAAGAGATGTATGTAGAAGGGGAAGGATATGCAAGAGCCTAGAAATGAGAAGAATTGAATAAAAAAAAGGTGAGAACCTGAAAGCCAAAGAAATAGAGAATATTAAGGAGAAGTAAAGAAAGGAGACAAGGACAGAGAATTAAAATGAGTCCCGGTCCATCATTGATCCACTCTCAAGGACAGTGGGAATGGACAAGAAATATGAACTGGCATTTCACCTAAGTACCTCCTTGCTACTGGTTACTGCCTGGCATAGTCTGCCCTTTTCTCAGAAGTCTTCTAAGGATCTTGAAAACTTTTCTATGAGCAATTGACTTCTCCAGTCTTCTGAAAGATTTCAGTGAGATTTTCTTTGCTCCTACCCACCTCCCCTACCCCCTGCCAAAGATTATCGAAGCCTGGCAGCTCCCTGCTGAGACTAAGAGTGGGCAGAAGAAGGATAGGAAAGGAAAACAAGCTTGCTGCCAACAAGCCCGGCTGTCATCTCGCTTCCTCACCTCTCCTTTGGCTCCACTTTTCCCCACACGGAAAGAACACAGGCTCCTTTTTGCATTGACGCACATTCCTAGTCAATATATTGTTTCCGACCAAAGATATATGTCACTCCTGGCACTGATGAGCCTTAATTCGTTTTTCAGGTTTCAATTGGGGGCAGATGGAAGAGGAGAACAGAATGGAAAGTGCTTCTGATGCCAGATAAAATCGACCGTGGCCACAGAAAACTCTGGCCTCTTTAGTCTGAATCAGGATATGAGTTCTCCACATGTGGAAGTCCGTGAAGGTCTGGGATGTGGGTGGGCTAAGAAATTAGGCCATGTTCTTCTTGGCTCTTTCTACAGGAGCAAGAGAGACAATTATACTAGACATAAACCCATTCTGTGGGTTTCTGGGATCAGGACTATGTCTGCAAAACTAGCCTTCAAAGGAATTTTCTGGTTAATAGTTGGATTAAATAGTCGATATTACTTATCTCCCACTTCTGTTACAGCTTGCATCCCAGGATATGAGTGGAGAGATGTTGAGGCATTATCTTGGCAGTGATATGCAATCAGTTACTTTCCTGCTTTCCCAAATTAGCCACCTCAGACAGCTGGTAGCTATATGTGTACCACATCAGGACTTTATAAGTAGCAAGTATCAATAGTACAACAACAAAGTGGAAAAGCAGGGAGGGTCAAGAAAGAGGGTCTCACAAAGGGGAGCTGCAGCCAGGGCCAACAGGGTCAGTAACATCCTACACTGAAGAAGGATTCCACATTGACAGTCAATGGGACTGGTGCCAAGGCTGACCTGTAACACAGCATCTCTCAGTCCTGTGGCAGGGTGGGCCATGAGTGTGCATAAATGTTGGGTCATGTTTTCTGCTTTTTACAATAACCTTTGTAATGAACCTGGATGGTGGGAATTTAATGCCTCATATATTATTAATTATGCTTTTCTCCTACTTTGACCTTTTAAATATTCTGCATTTTGGTCATTTACTCCTCCCTAGATAATTGCTTTACCTGTGGGTAAGAGGTGACATTCACAGTCAAAAGCAAAAAGTATAATCATGGAAAAGGTTCACCATTCGATTTAGGGTAGAGTATTAATTATTAAACCGTATGTGTATGTATAATTATGTGGTCATTTATTATTCAAATACACTGTTTATATACTCCATTTATACTTCCTATTAGTACACCATCATTTCTGCTTTTAATTTAAAATGCTTGAATCTATTATAAAATCTCTCTACATATATATTCACCATATTAACCAGTTCTGAGTCATCATTCTGTCTTTGGTTTGACATTTCAGAAATTCACTATTTTATATTTTTAAATATCCAAAACTGCATGCCACCTGCATGAGACCTTTTTTTTAAAAAAAAAATAAGTTTGTACTGATGTCTTATTTATTTTTATGTGACCAATATCTCCCAGTATTCCTGACTGCCCTCTCAGGGTCATCTCATGTAACAAAAAGACAACAAAACAAGGAAAAAATAAATATAGTTGATCAATATGCTGGGAAACATCTGCAACTATGGGCAATGTCCAGTTCTCATAAACCTCTCACCTCTGCTAAGTCTCTCCCTTCATTGTCAACACAGGCCACTGTCAGTACGATACCACTGGGTAGAGAAAGGAGTGGGAAAAGATTCTTTGGTCAAACCATTGTGGAATTCCAGGTGGATTTTTTAAAACGATCTTTCTCCAAAGTCCTCTAATTCTGTGGAGTGTATGTGTATGTTTAAGTTGTTGTATTTTTAAATGTGACAGTGGTCTGTTAATACACCCTCTGCTCTCTGATGTCATTCAACTCAATAAGTATTTCCTAAATGCCTGCTATGTGCAAGGAAGATGCTAAGGATACGAAGACCAAAAAAAAAAAAACCCAACCCAAAAAATAAACAACCAACAGTTCATGAAGATGCCACTCCCTGCTCAAGAAATATCAATGGCTCCCCATTGCCTGTAGGGGAAAATATCCCCTTCTGAGTACAGTATTTTTAGAATCCTACTCTAGCTTGACCCCACCTTTGCAAGCTTGCTATGTGTCCTTCTCCTCAGCATGCTGCCCTGTGTTCCAACCTACCTAGCCCACACACTTTTCCTCCTCATTGATTCCATCTCCATGCCTTTGCAGAAGCTGTCCCACATGCCTAGAATGTTCTCCCTCCCTCACCTCCACCTCGTGGAACTCCTAGCTTGCCATCTCTTACATGAGACCCACCTCCTGATCCTTCTCAGTGTTCAGTGTCCCCTTACCCACTCAGAAATTACTATGTATATAAAAACCATAGTTAGCATTTATTTGCTTTACAAATCTATCTCATTTGAGCCTCACAACAACCCTGGAAGGTCGGTACTATTATAAGCCCCATTTTACAGGTGAGGAAAGTGACACAAACAGAGATGAAGTGCCTTGCCCAGGACCACACAGCTAATAAGTGTCTGAGGCTGAATTTGAACTCAGGTCTTCCTGACTCCAGGTCCACCACTCTATCCACTAGGCCCAATATATATGTTGTACTTGCTTCTTAGTGCTCTGGTTATTTCCTCCCGATAGAAGTTTAGGGTCAGGACCATTTCATTTCTCTGATTGTATCCCTAGCACCTAGGAGAGTTCCTCTCCCATAATAGTTGATTACTGCTTGTCCATCCTATGAAGGAAGAGATTTCTATTCTTCAGAGAGGGATACAAAAGGCTCAGTGCCATGTAAATACAAGAGGCAGACAATGTTATTTCGGGAGGTACCTGTGAGGAGAACGCTAGCCCCTGGGGTAGGAGGGAGGGGTGGCATCAGACAATGCCTTCGATAACAGGAGGCTCCTTAAAGGCTCAGGGACTTCAAGAGGTAGAAGTGAGGAAGGAAAGGATAGAGAAATAGAAACTTAGAAATTCTTGGAGAGCAGGGACTGTGTTTATTATGGCCTCCATCACTCCCCATAGCCCCCATTGCAGTGCCTGGCACTGTGTTTTGCAGATACGATTCCATTTAAATTATGCTTTTGTCATTTTTGACATACACAGAAAAAAAACATTTATTTACTGTAAAGGACCAGTAGTAAAGCCCAAGTAAGTGTTCAAGGGCTAAAGGAAGGAATATTTAATGGCGGAATTCCAGGCATAGCAATAGTTTGAAAGGAGAACTTATTTTTTATATTTAATAGGGGTCTCACTGAAATCACATTAGTGAGGACTTGAACACGAATTTTGAATTCATTATAAAATAAAAATCAACTTTTCTTTGACTTCTATTGAAAGTAATGATTTGTTCATTCTCTGAATTTGCATCCACTGGGCCTAGAGCACTGCCTGGCATGTATAGAAGCAACTTAATAAATGTTTGCTGATTGAATAATCTCCCAAAGCAAACCATTTTCAGACCAGGGTTGCCAATACAAATGGGGATAAGAGGTACTTGAAACCCCAAATAAGTGACAACCAAACCAATCTTAAAGATAAGATGAATCACATGCTAGGCAGAAGGAGAATCTTATACCCATAACTGCTGTCACCATTAGGAGGCATCTTTGAGGAATCATTGCAAACCAGCAGAGTATGGGATGGGAGGAAGAAACAAAGGATGCCTCTGTCACCAAAAGAGCAAGAAAAGTCAATCAACTGCTGGGCTGGACTTCAATTCCTGAAAAATTCTAACCCAGATTATTCTACAAGTGGTTTAGAAGCCTAGAAAGAGAAAGAGTAAAGCCAGCATGGCTTCATCAGCAACAGGTCATGCCAGACAAAGGTCATTTTTTTTTCAAAGTTATTAGATTGGTAGATCTGAGGAATACTATGGAAATAGCATAAAGTAGATATCTGCAAAGCATTTGACAACATCTCACATGACATCCTTAGTGGCAAGACAGAGGAGTGAGTATATAGGTCTGAGAACTCCAAACTGGTTCACCTACCATACCACCCAAAGTTGTGTGATGGAGCACCAACCCTCCACCTTTGTTTGTGAAGTATCAGCGGAAGAAAGTATTTTATATAAGAAAGATCAAAGGAAGGCTGTGCCATAAGAAGCGGGGAGAGGGCAGAATTGGACCACAGGATATGAGATTTGCACTTTGATGGTGGGGATTTGGACAGGTGCTGGGAAAAGAATTCCAGTGCATGCCTGATTTAAAAGAAAAAAGGCAAGAAATACTTCAACAGACTAGAACATTGGGTTGAAAGCCAAGAAGATGAAAATGAATGAGAGTTAAATGTAAAGTCTTATACTTGAGTTCAAGAAATCAACTGCATATGTAGAAGATGGAGGCCTGGCTATGAGACAGCTTAACTGAAAAGAACCTTGAGGTTTTGGTGGTCACCAGGCTCAACATGAGTCAGAGGTGGGATGTGGAATCCAAAAAGCAAATATGATCTTAAGGTCTCCAGAGACAGACATCACCTCCTAGCATAAGGATGTGAGAAAGCCATTGTATTCCACCCTTTTCAGATAACTTTTGAGGTTCTTAACACCACAGTTAAGGAAGTAGGTGTATTTCTCAACAGCACAGTTTAAGAAGGACATGGATAAGCTAGAAAGAATCCAGAGAAGAGCAACTAGAATCACTGGGGGTCTTGAGTATCTATTCAAGGGGAGGAACAGTTGAATCAACAGGTGGTATTTAGTCTGCAGAAGAAAAGACTCAGCTGTCTTCAAGTACTTAAAAAGGTTTACATGTGGAGAAGGAATTACATCTGTTCACTTTGGCCTCACGGTCAAAATCAGTAGCGATTTGCAAGAAAGCAAATTTCAGCTTTAGGTAAGAAAACATTTTCCAAAGCCTCAAGCTATGACAGAATAGAAGGGCTACCTTGGGAGGCAATGGGTCCCCCATACCAGAGGTCTTCATGACCACTTAATTCCCTTGAACTGTCAAAGAAGGGAATGAGTTTCATTTGTCATGATCTTTTGATGATGCCAGGTTGGCTCTTTGTGACCACTACTGCATCTCTGTATATTCCCTAATCATGTCTTAAAAAATACCCTCAGATTCTGCCAGTGATCAGAGTCAAGCTCATTGACTTAGAGCTTACAGACTTACTCTGCTTGGAAAAATCAGAGTATCATCTCCCTTTCTCCAGTACCGAGGCTCATCTCCTGATCTCCAAGATCATTCCAAGTGAATCACTGACAATGACTTGATTGGCGATCACACCTGCTCTTTGAGAACTCTGGAATAGAATTCATCAAAGCCTAGTGATCTGAACTTCTCAAATGCAGTAAGTCAGTAAGCAAGCATTTATTAAGGGTTTTCTATGTGCCAGCCATGAAATAGATGCTCTCTTACCCTCTCCCTATTTCTCTTGGGTATTCGTGCCCTACTGGTTATTTCCATTCTCATCTTTGAAATACAAACGTGGTTCCTCTTAGAAGAGAAAAAAAAAAGAAGCAAAAAGTTGTGCAGCCTTACCTTCTCTTTGTATCTTCAAAATTTTATTATGAGCTTCTCTTCTGTCCTGGGCTTAAATCTCCCTTATAATTTTAGTACGTGGGTTCTTAACTATCATATCTCTGAACCCTTTCAAATAGCTTTCCCAAAATTAGAATGCATGTGCAACTATGCTTAGTTTTCCTTTCCTTTTCCATTACAAATTCCAAAATGAAGGAGATACCTCTCCACAAACTTCTCATTGTTTTTTTTTTGTTTCTTTTTTTTTTCCCTGAGCAGCTCCCTCTTTGTAGGTAGAAATTAGGTCCAGAAAAGCAGAGGCCCTCAAGGGTTCTTTCAAGTCCTGGAGGATGGAAGTGTTATTAAGACAAACCAGGAAATTCTTGGCTGTTTTGTTTTTGGCAGAGAGAGTGCTCCAGCAGATGTTGAGATAATTGAAGTCATCCCTCATCGCTACTCTATCATGCCTCTATGGAATGCTTGGGATGTTTCTGGAACTTTCCACCTACTTCCTCTTCCGTCCTATTGTGGCTTCACTGAACGTCACCCAAATGCTCTGTACTGGTGCTTTCCTTATCCCATACCTGGTTTTCCTCATTTCAGAATACAAAGCCACCCAGCCCCATCCCACCTACTTGTACCTATCATGTTCCTTTTGAATAAGGAAAATCCATATTTAGTGGGAAGGCCCTCTATTGTCTGCTAGAAGAAAGAGTCCAAGATTAACAAAGTCCTGAACCTCACCAGAGGTGGAGTGCTTGGGTTACACTACCGATTCTTGGTGGGAGAGAGAGTGAACAAGCATTTACATTCATACACTGTGTCAGGCACTGTGCTGAGCACTTTACAGATACCCTCTTTGAGCCTCATGACAACATTGGGAGGTAGGGGTTATTATGATCTCCATTTTACACTAGAAGAAGACAAAGCAGACAGAGGTGAAGAGACTTGCTCAGAGTCACAAAGTGTCTGAGGTCAGATTGGAACTCAGTTCTTCCTGACTCCAGGCCCAGACTCTAATCGCTATACCACCTAGCTGCCTCTCTGGTAGAGAAAAAAAGCAGTCTATTTATAAAGACAACTGGCAGTAGTTGTAGACCCATTTCCCTGTTTTTGGTCTTGAAAATCAGGAGAAATAGGATGAGGGCACAGGATGATTTATGGACAAACTAGGTTCTCTTGCCTTCACCTCTTAGAATTTCTAGTTTCCTTCAAAGCTTGGCTGCAGTGCCACGGAGGCTCTCCGGATCCCTCGCATTTGCTAGAGTCTCACTTCTACCCCCAAACTGGATCAGAGATCTAGAGCTGGAAGGGAACCCAAAGGGCAACTGGTCCAACCTCCTTATTGGAGGTAAACTAATGTGCCTAAGGTCTCACAAAAGGTCCTAGATCTAGAAGGCATCTAGTCCGCCAACCCCTCTCCCTCTCACTGAGAAGGAAACTGAAGCCTAGGATGATAGTTAAGGAAATTATTTTGTTTATACATTCATATGTACACACTTGGAGAAGGAAATGGCAAACCACTCCAGTATCTTTGCCAAGAAAACCCCAAGTGGGGTCACAGAGTTGGATGCAACTGAAATGACTGAACAACAAAAAACGTACACACTACCTCCCATAATAGAATTGAAATTCCCTGAACGGCACAATTACCTCATTTTTCCATTTGTATCCCCAGTGCTTGGAACAAAATAGCCACTGAAGAGATGATTGTTAACTGACAATCTGACTGTAGCTGTTTAGCCTGAGAAAGAAAAGAATGAAGAGTGTTCATAAGATCATGGGATCCTAGCTCTTTAACTGGAAATGACCTTGGAAGCCAACTAGAGAAGGGAGCTAGATATGATCCCAGTTTTTGGATATCTGGAGCTTTGTTGTACATATATAAAGAAAGAACTAGCCTTATTCTGTGCAACACTGGAAGTCACTCCTAGGAAAACTGTCTGAAAGGTGAAGGGAGAGATGTTGCCTCAGTTCCTAACTATCGAAGATGTCCCCAGTGTGCTACCTTGAGAACAAGAATTTGCCTTCACTGGCCGTGAAGCAAAAGAAGCCCTTATGAGGTGTGCTGTCCAGGGGAGTCGTACCCCAGCTCAGGGTTGGATTGGAAGACATCAAAGGCCTCTTCCAATTCGAAGTTTCTAGACTGGAATTTCCATCTTTTGAAAGGTATGCATATGCTGGCCCGTGAAGTCATATGGAGGATGAATTGGAGCAGTGATCTGGAGATAGCTCAGAGCAAGAGCTTAATAAATGCTTGTTGAATGACTAGCTGATGACCTCGAGCATGATGGATAGATAATACAGCTAAGTCTTCCCATCAGAATCAGGAAAAGCCATCTGCTTGCCAACTTGAAGAATGCAAGGTAAGGTCTGGACTAAAATGCTGAAAAATAAATAATGTTTAAAAAAAATCACGCCGTGCTCACATCTGCCTCTTGGAATCCCTGGTTTCCTGCAAACTTTGACCTTGAGGCTAGCTCTGGCAGCACTTCTACTCTGCAGTGTTCTCTCTCTCTCTCTCTCTCTCTCTCTCTCTCCCTCTCCCCTCCCCTCCCTTCCCCTCCCCTCATGCTTGTGTACATCATTTGGATTTAATAGCACAATATCAGCTTGCTGGGGGCAGGGGCTGTTTGGTTTTGTCTATGTATGTCCTGTGCCTGGCACATAGTAGGAGCTTACTAAATCATTTTGAATTGGATGGCATAAGAGATCAGGAATAATGAATTCTGATTTTTATACTTTGAATTTTACAAAAGAATTTTCTCTCAGCAACCCTGGAAAGGAAGCAATGAAAGTTCTGACATTTTAACTTCACGGAAGAGAAAACTACACCCTGGAGAAGTAAAATGACTTGCTCACAGTCACAGTGTTAGAGGGAGAGCCGAATTGTGGCTAAAACATGCCCATCTCCAGAGAGGAGTTCCCAATCTGAGACCCCTCCGCTACAAAGAATTTGAAATTATCCTCAAGAGGTGAATAATCCTGTACACATGGATCGGAAAATAAGGATGGCAGCATTTATAATATCTAAATGCTTACATGTGGAGGAACTAGATCACCCACTGTTACTGTTATTTGAAGTTTTATGTGTGGGTCTTGTTCCCCTCCTCCATTTGAGAAAGTTTAAAGCAAAAGTTACTAGCATTATCAGGACCGAATAGTAAACAATTAATAGAAACTAGGAAGTTCTTATCCTTTGGGGGAGGGAGGGAGAGGGAGAGAGGTGGGGGAGAAGAAGGAGGAAAGGAGAGGAGGAGGGAGGGAAAGAAAGAATAAGTATTGGACCGCATGTGCCAGGATCTGGTCCAATATGTCATTTATCATATTCTCACACAGAACATGAATTGGAAGTGATAAATAACCATCTTCCAAAGAATCTAAATTCTGTTAGACCTGCTTTGAGATCATTTTACTCTCAAATTTTGTTTTAAGCCTGCTTAGACTCCCCCGTTGGGTGCTCAATGACATGGGTGACATTTGGTTTAATTTTCTTAGATGGAAAAAAAAGAAAGAATGTGATTAGCAATGGATGACCAGCCTTCTTGGAGAGACAACATCTCGATATTTAAAATGTTGCCATCTGCATATCCTGATTAATTCATACAACAAATGAGTCTTCTTTACAGAGCAATCACTCATGCTATCGAGCAAGGCTCACACTGGAAAATTGTGCCCAAAGACTGCCAACGGTCTTGCCTCACTGCAAAATGTGATACATGCCTCTTCTATTACTCTCTTGTTGAAAAAGCTTAAGTTCCTGGCTTGACTCTGGAGAATCCAAAGTAGAAAATGTTTAATCAGAAGTGATTTCAGTGGTATTTTATGGAAGTGATAGCAAAGAATGAGACAAGATTGTTTGCTAGTGCTCATTTAATGCAAAGTAGCTTATGCAAAAGCAGATTTTCAACTTGTGCAATGATATAAACTTTTGTTGTTCCCTTCGATAATCACCCTAGACACTTTTCTTGGACAAGGTTTCTCCAAGTCAATCACTGACACTGCTACAGTTTCCTTAGGAGAGCACTAAAGGAGGGGAAGGCACATCAGAGATGAAAATACATATCAGCCTTCTGAAACTTTATTGGATCAAGGTTATGAGCACGGCTTTTAGAACATTAAATAGTCAATGGAAAGTGGCAGGGCCATACTCTGAGGAAAGAGAGGGCTATACTAGGGTTCCATTTGGCTGTGACTTCATTGACTGACGTCCTCAGAGAAAAAGCACAATCTGTTTTTGCTAAGCGTACAGGGGACGTGTTTGATTCCTAAATGAAATGTCACCAAGGTAGAACAACAAGAGAATTACCCAACAAATCAGTGAGAATGCAAACGTTTTACACTGAGACGTTATGAGACTGATGGTAACCAAGATAACCCTTAAAGGGAAACAAGGATTCTAAGAAGTAGAAGTGAGCAGAGAGGACATCCCAGGCATCAGGGCCCCAAGATCATGGATTCAGGGATCTGAGAGGTCCTTAAGACCAAGCCTCTCAGGTTTTTTTTTTTCTCAATTCAACATACATTTTTTTTTATTTTTTAAAATAAATTTATTTATTTTTAGTTTTCAACATTTACTTCCACAAGATTTTGAGTTCCAAATTTTCACCCCATCTCGCTCCTCGCCCCACCCCAAGATGGCATGCATTCTGAATACCCTTTTCCCTAGTCTGCCTTCCCTTCTATCTCTTCCCCCCTTCTCTTATCCCCTTCCCCTTCTATTTTCCTGTAGGGTAAGATAGATTTCTGTACCCCATTTCCTGTATTTCTTATTTCCCAGTTGCATGTGAAAACATTTTTTTAAACATGTGTTTTTAAAACTTTGGGTTCCACATTTTCTCCCTTCCTCCCTCCCTACCCATCCTCATTGAAAAGGCAAGCAAATCAGTATATGTTATACATGTGCACTTATGCAAAACATTTCCATAGTAGACATGCTGTGAAAAACTAACTCTATTTCCCTTAATCCTATCCCACCCCCCTCATTTATTCTATTCTTTCTTTTGACCCTGTCCCTCCTCAGAAGTATTTGCTTCTGATTACCCCCTTTCCCAATCTGCCCTCCTCTCTATCATCACCCTACTCTCTTGTCCCCTTCACCCCCATATTTTCCAGTAGGGTAAGACAGGTTTCCACACCCAATTGAGTATGTATGTTATTCCCTCCTTAAGTCAAATCCTATGAGAATAAGATTCACTCATTCCCTCTCACCTTCCCCTGTTTGCCCTCCATTGTAAGAGCCTTTTCTTTTCTGTTTTTTTTTTGTGAGATAATTTACTCCATTCTACCTCTCCCTTTCTCCTCCCAGTATAATCCTCTCTCATCCCTTTATTTTCTTCTCTAGATTTGACCCCTTCATCTTCAACTCACCTTGTGCCCTCTATCTATCTACTTATCTATCTATCTATACATACATACATACATACATACATACATACATATAATTTTATCCCTCCAACTACCCTAATACTGACAAAGGTCTCATGAGTTACAAATATCATCTTTCCATGCAGGAATGTAAACAGTTCAACCTTAATAAGTCTCTTATGATTTTCTCTTTCCTGTTTACCTCTTCATGTTCCACTTGAGTCTTATATTTGAAAGTCAAATTTTCTATTCAGCTCTGGTCATTTCATCAACAAAGCTTAAAAGTCCTCTATTTCACTGAATGACCATTTTTTCCCCTGAAGGATTATACTCAGTTTTGCTGGGGAGGTGATTCTTGCTTGTAATCCTATTTCCTTTGCCCTCCGGAATATTATATTCCATGTCCTGCGGTCCTTTAATGTAGAAGCAGCTAAATCTTGTGTTATCCTGATTGTGTTTCCACAGTACTTGAATTGTTTCTTTCTGGCTGCTTGTAATATTTTCTCCTTGACCTGGGAACTCTGGAATTTGGCTACAATATTCCTAGGAGTTTTCCTTTGGGGATCTCTTTCAGGAGGAGATCGGTGGATTCTTTCAATTTCTATTTTTTCCTCTGGTTCTAAAATATCAGGGCAGTTTTCCTTGATAATTTCTTGGAAGATGATGTCTAGGCTCTTTTTTTGATCATGCCTTTCAGATAGTCCAATAATTTTAAAATTCTCTCTCCTGGATCTATTTTCCAGGTCAGTTGTTTTTCCAACGAGATATTTCACATTGTTTTCTATTCTTTTTCATTCTTTTGAATTTGTTTTATAGTGTCTTGATTTCTCATAAAGTCACTAGTTTCCAATTGCTCTTTTCAAATTTTTAAGGAAGTATTTTCTTCAATAATCTTTTGGACTTCCTTTT
>NW_020944235.1:1733910-1894265 GCF_900497805.2 Vombatus ursinus | reverse complement strand
AAAAGGAAGTCCAAAAGATTATTGAAGAAAATACTTCCTTAAAAATTAGAATAGAGCAATTGGAAGCTAGTGACTTTATGAGAAATCAAGACAGTATAAAACAAATCCAAAAGAATGAAAAATTAGAAAACAATGTGAAATATCTCATTGGAAAAACAACTGACCTGGAAAATAGATCCAGGAGAGAGAATTTTAAAATTATTGGACTATCTGAAAGGCATGATCAAAAAAAGAGCCTAGATATCATCTTTCAAGAAATTATCAAGGAAAACTGTCCTGATATTTTAGAACCAGAGGAGAAAATAGAAATTGAAAGAATCCACCAATCTCCTCCTGAAAGAGATCCCCAAAGGAAAACTCCTAGGAATATTGTAGCCAAATTCCAGAGTTCCCAGGTCAAGGAGAAAATATTACAAGCAGCCAGAAAGAAACAATTCAAGTACTGTGGAAACACAATCAGGATAACACAAGATTTAGCTGCTTCTACATTAAAGGACCGCAGGACATGGAATATAATATTCTGGAGAGCAAAGGAAGTAGGATTACAACCAAGAATCACCTACCTAGCAAAACTGAGTATATTCCTGCCGAGGGAAAAATGGTCATTCAGTGAAATAGAGGACTTTCAAGCATTCTTGATGAAAAGACCAGAGTTGAATAGAAAATTTGATTTTCAAATACAAGACTCGAGTAGAACATGAAGAGGTAAACAGGAAAGAGAAAATCATAAGAGACTTATTAAGGTTGAACTGTTTACATTCCTGCATGGAAAGATGATATTTGTAACTCATGAGACCTTTGTCAGTATTAGGGTAGTTGGAGGGGAAAATTTATATGTATGTATATATAGATATAGATAGAGGGCACAGGGTGAGTTGAAAATGAAGGGGTCATATTTGGAGAATAAAATTAAGGGATGAGAGAGGAATATAATAGGAGAAGGAGAAAAGGAAAGGTAGAATGGGGTAAATTATCCCACCAAAAAAAAAAAAAACAACAGAAAAGAAAAGGCTCTTACAGTGGAGGGGAAATGGGGGAAGGTGAAAGGGAATAAGTGAATCTTATTCTCATAGGATTTGACTTAAGGAGGGAATAACACACACACTCAATTGGGTGTGGAAATCTGTCTTACCCTACTGGAAAATAGGGGGGAGGAAGAGGACAAGAGAGTAGGGGAATGATAGAGAGGAGGGCAGATTGGGAAAAGGAGTAATCAGAAGCAAATACTTCTGAGGAGGAACAGGGTCAAAAGAAAGAATAGAATAAATGGGTGGGTGGGATAGGATTAAGGGAAATAGAGTTAGTTTCTCACAGCATGTCTACTATGGAAGTGTTTTGCATAACTGCACATATATCACCTATATTTAGTTGCTTGCCTTATCAATGAGGGTGGGTGGGGAGGGAGGAAGGGAGAAAATTTGGAACCCAAAGTTTTAAAAACACATGTTTAAAAAAATGTTTTCCCATGCAACTGGGAAATAAGAAATACAGGAAATGGGGTACAGAAATCCATCCTGCCCTACAGGAAAATTGAAGGCATGGAGAGACAGAAGGGAAGACAGATTAGGGGAAGGGGTATTTAGAATGCATGCCATCTTGGGGTGGGGAGAGGGGTGAGATGGGGTGAAAATTTGGAACTCAAAATCTTGTGGAAGTAAATGTTGAAAACAAAAAAATAAATAAAAATTACCATTAAAAAAAGAAATAAATATACTGGCACTGAAAAAAAAAAAAGAACTGAGGAAGGCCATGAGCACACTGGATGGACCTCCTGTGGGACACAGACCACATTTGCATGCAGACATCTGCATCTTTGGAGGGAATATCTGCATAGATGAGCTCACACATCTGTTGAGTGATTAGATTTGCCAGAGAACAATTTGGGGATGGGGGAGAGCGATAAGTAAATAGAAGGTAGCAACTTAGATAATTCACAGAACCTCAGAGCTGAAAGGGACCTCAGAGGCCATCTACACCAGTCCACAATCAAGAGAATCCCCACCACTCTGTGTCCAATAAATGGGTATCTAGTCTTTACCTCTAGTAAAGGGAAGCCCCCAACCCAGCCTCACAGAATCACAGAGCTAAAGTTGGAAGGGAGCTAGAAGTTATCTAATTCAGCTCCCTCAATTTTAGCAGAGCAAACTCGGCCTCTAGGGAATTAAGTGACTTTCCCAAGTTCACACAGTTAGAAGAAAAAGGCAGGATTTGAATGAATGAAAAAGCATTTGTTAAATCCTTACAGTGTACGAACACTGGGGATGCAACTAGCAGAGACAGTATCTTGCTCTCAAGGCATTCACATTCTAATGAGAAAGACAACACATATAGTAGTTTTTAGCTTTAAGTCAGATGGAAAGGTCCCATGGCCCTTAAGGTATGGTGGTGAAGCAAATGGTAATGTCTCTTCTTTAATGTCATTTCCATCAAAATAATCTTATTTATTTCTGATACTGAGCTATTTAACAGTGCCAAGGCCTCTGGTGGCAATCTGGAGAAATGGGTCGTTCTTTTCTGGGTCTTCAGTAACTATATCTGTTAAGCAGGATGGGCTCTAGCATCCAAAGAGGCAGTCTCCAGGTTCTGTTTTCACAAGAGTGTTTCCTGGATTTAGACCGGAAACATAGCTCATGGGGCTGGGCTGGGGATACAGTTCTGCCACTCCTGAGGCTCTTAGGCATGCCTGTTCTCAGTGGCAGTTCATCACTGGCTGGTAGTGGCGATGTTGATGATGGCTGGCCCTTTCTTCACGGTGACTGCTTACCTCAGTAATGGCTATAGTGTCTGAGCCAGAGCAGAGGCAGAAGTCGGGAGGGGGGCTCTTTCAAGGGCTCCTGGCCTATTTCCTTCAGGATGTGAAGGGAGATGGTGGTCAAAGAGGCTGCAGCAACTGTTTCTAGTACTAGCATATGACTCTGCAGAGGACTACACCACCAACAATAAGCCTTTCAATGCCTGCTCTGTGCCAGGCAATGTCCTCAGCACTGCAGATACACAGATAAAAACAAGACCATCTATTATTCCCTCACGTTGGGCTGCTCCTTTCAGTTTCCTTCATGGCACCTTTGGAGGTGTCAGCTCCTAATCACAAGAGGCCTTCAAGCAGAAGTTGGGTGAGCACTAGTTAGACATGTTGTCGGAGGGGTCAGAGGATCGTAGATAGAGAACAGGGAAGAACTTCTATTCCCCTCATTTAACAGATGGATAAATTGAGGCCCCCCCCCCAGGGAAGTTAAGTGACTTGCCCAAGGTCACACAGTTAATGAATGTCAGTGTTGAGATTTGAGCCCAGTTCCTCTGGCTCTTGAACTAGAGCTCTTTCTACTGGACAAACTGAAGAAGGGCAAATGTAAACCCAGGACTATCATTCTGCTTTAGGTCAGGCTACTTGGCTCTGGAGGTCCCTTTCAACTCTGAGAATCTGTTTCTTCCACATGATTTTTATTTTAATTTTAATAATTTCTTTTGTTTTAATATTGCCTAGATTTGCCCCTGTCTCCTTATCATCCTCCCAGAGAACCGCCCTCATTAAGAAGAGAGAAGAAAAATCAACCAAACCACTCGATACATTAACCCCAAATCACCCCCCCCAAACACCCGACGTGATGTACAGCATCCTACACCCACTGGTGGCCCCCCCACCTCTTCCTGCAGCTCATTTTCAGGCAACCTTTTCAATAGCAAACAGCAGGCTCTATGTGGACTGCCGCTTCTCAGAGTACCTTTCTACTGCTCGTGACAAAGGAAAATTGACTTTTTGGATGAAAATGAAAAACAGAAAGACATAAAAAGAGTTTCTTTTGGGGATTTGGAACAGCTGAGAGCACAGGATTGAAATTACCTCTGAAAACAGCCATCGAAAGCCTCCAGTGCTTAACAAACTGTCCCAAATCACAGAAGAAGAGAAATCAAAGCCAAGAGGTGATTCACGTGTGCACGTGCAACTCTGATTTCCACGGTCAGCCCTTTCCGCTGAGCCCCTTGAGTCTCTTCTCCTCCCTCTCCAGACGCTGGACAAAGGAGAGGTCATGTAGGCTTCCCAACTATGGAACCCCCGCCCCCCTAGTCACTCGCTCCTAGCCAAATAGCCCACGGAGGTCCCAGTCATGGGGGATTGGACAGCACCTGAGAGCTCTGATCCCATTTTCTTGCCTGTGCTGTGCATCATCACCTTACATGATGGTTGCTAAGTTTTCATTTGACAGGGCCAATTTACCCTCAAAGATTGGCATGAGCTATTTAATTGCTTTAAAGGTTGGTGTCTCTTCCCCACCCTCCTCCCACTAGCTCAAGTGCTCTGAATAATTGGGAAGAGAAGAAAGAAGAGGGATTACATTTGGACACCCATGTAGGGTTATTTCTCCTAGCCCCCTTCCCGACTCTTTGTGACTCTCTCCTTGACAATTCTCTTTCTGCTTAATGTGTATACAATCCCCCACCCAATCTGAAGTACACAGGGAGGATTTGAATATGAGTTCTCAGAGTTCAAATACAACACTCTTAAGCCACTTAACTTCTCTTGGCCTCAGTTTCCTCAACTGTAAAACAAGGGAGGGGGCTGGACTGAAGGTTCCTTGCACTTGTAAATCTATGTTTCGATGAAATTCCCAAATAGGCATCTATACAATTTGCCACATGCATTTCTCCAAATTGTGAAAAGGGCACATGGGAAATTGTACAAGTATGTTTGGGTGTGTTGTTCCTCATAAGTTATCCCTTCAGTATTTCAGGTAATGTGAACCTACTTCACTGAGACTGCTTGGATTTCTCTTGTCCTCCAAATGTGGCTACCAGAGCAGAAATGCTTCCCTCAGACACCGTCTTGTTTATACAGATTGCAAAGACATGCACTGCTGAAATGAATGCCCATTCAGAGCTTTGGTTTGCCATTCCCACATTGCTCTGGAGAAACTGCTTTTCCTAATGCAAATAATGCCCTCCACCATAATCATCTGAGCTGCTCAGGAACAGGGCACTGACTCTGAAAAGCTTGCACTGTAATCATGCAATATTAAGGCAAGAATCCCACAAGACATGAAATCCACAGGTTTCACTTTAGGTATCAAAAATTCCTCAGACCAGCCCCTCAGAGAGGAGATGAAATGACTTCTCTTTACACTTATTTTGTAGGTATGCCGTTAGGAAATCATGAAACCGCCAGCTTCCTCCATACTTTGCCTGTTTATCCCTTTTTATTCCCCACACACAGGTTTTTCGCATGCTTTCTGCCTCCCAAACAGATTGCATAAGATCATAGGCTTAGAGCCAGATGAAACCTTAGAGGCCATATAGCCTGACACCATTCATTTTACAGAGGAGGAAACTGAGGCCAAGGGAGGGAGAAATGAACTAACCCAAGGTCACACACGTGGCGACAGAGTTGGCATCTGAACATTGTTCTTCTGATTTCAAATCCACGGCACTGAGACGCCACCCTTTAAAATTAAAACTGCAGCAAATAATGTGTTTTTAATTTCATAGTATGTAAAGTATCATTTCTACCCAAAGTATACCTTCCCCAAACAACTTAGTTCCAAGGGACAGGTATTTCAGCAACATTACTCTCCCCCTGTGCGTGGTGGGATTCACAAAGGAAGGAATCCTTTGAGGAGCCTGGAGGAATGAGCAGGGAATCAAGAATGCTCACGTTTGAAGGCTGGGCTGAGGGGACAGGATGGCTTGGGGGAAGGGGTAACTAAGGGCTGGGAAAAGAGCAAGGGGGGAGTGGTGAGCAGGTAAGCTCAGGCTCCTACCTGGCCTTCCTAACTAGTCTCTCCTGCCTCTGATTTACCTTCTATACTGCTGCCAAAAATTGAGACAGTCCAGTACTGTGGGAGGGATGCTGGATTTGAAGCGATGATACCTGGGTTTAGATGCTTGATCTGCAACTTGAGGTATGACCCTGGCAAGTCATTTCTCTCTAAGTGTCAGGTTGCTAATGTGGAAATGAAGAAGTTTGATTAGCTGGCTGCTTTGGTCCCTCCCAGCTCAACATCTAAGACCCTCTGATCTACCTAATGTCAAACTGTGACCATGTCCTTCCCAAAGTCTCCAGTGACTGCCCTTTCCTTACGAGGTTTCATTCCAGCTCTTTGGTCTGGTATTAAAAGTCCTTCAAAATGTGACCAAAAGAGAGCCTCCCAGTGTGATTTATACACACTCTGGGCTCCAGCCAAACTGGGCCATTGGATCATTTATTCAACTTGCTCGTGCTTCTAGGACTCCTCAAACAGTTTGCTTTGTAAGAAATGGTTTCTGTCCCATCTTCTCCAATCATCTTTAGGAACTGCGGAGCCTTCAAGCTCTTAAGCGCCAAAAACCCTCAATGATGCCTTCCATGCCCCTCCATCCTGAGCCTCTAGTGGTTTCCCCCAAATCTTCGGACACTAACCGCACATCCATACCTCTCTTACTCCACAGCCCCTGTGTGACTTTGCACTTGTGAATCAACCCTGCTACCGGACCAGAAGCTTCCTGTGGTCAGGGATGATATCCTGCTGAGATGCACAGTCCCCATAGCCCTTCGTACAGGATCTTGAAATCATAATCCCAGCTCTTGTTGGAGAATGGCAGTGAATGCATGTAGGAGCTGTAGGAAGCACTCCCTTAGTTTCACATACCACACTCCCCCCTTTTAGAAAGCCGAATGGCTCTCTAGGACTTGAGATTTTGTCTGTTTCCAAGATTGCTCCTTACATGAAATAAAAAAAAAAAAAAACACCTTCCCCCGAAACAAGTGTAACTGAAATCTTAAAAAAGGAACAATTAGCAGTAAGATAATGATTAACTCCTTTATACCACTCTCATTAGCGTAGCCAACAGTGTTCCCAGAGGAACTGGTTTCTATTTAAAATGAAACATACAGGCTCAAAGCCAACTTGAGTCCTCACTAGCAGACCCATTTTCAGTGATCTCTTACTATATGTTGGGAGGGGCCATTTGGAGTGGCAAGTTTAGGGCCCCATGGAGAGCACCAGCGGGGTGGATCTCCAACAGTTGCCCAGAGCCTCCATTGCCTGAGGTAGCCCTTTCTCCCACCATCTTTCCCATCCTCCCAATGCTCTAGCCCTTTTACCCAACCTTGATCTGTGCTGTTAGACACAGGGCAGGCTCCCGACTCCTTCACAGAGGGAGAGAAAAATCGAAGGGACCAGATGCTCACTGGGCACAATCTTACAACCAGTTGGGGGTGGGGGGAAGGCTTCAATGTAAACAAAAGCTAGAGGAATGGAAGGAAATGTTTCCAAACTCATCCAACATATGGAGAATTGCAGGGAGTTTTCTTTCTGCCATCACAGATGCTGCCCAAACTTTTTTTTTCAAGCTAGGTATACCATTTTCTTTTAGGTTTTATAAATAAAACTTACCTGGCTCTTTTCTGCTAAATCACTCCAGACTGCCTTTAATGTCTCTCCTTTCCACCTCTAAATTTCACAGAAACCTCAGGGGCCATCCAGTCTATCATTTCCCTGACCAAAAATTCCCTCTTAGCCAACAAGAGGTCACTTGGCTTCTGTGGGAAGACCTCAAGTGAGGGGTAATTAACTTCCTCCCAAGGTAGCCCATTCCACTTTGGGATGACTCTTATTTTTAGAAAGGTTTCCTTTGCGATGAACCAAAATGGACCTTTGTGACTTCCATCCATTGCGCAAGTGTCTATAAGCAAATGCCCCAAGTTTAGAAAAGAAGCAAGAACTAGAGCAGACAAGGGGAACATGTGGCCCTCTAGGTCCTCAAGTGCGGCCCTTTGACTGAATCCAGTTCTGCGAAGGTTGGATTCGATCAAAGGGCTGCACTTGAGGACCTAGAGGGCCATATAGGGCCTTGAGTCTGCAGGTTGCCCATCTCTGAACTACAGGTTCGAATGCAAGGGAACAAACTGGACCTCATAAGTACCACTGGAACTTGGGAAGAGGCAGCATAGGGCTATGGATGGGAATATTTCATTCAAAAGAAACAGGAAAGGTAAAATCTCAGGAGTGATAGGAGATGCTCAAGATACAAATGGAGACTGTTCCAAAAGGAGGAAAAATGAGACGGCCTGGCAACTAATGATAATGCATAGGGAGCTCATCGACCACTTTGAATTTTTGAAAAAGACAAGATAGAAGCAAGGCAAAGTTTTTAAAAACAAGATGAATAAAAGGGGTGTGGCATGAGTCTATAAAAGTGTCAGAAATGCTAAAGCTCAAATTGAACTGACGTTGGTGAGGGAAGCCAGGGAGAGCAAAAAGGGCTTTTTTTTTTTTTAAGCTACATTGGGAGAAAATGGAAGCTAAAAGCAGCAAGAGGATTTTTGTGTGGGGTGGAGGAAAACAATTGATAACAGAGTGAAAGCAGAACTGATTCATTCCGATTTTTGTTCTGTTTTCTCTGCCAACGAGAATGGTCTTTACATTAGAAATGGCAAAACAAGAAGTGAATGGCAGGGAAAAGATGCCCAAGCTAAGTAAGAGAACAGTGAGAGAACACCTAATTGGCCATGAGGAATTAAAGTCTCCTGGCTCAGATGGAGAACGTCTTTGGCCACTGAAAGAATTGGCAGATGAGATTATTGAGCCACTGTCAGAGATACCTGAACAAATTACGGAAAATAGGCAGGATACCACAAGATGGGAGAAGGGCAAAATATCTCAATTTTCGAAAAAAGATATGGGCAGCCAGACAGTTTACAAACTCCAGTCCAGTGAGTTTGGTTTTGATACATGGGAAATTTTGAGAAATTATCATTCAAGAAATGACTGGTAAACACCTAGAAAAGGAAGGAGCAACAGCAAAGAGCCATCATGCCTTCACTGACAACAGGTCTTCCCACTTTAATCTTATTTCTTTTTTGGACAGGTTTACTAAACTAGTAGTTGAAGAGAATGTTATGCATGTAATTTGACCTTGATTCTTCTGGAGAAGATTAGATGATAAAAGAAAGAAATGCACGTCAAAGCAGTTGGGTCACCAGATTTAGAGTTTTTCCCTTTCAATATTCAAAGTCAGTGTGGAAGGATGTCTCCAATAGAGTACACCATATTGTCTAGCATTCTGATCAATAACCTGGCTAAAGGAATAGTGGGTGTGCTCCTCAGAGTTGGAGTTGACACAAAGCTAGGAGGGATAGCTAATACAATAGATGATAGAGTCAGGATCCAGAAAGACCTTAAGAGGCAAGGACATTAAGCTGAATCCAGTAAGGAAAAATGTAAAATCTTACACTTTGAGACAAAAAGTCAACTCCACAAACATAATATGGATGAAGCATGGATAGACAACATTTAGTTCTGAAAAGGATTTGGAGGTTTGAGTGGAATGCAAATTCAATGTGAGTCATGGGTGTGATGCATCTGCCAACAAAACTAATATGATTTTGAGCTGTATTAAGAAGGGTGTGGCTTCCAGGAACTGAAAGGTGTGAGTCCCATCATGTTCTGCCTCTGTCAGACCTCATCTAGAGTATCATGTTCAGCTTTGGACACCATAGTTTAGGACACTGATAAGCTGGAGAGTGCCTAGAGGAGTGCGCCGATACGGCAAAGCGCCTTCAGTAAGAAGGGAATTGATGGAAATCACTGGGCATGTTTACCCCAAAAGCAAGAAGACAGAGATGGGAAATGATAGCTATGTTCAAGTTATTTGAAGGGGAGCCATGTGGAGAAGGGCTTGAACTTGTTCTGTTTGGCCCCAGAGAGCAGAACCAGAAGTAATGGGTACAAGTCCTAAAATGGTCAATTTGGGCTTGATGTCATAAAAACAATCAGAGCTGTCAAAAAGTCCAATGGGCTTCGCAGAGACTTGGCGGGTTCCCCTTCCTTGGAAGTCTTCAAGCCGGGCCTGCATGAACACTTGTCAGGTAAGTTATAATATTAGATGTATCCTTCTGTGTACAGGTTGAACTAGATAGCTGCAGGGGACCTTTACAATCACCATTCTGTAACTCTGTGATTTAGTTCTGACGTCTGGAGCCAAGCAGAAGTCAAATCCTTCTTCAGCATCACAGCCTTTCAAATACCTTCAGACAGCAATCATGTGCCCCCTAGGTATTTGTTTTTATAGGCTAAACAATGCCTAGTTCCTTCAACTGATAACGGGATAGCATGGCTTCCAGGCCCCACACTGGACTGATCACCTTCCTATGGATACATTATAGCTCACCAATCTCATTGTTAAAATGTAGGGCTACTGCGTTCAGAAGTGACCAAAATGGTCCAGATGTAAGGCTTGTGATACTGAAGGAGGATTTAACTTCTGCTTGTCCCAGACAGCAGAAAGAGAATGAGACCTTAAGCAGAATTAAGAAGGGCACAGTGCACAAAATGAGAGAAGCAAAGTCCTACTGTCCTCTGGCCTGGTCAGACCACACCTGGAGCACGATGGTCAGTTTGGGGCACTTTGTGTGCAATGGGTAGTCTTTACCCCTCCTCTTATTGCATCCCAGGATAGCATTAGCCTTTTTGGCTGCCAGATCAGCTTTCAGGTCACTGAACTCCCATGATCCTCTTCACAAAAATACTTGTCTTGCCATACCTGTTCAGTCCTATACTTGGGATGTTGAGTTTTTGAACCCAAGTATTTGAGTTTACGTTTATCCTTATTATATTTGTATATTCTAGCCTGTCAAAGGAGCCTTGGTCCTTTTTCCCTTTCTTCTCACTCACTTTCTTCTGCCCTCCCAGAGGTTAGAATTCCCTTCTGCCTTTTCAAATCCTCCTCCTTCCATTCTTTCAAAATAACCCTCGTTCTCTCTGTGAAGCAACAGATTAGGCAGGTATTTCTTCATTCCCTTCACCTCTTCCAAGAAGAAGATTGACCCACATTTAATGCAACGCTATTACTTGATGCTGGCAGAAACAGAAATAACACAGACTGTGCAAATCACTACAAAGATTCCATGACTTTTGCTGTCTCCTGGAAGGGGGAGCCTTAGTGCACTGTTGCTCTTACTGGTCTTCTCACTACCTACAGATGCAGAATGCCCACATGCCATGCTTGCTCACTGCGCCGAGCACCCCCTGCAACTCACCCTGCCAAGACACCGAGCCTTAATTTGTCACCCACTTGCTGCCTGGGTCAACTGTCAACACTTAGCTGCCTCTGATCAGCCATGAGCACAAACTAGTACTTCTACCAAACCCTAAGGTAAACTGAAGACAGCCCAGCAGGACTCTGTGGAGGTGTTCTGTAGCCTCCCATACCCTGAGCTCTGAATTCCATTTCCTTCAACCTCCTCCAGAGCCATGTGACATCAGCTAGTATTAGAGCACCCGAATGATAATTGCGTCAATTATGATCCAAGTTCAAAACTTCAAACTCATCTATTCCTCCTCTGCTCTCCAAAACCAATCACACCAAATCCTATTGTTTTAACCTCTAAAATGTCTCCTGTAGTCATCCTCACTGCCCCTACCCTAGCCCATGGCCTTCTCAGCTTCCTCCTGACTGAATTCCTCACCAATTCATCCTGTCGCTGGATTAATCGTCCTGAAATCCTGCTTTCATCGTGCCATTCCTCCAATCCACAAGTTTCTGGAGCTCCCCAAAACCTTAAGGCTAAAATCAAAACTATGAACTGGATCGATCAATTAAGGCCCTCCACTATCAGGTCTTTCATCCTCATCTCTTATTGCTCTTCCTTAATGCCCCCTAGTCCAAACCAGACCATTCCCTGTTCTCCAGAGTACACCTTGTCATTACACACCTCGGTGACTTTGCCCATGTCATATACTCCACCGAATCTGCCCTTCCTCTGTGATCTGGCACTCCTTCGTATTGCCAGGTCCTTGTGTCAATGTCACATTTGTTGAAGACATCCCATGCTGCCTTGAATTATAGAGATCGGTGTCCAGGGCATATCTTTCTCTACTACATAGTAAACTCCTTAAAGACAGGGCCCATGGTCTTGTTCTGTAAACTGATCATAACAAGAGCTCAAGAAATGTTTCTGGAACCAAACAGTCAACACACTACTTGAAGTCCTCAAGACTAAAATCAAACTGTGGGGAACAGAAAAGGGGGCAGGGAAGGAAATAGGGCCTGCCTTCTCTCCAGGAAGTGCATTGAGCTTTCCACTTTCTGGATGTCATGTAGGCAAGGAATAAATCAGGTGGAAGCCCACACAATTATATCAAAACAGACTTGATAAAATACTAGATATAATAGCAATAATGGGCATGTAGAACTCTGGTTCAGCTGAGCGTGTCAATTTGATGCAAATGCTAGGAAACCTTCTTAGCCATTCTAGGTAAAAGGATTCGTATTCTGTTAAAGGCTAGAAAATCAGTTCTAACCATTTCTCTCTCCCCTAACCTCTTCTGTGATCCTTCCTTTGAGGATGCAGCCTCTGAACTGAATTACACCTAAAAAGAAAAGGAAAGGAAAAAAGAGTGAGCTCAAAGGCTTCATGAAATTTCTAAATCAACAAAGATGTCTTATTCACCAGCAGGGGGAAAATGCCTAGGTCCCATCTTAGACCTTCTGGACAGTCTATTGCTTATGTCACTTACATCCACTTCAGAGATGGGAGGGTGGGGGTTAGGTGGTGAAGATCATAACCAAGAAGGCATCTGATCATATTTCAGCAGGATATGTGCTGGAATCAACAGCCAGAGAATTTTGATCCAGGGATTTACTGCTGAAGTGAATCAATTCTTCCTCCAGTGATATGATGCTTAGACCTGTCTTAGCTAGGGAAAGAAAGCGGCTTTTCTTTAGGGGTAACAAGGGTTTGCAATGTACTTTTCCTTTTGCTCAGACTTTAAAAATATCTCCATCTTGATCATGAATTTTTTTTTACATTTATGACATCATAGCCTTTTAATTACAAGATTTATTTTTTAGTTTCTGCTGTGAAGAGTATGAGGGCACCCCAACGTGGAAACTACCTCCTCTTCTACAGACTGGTGATTCTTTTAGAATTGAAAGTCATTGAAAGCTGCTAGGTGTGAGGGAATGGGGAATGAGAGAATAAATGAGTATCCCATGACCACACAGTTAGTAGGTATCAGAGGCAGGAACACAGAATCATAAACTGAGGATTCCCAAGGACCTCAGAGGGCGCCTACTCTCACACTCTCATTTTACAGAGAAGAAAACAGACTCAGAAAAGTAAAGGGATTTGCCCAAGGCCACCGAGGAAGTGCCAGAGGTAGCATTCAAACCTGGGTCCTCTAACTTCAAAATCCAGGGTCCTTTCCACTAAATCCACTTTGAACCCAGGTCTTCTGGAGTGCTGGTCTGGCTCCTAATTCACTGTGCCAGACTTCCTCTCAGCTCCCAGATAATACAAAGAAAACGCCAGGGAATGTATATATGTGTGCCCAAGACTCATAGAATATTTGATGTCTGCTAAATGAGTAAAAATGTGAAGGAATTCTTTCCAGTGAAAACAAGAAATGCTGGGGTGGTGATTGCTTTCCCATCACATACGCACATACATACGTGTGTGTGCACGCATTTGACAGTTTCTACAACCTGTTTCTGTAGGAGGACAGCCTTCTTCCTGGCAAGGAAGACTAAAAGAGCAGTTTCTTCAGGTGCAGATGTTGGTTTCTTAACCTAACCAGACTGGCCAGGCATGCAATTTTCCATCCATGTGCTGGATGAATTAGTTTGTACTAATTCCAGGGGGCTGGAGGTGGGTGGGAAGAGGAAGGGGCTTCACCTCTTTAGCTGTCATGGAGAAAATATCAAGATCAGGCTCTTTGGGGATGACAGGGGGAGGGAGACAAGGAAAGTGATCATCATTGCCTGGGCTTTGCAACCCAAGCCTTCCTGTAGCATGCACAGCTCAACCAGCTGCTTTCACTCACCCAGAGAGTTCAGGGCAACAAGGAGAGGGAAATCAGGCTTCAGGGAACTAGGAAACAAACAGGAACTTAACTGCAAAAGGGCCAGAATGGAGCAGAGAGGATGAAGTGGGAGCGTGGAAGGAGTGGAGTATCAATGAGTAACAGTTTGCCTATTCTTTACCATTTCAATCTGGGGGCTGCACCATACCATCAGTCTATAGACTGCCACACTCCCTCCCATCACATCCCCTTCCGAGTTCAGATGCTCAGCTCTGTCCATCCCACAGGCTTTGGGTCTGATTAGAAAGCCAGCAGTCCACAGTTTTACTGCTGGGACTGAGGCTCCGAGCTGTGGTTAAGTGGGCCAGGAGCCTCAGGTGGTCTGTCACTTCATGGCTGGTGAAGTCAGGCACCTGATTACATCAAAAAGGGGCAAGGAGGAGTGGGTCCAATGGAGGTGCAGGAAGAGAAGAGATATCTTCCAAAAAAAAATACAATATACTCAGATATACTGGAGTCCAATGTAATACAAGAACCTACTAGATCCAGAACAATGCACACAGTACTTGTAGGTTCTTCCCCTTAAGTTGGGGTAACAGTTGGGGAATGAGGAGAGGGAGATGAGAGACTTAGGGACCAACACAGATAATCATAACATTCCATGTCACACCATAAGTCCATTAAGATACCAAACCAAGTGGTAGGCAAGATCCAAGGGGAAAGACATTGAACAACAACTGAGGAGAGCATCCCAATTGGTTCTGATTACTGTGTTACATTATCATGGTATCAGCATCTTAGCTGGCCCCAAACCGCATTAAGGGGGTATGCGATACTTGGCTAGTTCAACAGCTCCATAATTTCAGCAATGGTAAGGTTTACAGGATTCCTTGAGACCCAGGTCTTTTCATCCTGTGACATCCTCATCCATGTTCTTCTAGAGATCTTCAACCGAAGAGCCACTCAATGACCCATAGATCATTTTAGCCACTGCGGTACACCAGAGTCAGAGGATCTGGGTTCAAATTCTGCTTTTGATGGTTACTGCCTGAGTGCCCTTGGACCATTCACTTCATCTCTCTATGTACCTCAGTTTCCTTATTTGTAAAATGAGGAGATTGGACCAGATGATCTTTGAGGTCTCTTTTATTTCTAGTTCTATGAGCCAATGTCCTTTCGTGCTCATACTGTCTCGTCACATGACTGTCCCATGTGAGGATGGATTTGTAATTTACAAAAAAAAAAATCATAATGAATTCTATGGACACCTGCCTGAGACTGATGCTTTGTTTCAACAATTAATTAGATGATCACATTTACAGCAGGTCCAAGAGCAAGAACTAATTGCATGATACACTAAGGAAAAAAAAAGCCTTTATGTCTGATCATTTATCTCAGGAACAATAATAACCTCCCTTCACCTTACTCCTTCTCACCAAGTGTCCTCGGAATCACTAATGTACAAATAGGCAACAGCTGCTTCTCCTGACAGTCTGTAGCTCCCCATATGGAATGCTCGTCATGGAATGAAGGCCAGGGCCTAAAGCTACAAGTGCCCTTGGGTGGACACTCCATGGATGGGGAGATCTGTGACCCTGCCAGGGATAAATTATAGCCCAGGTGAGAGAATGTTACATTGGCCTTGAGTCAGGATCTCTCTCTCTCTCACTCACACACACACACACACACACACACACACACACACACACACACACACACACATTGGCCATCTAGTCCAATAATGACCTAACAAGGCATCCTCATTTCACTATCCCCGAGAGGGACTGATCATCTGTGGACCTTCAGGGAAGCCCAGGCAGCACATTGCCCATCGGTGCCTGGTTCTTTCTTAGGAAGTTGCTCCCAACATCCCCTTTGCCATGGCCCCGAACTCCTCTTGGCTTTGTTCTCTGAGGTCACGGGATGGCCCTTCCAACACTTGAATACAACTGATAAGTGTTCTCTTTTCCAGGCTAAAAGTGACTGATTCCTTCCAACATGACTTATAGAATATGGGCCCAAAGCCCAAAACCCCATCATGGTACCCCCCTTCTGGATGTTCCCTGGATTATCAATATTCTTCTTCAACAACAACGTCTGGTCCTGAGAATGGTACTGAAGAAGTGGTCTGACTTGAGCAGAAGTACAGTATGGCAGGACTGTTACCTCCCTACTTCTGGAATCCATGCCTCTGTTCATGTAGTCCAAAATCACATTTGGAGTTTTTTGTTTGCCCCCCTTCCCCCTGCCCAGGCACTGGGGTTAAGTAACTTGCCCAGGGTCACACAGCTAATAAGCGTTAAATGTCTGAGGCTGGATTTGAACCCAGGTCCTCCTGACTCCAGGGCAAGTGCTCTATCCACTGTACCACCTAGCTGCCCCCACATTTGGTTTTTATGAGTTGCCACATCACCTTGCTGACTCCCACTGAGTTTGTGGTTCATTAAAACCCCCTGATCTTTTTCACAAAAAAAAAGACTTACCCCCCCAATTGATAAATGGTCAAAGGATATGAACAGGCAGTTTTCAGATGTAGAAATTAGTTATCTATAGTCATATGAAAAAATGCTCTAAATCACTTATTGATTAAAGAAATGCAAATCAAAACGACTCTGAGGTACCAAATCACACCTATCAGGTTGGTTAACATAACAAAACAGGAAAATGATAAATGTTGGAGAAGATGTGGGAAAATTGGAACATTAATGCATTGTTAGTAGAGTTGTGAACTGATCCAACCATTTTGGAGAATAATTTGGAACTATGCCCAAAGGGCTATAAAAATGTGCATACTCTTTAATCCAGCAAAACCACTTCTAGGGCTGTATTCCAAAGAGATCATACAAATGGGAAAAGGACCCACAAGCACAAAATTATTTATAGCAGCTCTTTCTGTGGTGGCAAAGAACTGGAAATTGAGGGGATGCCCATCTACTGGGGAATGGCTGAACCAGTTGTGGTATATGAATGTAATGGAATACTATTGTGCCATAAGAAATGATGAGCAGGCAGATTTCAGAAAAACCTGGAAAGACTTGTATGGACTGATGCTGAGTGAAGTGAGCAGAACCAGGAGAATGTTATACACAGTAACAACCATGTTGTGCAATTACTAACTTTGACAGACTTAGCCCTTCTCAGCAATGCAAGCATCTAAGACATCTTCAAAAGTCTCATGATGGAAAATGCTCTCCACATCCAGAGAAATAACTGTGGAGTTGGAATGCAGATCAAAGCATACTCTTTGCTCTTTTTTATTTTCTTCTGTTTTGTTTTTTCTTCTTTCTTGTTCTTCCTATTGGTTCTAATTCTTCTTTACAACATGACTAATGTGAAAATATATTTAAGAGGAATGTAAATGTAGAGCCTATATCAGATTGTGCACCGTCTTGGGGAGGGAGGCAGGGAGAGATGGGGAGAAAATTTAAAACTCAAAAGCTTATGAAAGTGATTATTGAAAACTAAAAGTAAATTAACTAATTTAAAAAAAAACTTGCCTAATAATGACTCCCCCATATAATACAAGTAATGATGCTTTCTTTAAACCTATACGAAAATTGCTGTCCATACATATATGTACACGTAACCACAAACCTGTATCAAAGACCCTAAGGACACAGGGAGAAAAAGTTATCTCTATGAAAGAACTATCCTTTCCAATTATGCTCCTCCCTCATATTCCTGAGCTTTATAAAAGGCTGCACCCTGTAGAACTACAGGTACATAAGAACAGGGACATCCATGGGATGTTTTTTGTTATATATGATAAGTATTAAAAACAACAACAGAGAAACCAGTCAATAGCAATCCTGCCAGTTTCCAATCAATCCAAATGCCCCAAGGCTCTCAGATGGAGATTACAAGCAAAAACAGATACCAGTTCATCTACTCACTAGAAAAAGGGACTGAGACTGAACAGTTCACTCTGCTACCTCCACTCATGGAGGCCTACACCTTGTACTGGTGAATGCCTGCCTAGCCCTGGGACATCTTCCTGGAGAATGGAATAGGAATATACTGGTAGGGAGAGGGGCAAAAGCAAACACTCACAGCTTTAACTAGTCATTGTTGTACCCAGGACAGGTCACCACAAAGCAATGAGGAGGAATTCACTTGAAGGGCAGCTGTTGTGGGAAGGAAGCTCTCCCTGCAGCAATGTAAAGAAGTGGTTGAAAGATGGCAAGTGATGTCAGCCCCCTGTAAATATTGGTGCCTAGGGCAAAGTCCTGCTTACCTTACCTTAGGTATAGTTATAACTTCTTACTCGGGCAAGGATCAAGTGGCTGTGTATCCTTCAGGATTTCACTGAATGGGGGTGGGAGGAAAGTGAACAAACATTTAATAAGCAATTATTGTGTGCCAGGCACTGTGCTAATCACCTTACAAATATATTATCTTATTCTATCCTGAAGGGAAGTGAGACAAGTATGCAAAAAGGATACTTTGCTACTGAGATTATCTCAAACATGACAAGGAATGATGTGCCCGTTCTCTTCAACATAGAGATTGCTCATTGTTAATGTGCTACGAGCTAAATTTTTTTCCCTCTATTCTCCCACGTCTCCAGTATGAAGAAGAAGCAAGGACCACTCGTCTAGAGAAGGGATAGCAGAAGATAGAATGAGAGGGGCGTGGGCAAGACCAGAGAAGATGTCACCAACTGCATCTCTCCCTGTACAACTGATGCCTTGTTTTCATGAGATAATAAATTTAGAGCTTGAAGAAGCCTTAGAGGGATTTCCACTCTCTCATTTTACAGAGGAGGAAACTGAGGTACAGAGAAATGAAATAACTTATCCAGGGTCACACAGCAAATAAGTGTGTAAAGCCATGTTTGAAGCCTGGTCTTCTGGACTCCAAGTTCAGTACTAAATTTACTACACCTTGCATTTTCTATGAGGCACTGTCTCCCTCTTTAATTGGCCAGGCTCACAAAACCTTTGCATTCTACCTCTGACACAGATTGGGTGAGCAATCCTGGATTACTTACCTGACCTCTCACTGCCCTTGGTCACTAAGACCACAAATAGAAGGAATCGTGTTCTTGTGGGAGCAAGTGTGGAAATGCTGCCTGATTTCATTTGGCGCCACATTCCATTTTTCCATGCCCTTCAGCTTATTTTTACATAAGAAAAAGTCCTTCTGCTTTAACATTATCATCATCGCTACTCACCATTCTTGTGGGATTGACAATATATTAATGTAAACTATGGCTGGACTAGCATCGAATGGGACAGAAAGTGTTGGCTGTCTTGCCCCGTTCTGGTTTGTCTAGACAACTCCCCAAGGCAGAGTCGTCGTAGCATAGCCAGATCCTATTTTTAGAGTACCCGAGTTACTGCAGCAGCCCACACTTTCCACATTGGCTGCCAACCAGTGACCTTACTCAGATTAAAATAAAAACGTTATGGAAAATGAGACAGAGACTATAGTAGAACAAGCACTGTACTAGAAACTAGGAGAGTTCTGTTCTGGTTCTGTCCTTGCCACTGACTAGCCGTGCCACCCTGGACAAGTCATCCATCCTTTCTCCATCCCAGTCTTCTTATATTTACAATGAAGGAATTGGATTGTGGGCTCTCTAGCATGCCTCCCACATCTTTGATTTTCCCAAACTTTCTGTTTGGCCCTAGTCAAATTTCTTTGGAAACCGACACACACAAAAACAGGTGACCAAGAAACCTACTCAATTTTCCCTCTTGGATGTGCCTTTCTCTTTCACCTATGAAACATGTGCTTTGGGTTTCTTTTCTTTCTGGGCTGGCAGAATTTTTTCCCCAATGGACACTTACGTATTTCCAACTTTCTTCATTCCTCTGGTATACTCTTGGAGTAAATTGTCAGTCCGGTTGTAATGTCTCATCATGGTGTGAAGGTGACCCTGGGTTCTGAAAAGCTAGAGTGGCAGAGCATAAGATCTGGCACTTTCTAGCATTTTGGAAAGTATTTGAATATAGTCTGGGAATGGATGGGACCAGTCAAGTGAAGTGTGGATTGACTCACCACCTGGTGATGAATATCTTGGCCATGTCAACTCATTTGACAAAGATAATGACAAAATGGCTTGTGGTTCTGTTATCTCCTGCTTCTTCGGTGACAGCAGCACAGTGGCAAAAGAAAAGGAGGACAAAGGGTCCTAAGAATCACCCAGCTTTTAGACTGTCTGTAAATTTTGACTTTGCTATGTGGTCCTCTAATGGTGAGCTCCCTCACCAAGGACCAACTATGGGACGTACTTCTAGACTAGAGAAACAGAATCCAAGCCATCTTGAGATTTTTTGCTATAAAATGAAATCATAAGAAAGAAGGAAATTACAACTAGCCCGGACGGATGGTTCACAGGTATGCCTTGGAGAGGCAAAGAAAGAAGATGGTGGGGTTGATGTTGTCATGCA
The DNA here is from genome assembly GCF_900497805.2 of Vombatus ursinus. Lineage (NCBI taxonomy): Eukaryota > Metazoa > Chordata > Mammalia > Diprotodontia > Vombatidae > Vombatus > Vombatus ursinus. Next base: position 1,874,095 of record NW_020944235.1, on the reverse strand, counting down.
CTCAATGGTCACAAGAAACGAACGTCATTTCCTGGGATGTTTGGTCGTCTCATATCTCAGCAATCAAAAGTACGTGCAGGGTCATCTAGGTGGTGCAGCGAATAGAGCACCAGCCCTGGAATCAGGAGGACCTGAGTTCAAATCCTGCCTCCAACACACATCCTAGCTGTGTGACTCTAGGCAAGTTGCTTAACCCCAATAGCCTCACTTAAAAAAATAAGTACTTGCAGAAAGATCATTGTGAAGATTTTTTTTACATACACCCTATATCTGTTGTAGAGGATGGGGAAAGAGAAAAGTTCTAAGGAGACATAGATAAGACTCTCTAAATTAAATCAATGTAGACTTTAGTACTTGATGACTTCACTTCAATGGTAGGAGTAGGACCTCAAAGTTTCCCAGGAAACCAAGGCCTACCTATTAAGAATATCAATATTGCTCAGTGGATGCTGTATGTCTGTGAGTCGTGGCATAGCACAGGTGCCAAAGGATCATTCAAAGGGGAATCGAGAAGTGGGTGTGGTGATGCTGCAAGGCATATTATCAATAAGAAGTCAGAGTGGCAATCCACAGAGAGAAGGCCAACCTGAAGGGGAGGTGGCCTGGGACCAAAATATGGGCCACATTGAAAGCGCCATTGCTAGCCACATAATTGTGAGAGACGGAGAGCAAGGAAGGCCTAGAACAAAGTGGGGTAACTCCCTGTGAAGCACTTATGGGAAGGCACCAGCAAGAGTGCTCAGGATGATAAGGTGGGAGACACCTGCAAGCTGGATTACTGTTTAGAGTGAACTTTAAATAAAAGTATGCAAGTAAAAAAATAGTTTTTCAGTGGTCTTATATTTGAAGAAAATCAACTGAGCATTTTTGGAAATGGAGAAATAATGATTTTGGTGTTTCCTATTGCCTACTCCTTCTGGGGAACTCCTCTTTTGTACCGCACAGTGTACTTCCTAGGTGACCTTGGGCAAATCATTTCCCCTTTGTGTTCCAGGTTTTTCACCTGTAAGATGGTAGGGCTGGGCCAAATAAATTCGAAGTTTCCTTCCAGCTTGAAATTGATCATCCAATGACCAAGTTAAGGGATGAAATCCAAAGTCCCTTAGCCTAACAGTCAAAGCCCTCCACAGTGTAGTCTCTAAATTACAACTCTATACTTTTTTCACATGTTATTTAATTATACATGGGTACATCTGGGCCAGACAGACTGGACAGTAAGGATTCCATGTTCCCTACCTTGACACCTACCTATCCAAAATGCTCATCAACCATACAGACTACATTTTGTCCTGCCCCATCTCCTCCAAAACATCTCCCTGGATAGGTCTTCCTTCCCCAGGATTTCTCTATAACTCTCTTGGGGGGGGCAATCATCTACTCTGGGATATAAGTACTCTTGCAGTGGGTCCAATTACTGCTCTTTCACACTTGTTTGGGTCACTTGTCTTGCATAGTTTGGCCACCCAGTTAAACTGTAAGTACATTAAGAGTGGAAATACTTAAGAGCTAGAATAGTAACTTGTAATCACAAAGAAGTGGGTTTGAATCCTCTTTCCTCCCTCCTCAAGAACTTACTAGCCATGTGTGTCTCTCTCATCCTCCACTTCTTCTTCTCTAAAGTGAGGATAATAATAATGCATGCCTCCCAAGGATATTGCAAAGACCAAATAAGATAACGAATGGAAAGCATTTTGCAAACCTAAAAGCATTGCAGAATGTGAGCTACTCTTTCTTACTAAAATATTTTGTCTGTGTGCTCCACAGTCCTGTACTTGATATTTGTTCAATGAATGATCAAGAAAGACATAAAACCTTTCTCAGCCTCAGTCTCCTCATCTGTAAAATGGGGGTGATAATAATAGCACTCTTTATTTTTTTGCATTTAATGGTATTTTATTTTTTTCCAATTACATGTAAAGATAGTTTTCAACATTCATTTTTGTAAGATTTTAGGTCCAAATTTTTCTTGTTCCTTCCCCCCTCCCCAAGAGAACAAGCAATCTGATATAGGTTATATGTGTACAATCATGTTAAACATATTTCCACATAAGTCATGCTGTCAAAGAGGAATCAGGACAAAAGGGAAAAACCACAAGAGAAAAAATATATATGAAAATAGTATGCTTCAATCTGCATTCAGACTCTTTCTTTGGACGGGGATAGCATTTTCTATCCCTAGTCTTTTGAAATTGTCTTAGATCATTGTATTGCTGAGAACTAAGTCTATCAAAGTTGGTCATGGCACAATGTTGCTGTTACTGTGTACAATGTTCTCCTGGTTCTGCTCACTTCACTTAGCATCAGTTCATGTAAGTTTTTCCAGGTTTTTCTGAAATTTGCCTGTTCATCATTTCTTACAGCACAATAGTATTCCATTACATTCATATACCACAACTTGTTTGGCCATTCCCCAATGGATGGGCATGTCCACAATTTCTAATTCTTTGCCTCCACAAAAAGAACTGCTATAAATATTTTTGTACATGTGGGTCTTTCCCCCTTTTTTATGATCTCTTTGCAATACAGACGTAATAGCACTTTTTAAAGAGTTGTTGAGAGACTCAAAAGATGTATGTAAAGCATTTTGCAAACTGTAGAGGACTAAATTAATGCTGTTAATACTGTTATCTCTCCCTTTCAAACGTTCCCAATGTATTCAAGGAGGCAAAGAAAAGAGTCAGGACAGAGCCAGGGCAGGGTGGGGGAGAGAAAAATATGAGATTTGTAGAAGTAGTATTTGCCCAAGGTTGCTTTGAGTTGCCCTCTTCTCTGGGAAGGGTCTTTGCTGAGCTGATGGAAGAATCCAGGGGGCAACGGGATTTGGGCACATAAAACTTGGAGTTCATCATTCCTTCCTCAATCTACGTAAGCCATTATCCTGAGACAACCTTGGTACATCTGTAGAGGTTGGAATTTTCCCTCTTTCTGGGCAGATGATAATATGTATCCATAGACACACACACACACACACACACACACACACACACACACACACACGATGAGATCAGAATATTTCTCATAGAGATGTAATTCGACTCTGAGTTAACTTTCTGCCAGGCAAATACAGTTCATCTGATCCTGAGAAATGGAAGGATTGTGGAAATAAGGATTGCCAGGATTCAATAATTTCTTCTGTCTGTCTCTCCCTGTCAGGGCAAAAGAGAACAGCAATGTAATTTACACTGAAATATTTGGACTTGTTGCCTGAATGTAACTGCCATCTCCAGCTCTATTTTTCTCCTCCTGCCCCTGAAGAGCATGCCAATGCATACACAGACCACTCATGAGCAGGACTCTGGTCTCATGTGCCTACCACTCATCATCTGTCCCAAGGCCTGCCTGGGCTTTCCAGTGGGTAGACAGCTAGGCAACAAAGAAAGATTTTTGTTGAAATATATATTATTTTTATTTTCCCCTCAAAATAATAGACTGTTGAATTAGAAAGGACCAGAGATATTATCTAATTCGATCTTCTCAAGTGACAGATAAGACTGAAGCCCCACGAGGTGTTCAGTGGGAAGTCACGTAGCTAGTTACTGGCAAAACTGGCACTAGAATGCAGATCTCCTGACTCTTGGTCTAACTCTTTCCACAACAAATGTTAAAATATTTTTTTCTACATTTTAGAAACTTTTGATTTCAGTTGGATTTCTTTCTGCTGGCATTTTTTCTAGAGAAATGAATAAGATAGAGGCAAGACTGGTGACATTAAAGGCCCAAAGATACTTCTAGTTTATAATAAAAGTGCAAATGAAATACAGTAAAGTACTTGAGTCTGTAGATCTGGGACTGTGAGACCCATGACTTATATTGAGGAGGCAGTTAAGGAGCTAGACAGTCACAAAGAACTGCAGCCATTCCCTAGCTACAAATGAGCTTGCATTCTATACTGGTGTTTCCCTTGGCTGCTGTAGCATTCTACTTGGCAGGGAGATCAGGTCTTGCTGGCCGAGCTGGTTTTTAGGCTTTCCTGGTCTTTCCCTTGTGGCGATTAATTTCTATCGGCCAAACACCTACAGGATGACAATCATCTACTTTGATATCTTGTCTTTTATCCATTTCCCATTTTTCTGGCATTGCTTACATAAATGAAAAGATCAGACTGAAGTCCCTTTTAATTGTATGCCGTAGTGTCTTCTTGTCTTTATTCTTTCTTCTGTTTTGGTATTGATTCGGATTGTTGCTTTACAAGGCTTTCCACACACAACTGATATAGAAATGGCTCCTGGATTAGTACAAAGTCATTTCTCCTCTGTTACAAATAGTCAGTATCGCTTTTCTTGACATCACAGTTTTCCTGACTCAGTGTTTGTCGTGTGCTTGCTAATTCTCCTAAAGAAAATATCCATGCTATATAGATAAAAAGCTTTTGTTTCATCTTAAAGCCTCTTTCATTTCTTAATCCCGAGCTGATTTTCTTGATACTTGATTGACTTCCTCTCCCTTGAGTATATGCTTCTCTGCTGGCAGACTGTATTCCACATCTCCTGTATGATTCAATTTATTTTAAGTATTCTGTGACATTCTATGACTTGGAGCCATGGGGAATGGACAAAGTGATTCTACTGTTTAAAAGTGGGTGCTAGTGGTAGTGTATGTGGGGAGGGGTGTGTGGACGCCTTATACATTGGCAGCAACTCCCTAAGGGAAGCAGACTGAGAAAAAGGCCAGGGGTGCAGAGGGACCATGAATCCCCTGTTTGAGTGCTGGAATGTCTCCACCTGGGTCTCAGGAATGAGGGTGAGCAAGGTGGTGTCAGTGTTTTGATATCCCCCCCATACATTCTTTACAACTTTATGAGGTCAGGTAACAACAATTAAACAACATAAATTGATTTCCCCCTAGATTTTAAAAAAGGACATAGAATACTCAGTACAGGGTTGGTCTCCAGTATGCTCCTGTTGCAGGAAACACCAGAAAGCCATGGAAGATATGCAATCTTCAGATGGCTGGAAGGTTGGAACTGTGACTAAATACTAAATTCTCTCAAGAATCATAAAATCAAAGTTGGAAAGACACCTCCAAGGTCAACTCTCACACAGCTGACAAATATCCAAACCACACCATCTCCCAAGTAGTCACTTGGACTTGCTTGACAACCTCCAATGAGATGAATCTACCACATCTCTGTCAACCCGGCAAAGCCCTCCCAATGCAGAGCCGTGCAAAGAAGCCAACAGCCTAAAAGAGGAAGGGACAATTTATGCTTAAAAACTACAAAGGGGAAGTTCAGGGAGGGGCTAGGGTAAAGAATGGAAAGTCTTTCCCAGGCACAGGTGGGACACAGAAGTAGGATGCTTTGCAGGTTTAGGCCAGTTTGAGATGCACAGCTCAGCAAGGTCAGTCAGGCAACACCAGCAAAGGTGTCTGGGAGAGAGCAAGACTTTGGCTCACTGTAAGCTTCTGATTGGCTCTTTTCAGTAAACAGGCTTGCTCTGTGTCCAGTGCATCTGCATGGTAACTCATCGAAAACAGGCATATTAATCTCACATCCCCAATCATCCCACTGCCCTTTTGGAAAGCTCTAATGGTCAGAAAGTTTTTTCCCCATATCGAACCTACATCTATCTCTTTGCAACAAACTACCAGCTATTGCTCCCAGTTATGACATCTAGGGTCAAAGAGGCCAAATCTAATCCATAACATTGATTGTCTCTCCCCTACATCTTCTTTTGTTCAGGCTGAACCCCACCCCACCCCATTTTTACAATGGATATTTGTCCTTCCTGATGTCAAGGCTGCTGTCCTCTTGTCATGTTCCATCTTAGGAATATCTGGATGTATGGAAATTTATGATCAAGTTGTTGTTTTTTAGCTAGGTAGCATAGTGGATAGAGTTCTGGATTTGAAGAATGAAGGACCTTATTTCAAATCATGCCTTAAACAAGTGCTGACTGTATGACTCTGGCCAAGTGACTTAAACTCTCGCAGCCTCAGTTTCCTCATCTTACAGATGAGGATAAAAGCATCTACACCTCACATGATTGTTGTGATTATCAAATGAAAAATTCACAGAGTATCTGGGAAACCTTAAAGCCCTACAGAAACGGCAGATCTTGCTACCAATGCCTAAGTGTTAACCTGGGCACCTCTGGAAATGAGATCAACTGGTTTGTGACATTGTTATAGATTGCCAACGTTCTTGTGGGATGATTTGTGGGCCATGTCTATACCTCCAACACCTAACAAGTCACTGGGCACTCAAAAAAAAAGTTAACTAAGGGAACAAGAACAATTAAGCCAAACAACTTGTGGTTTTGCCCTGGACTCAAAAAAAAAAAACAAACCTCAACCATATTACCTTCTTCATTTGCTGCTCACAAAATGTTCCCAATGAAAGCCTGTAGTTACTGAGTCAAATGGCTGCCATGACTTCTGCTTAGCACTTCCAATGGACAGGGTACAAGGACTTAAGAGAAGACATTTGGAATCCTTGCTTCCTACAGTCTGAAGCAACAACTTACTCAACTATACCCTGGAAGGGAAAGAAAAAAGAAAAAAAAAATCTGTAATATCCAAAAGCAGATGGTTTCAAGGCAGGGGTTAATTTGGGGACTTGGTTTTACATGGCTTCGTGACCTAACTTCCGACAGGTAAAAACCACCCATCTTTTCAAGGACCCATGATGTTGTCAACATGAGTCCTCCATCTCCTAATGAAAACCCCAACCCTTCTTCAGCTTAACAGATAGGGTTCAAGGCTTTTTGTGATCTACAAATACTATTCACTAAAAAGAGAGCTTACTTAAAATTCTTGCTATGAACTCTGTGTACATACAGTGAATGAAGGGGAGAACTTAGGCAATTATCCAGATAACTGAAACCCAACTAACCCCTTTCACCTGAAATAAGATAGCTGGGACAAATTGGGTTGGGTTTGGTTTTTCTCCTCTGGATAAGTGACTGAATTCTTCAGCTGCCTTAGAATGTTGAAGTGACGCCTCAGAAAGAAAGCCTCTTTTCTTGCTTTTCCTCTCCCTTTACTCTGTTGACAAGTCAATGATGAAAGTTGGAGGCATGCGCCCCCTGATTTGCAACTGCTTCCTGCAATTCAGCTTTTAAATCAGATAAAGGAGAGACAGAAAAATCCAGGACATGAGTTGAGGTGTACTCAGCTTCCTTTGAAGTCAGGGAAGACAATCTTTCCACACTGGCTAAGTGATACTATTAGCAATACAGCAGGTAATTTACTGTACATCATCTTGAATAATATAAACTTTTGTAGAGGAAAGAATGAAGGCGATTCTTTTATGAACTAAGGACTGTCAAGATATCTTATCTATTTTTCTGCTGCAGGTAGGAGCCCTTTGAGTGAATATGTCCAATTCTACTTCTGAGTTCCAGATGATGGCCAAAATGGATATAAGGAAGTATGGTAAATGAGAAATCTTGCGAAAAGGGTGTGTATGGGTATCTGTGTGTGTCTAGTTCGGATCTGGAAAACTTCCAATAAGACAACTCCCTCTACCTATGCAGATTAGTACCTCATTCTGAAACTGACAGTCTTACAGAATTAGCTGGGTAATGAGACGGCAAGTTACTTGCCCAGAATCGCACAGCCAGTCTGATTCAGAGAGATGACTGAACCCACAACTCAGTGACTTTGAGTTCACCCCCTATATACTCTGTCAGACCTTCTCTATTCTAACCATTACCTCCATCTTCTCCCCATGGAGGTCCCTCAGCTCTGATAGGGGAGTTTCTGTCTTATCTTTCCAGGGTCTAAGCCTTCCTGCCATGCCAATGTCCACATCCCCCTTCCACCTCCTTTCAGCTCCCCTTTATGATTTGTGTTCCTCCATTAGATGGTAAGATCCCAGAAGGCAAGGACCAGCTTGCTTGCTTGCTTGCATTCGCATCCCCAGCACCGAGTATGGTGCTTGGTCCATAGCATTTAATAAAGGATTTCATTCAGAAAGGTCCTTAGCTTTGCTTATTATTCAGGTCAATGCTTAAATAAAGCGAGGGATTAATAACTCGGAAGTTCCAAGTGCTCTACGAGGTACAAAGCACGAACAACTTTCCACTTACTATCCCTAAAGTATCAACATGATAGGATTGGTGTGGGGTTCAAGTCACACTACTTGGATAAAATGTTTCATAAACTTTAAAGTGCCACAGAAATGCTAGTAAGCAAGGGAGTGTGCTGGCCTTAAAGTCAGGAAGAGCTTGCTTCAGATCTGGCCTCTGATATTCCTGAACTGTGACCCTGAGCAATAATCTTGACTTCCATGGGCCTCACGCAACAACTTTGGACTTTCCTACTAAGTCATGATGAGGAGCAATCTGTGTTGGTGGAGAGAGTTCTCCCACTAAAAGCTTTCCATGCTGACAATATCACAGCTCTTTCAAGTGTAAATGTCAGTTGTTATTAGTCTATGTGAAAGAAATGGTGCCCATTTGACACAGTATGCATGAATAATACCTATTATTGGAATAATTAGCACAATGTTACACACTCTACATTGGATCTGCCCTTCACATATGTTGGTGACATTTGGGAGTGTTGTTTTTATTTTCATTTACGGGATAGGGTGGTTACGTGCTTCCTGGCTCCTGATATTTGGATTTATGTAAGCTGAAAAATGACAAGATGCTGAGCAGGTGAGAACTGAGACAAGATTTAAATAACTCTCATTTGAAAGTTGGAAGAGCCTTTGAGGTCACCTAATCTAGTCTTTACCTAGAACATGGATTCTGCCCATTGCTTGACACTTGGCCATGTAACCTCTGTTTACAGGTCTCCAGTAAAGTACTCCTTGATACAGATCATTACAAAGTGGGACAACTCGCAGTGTGAGGAAGTGTTTGCTTATGTGAAACCCAAATCTTCTCCCCTGTAACATTCATGCTTGGTGTTAGGAGCCAACAAGCCCAAGTCTGGCAGTCCCACTGCCCACAGGACAACCCTTCAAGTCTCTGAAGACTTCTCATATCCCTGTCCAAATCTTTACTTCTCTGCCTCTGAGCTAGCCATATCTTATTCTTTCAACTCATCTTCATATGGCAGTCTCTATTCCTTCTTCCACGTGCTCACCCTGCTTAAGACATGGCCCAATTTATCAATGTCCATTTTCAAAGAGGGTAATCAGACCTGAATGAACTTCCCCAGAGCTGCTCTGACAAGGGCAAAGTTAACTGGGGCTACAACTTTCCTCCCCTTGAACCCTACTTCTGCTTATGAAGTTCCATGATACTATGTAGGAAGCTGAGATAAAACAAATGTATGAATTACCATATCATTAGTCAGCTTAGTTTTCTAAAGCATACATCTGACCATGTCACCCCATCCCCCCTACTCAGGAAACTGTAGTGTCTCCCTATTGCCCCCTGAATCAAAAAGAATATTTTTAATATTAAAAACTTTTAAAATAATTTTTAATCTATGTCTTCTGTTTCTTACATCATCAGAGTTATCCCAAGTATCCCTTCCCCATCGCCTCCCGGAAAGTAATCCTCATAACAAATAGTATGTTGTAGAGAGGGGGAAAAGTCAGCACAACAGATTGATACATTGAAAAAGTCTGAAAATATGCACAATGTAGAGAAGTGGGTTGTGAGTATCTTCTCCCATCTTTTCAATTGAGTTCTGCTTCATCTTTGCCATTTTCTTACATTTACTTGGACTTTGGGGTGTGTCAGTGTTCTTTTCATTTACATTGCTATAGCTACTGTGTATATTGTTTTTTCTGGCTTTACTTACTTCACTCTGCATCACTTCAGAGTCATTACACATATTATTTCTTACAGCACAATAATACTTCATCATATTCACGTACCATAATTTGTTTAGCCATTTACCAATTGAAAGACATCTACTTTGCTTCCAATTCTTAGCTATCACAAAAAGCGGTTATAAATATTTTGGTGTATGTGAGAACTTTCTTTTTTATCAATGGCTTCCTTGGAGTATAAACCCAGTAATGGGGTCTCTGATTCAAAGAGTATAAACATTTTAGTCACCTTATTTGCTTAATTTTAAATTGTTTTCCAAAACGGTTACCATTTAACAGTTCCACCAACAATGTGTTAGTGTGCCCTCCTTTCCATTCCTCTGTAGGCGATTCTCTTTCTGAAGCCGCAGGGATCACCTTCCCCTCATTACTACTCCCTAGATTACACTCAGGCACATTATACATTCTTCTTTTCCCCTCTCCCCACCTCACCATTCATACACCCTTCCACATTATAATAAACACATGGGTTATAATAAACAAATGCGTATATACATGCACACATGCACACACAATTGATTCACCTACAGGCAGGGTGTCACCAGGTTATATCCATAATTCTTCACTGTTATCTCAACTAGACTACCATTTTTACCTTTGACTCTCTGTCAAAGAACTTTGTTACTGGTCTCTCTGCTGTCACTATTGCTCTTGCTATCCTTGGCTGCTTCATTTATTCATTCCTTCTGCAGTTCTGTTGTTTGGGGTGTCAGAGAAGCAAATGATCTCGAGTTGTATTTTTTTCGTAAAATGTTTCAAATGTCTCTTTATTACTGAGCATCCATCTTTTTTCATTCATGGTTAAGCTCAGATTCTCAGTGTACGACATCTTGGGCTGCCTCTGGAACTCCACTGCTCTTCACAACACATTATTCCATTCTCTCCACTGTTTTTGGTGGGTGCAGAAAAGTCTTACATTATTCAAATTTCCTTTCTGCTGTATTTGAAAGTCTTTATCCTGATCCTTTATGCACCTTGTTGCTTTTGGATCAAATCATTAAGTTTAACCACTGTGTGTCTTGGAGTATTCACCCTCTGTATTGTTGTTGTTGTTGACCTGTGAATTCTTTCAATGTGTATTTCATTTTCTATGTTCAGAAGTTCTGGGCAGTTCTCCTATATTATTTCCTGCATTACAGCATTGGTTTTTTTTCTGTGTGTTCTTCTGGGAGGCCTATGATTCTCAGATTGTCTCTGCATCCCGTCTTGAAGATCAGAATGTCTTATTTGCAGAGTGCGCACATTTTAATGTTATTGTTCTGTTTTTCTTCTTCTAGATTGTCCTTCATTTCTGTGTATTTGCATTCGCAATCTATTGTTCTCTCTGATTTCTTTGGGAAGATTTGCCACCTCAGATTCCAGTTTTTCTATACTGTCCATAATTTTTGCTATACAGGACATAAATTCTACTCTCATAATTCTTGTTTCTCTTTGGAACCACTCAGAAACAACGTGCTGTGGCTCCATGTTCTCCTCACATTTTACAGGGTCTTCTCTCTCATCAAGTGTTGGATCATTTTCCCTCGTTTTACAATTTTTATTCATAGATGTCTAAACTCATTTGCTAGATCCGGAGGCTGTATTGCCTTCTGTTGTTAATGTTTTCTTTGCTGACTTATTTGGTTATCTTCAAAGTCATTATGTTTTCTTCTTCTTGAGATCTTTGGTCTTCCGTCTTTTTTCCCCTGATTTTCTCCTACTTACTTTCTGACTCTGTCCCCTCCAATGGCAGTTTCCTTTACAATGACTGTTGCTCATAAGTAGAATGCTCTGCATCATCTTTCTGTCATCACCAACCCAAAACTTTTTTTTTTAAAAAATGGTATCTTTTGATTTTAAATACCCAGTATTTATTTGAATGCAGTTAATGAGCAGAAGGCTGACATAATTCAATAATATTGACTCTCAATTGCCACCCCTTAAAATGCAGCAACACCATATCTTCAATACACTCATTTAAGTTTGTTAAAATCTTGTTGTGTACAACTATGAATGGTTAAGATACATTGTTGTGTATACACTCATGGCAAAATATCCAGATGAATAACCAAAATATTCCCATGTGGTTCACTTGATTATAAATATCTGGGATTCATTAGAGGTTGGTTGGACCATACTAATGGCTTATCATTTAAAGGATTCAGATGTTTGTCATCATGTAGACAAAAGCTTGCTCTGCTCTCTTGCAAAAGAATGGGGGAGATCATCTGTATTACAACTGTACAAAACATAAAATTTTGAGCTAATAGGAAAGCTCTCAAAACCATCTCTCCTACATTCTAAAACAACAGAGACCAGAATGTTAGAGCCAGGGTCCAATTTATTGCTCTCCAGCTGATCTCCAGGCTCTCCATTCCTGATATAGGTATTGTGATTGGTCAAGATGCAGAGAAAAGTCTTCATTCAGTGTCTTTCAGATTACTTTCTATCTATTCTGTATATATCATGTATGCATCTAATTATTTACATGTTGTGTCTCCCATTACAGAGAGGTCCTTGAGAGGAGGGACTGGCTTTGACTTTCTTTGTATCCTCAGTGCCTAATATAGCACCTAGTACATGGTAGGGCCTTAATAAATACGTGTTGCCTGACTATACATTTTGCATTTAATTTGCTACATACATATTCTCAGCGCTATGCATTCTCAGTAGAGTATAAGTGCCATGAAGGAAGGGACTTGCTTGCTCTTCTCTTTGTATCTCAAGTGATTCCCATGCTAGTACAGAGCAAGCAGTAAGTAAATGTTTGCTGAATTGAATGGAACAAACGTAAGATGAGTCAGCACCCTAGACAGAGAAGCTATAACCAATTTCAATCTAACTTGTTTGGAATGAAGCTTTTTTCCTATGATCTGTCATACTCAACAGAATTGTAGATCAGAACTTGGAGGCTGACCTGATTCCCTGAGGAATTTAATCTCATTATATGTTGTGTGCATACAACTGCATATACATATATATATATATGGGTGTGTGTGTATGTGTGCATGTATGTGCATAGTTGTATGCCCATAAATGTATGTATACACATATACAATATAGGTTCAGTAATAATGTTAATAGTATTAATAAGGTCAATAATAAATATCATCTGTATACATTATATACATAATTATGTCATAATTATATGCTAATATATAAAATGTATAATATATAAATGATATTAATGTATACTATAAAATATTATATAAATATAATTAGATAAAATACATTATATAATATATGCAGGTGATTATATACGTACATATATAACATATACATATTATATTTATTACTTGACTTGTTAATATAACTACAAGTTTCTTTGTGTCTTTACCCAGAAAAGAGATGATGAAATGTCCCTCTCTCTTTTCCTTAGAGAGATGGGGGGGAGATGTTATATTTACTTTCAGATTTACTCTGTCAGTTGCTTTGCTGAATTGTTTGTCATTATTATTGCTACTGTTGTAAAAGAAGGCCCATTGGGTTGGGGGGGAAGAGGACCGTGAAATAAACACACACAGTATCAATAAAATGAAAAGACCATGTCACAGCAATTCTTCCAACCACTGTATAGTAAGAGAAGAGAAGGCCTAAGAAGTGTATGGTAGCTGTCTGCAGGTACTACAAGAGCCGCCATATGAAAGGATTAGACTTGCTCTGCTTGGCTCCACAGCATGGAACCAGGAGCCAAGGACAGCTGGTACAAAGAATCAAGTTTCAGCTTAGTCTAAAGGAAAATGTCCTGGCAATAAAAGCCACACAAGTAGAGAAGGAACTGCCTTTCTAGGGAGTAAGGTCCCCCTCGCTAGCTGTATTATAGCAAATATGGATCGTGGAGCTAAGCGTGGTTAGAACTGGATGGCCTATCAGCTTCTGTCTAATGGAAATCCTGGAAACTAAGGTGAAATATCTCAAAAGTATTTGGGGAAAACACACATTAAGCAATGCATAATGACAGCAACAACAGCCATTAGTATTACTGCTACCAATATTTATATATGACTTCTAAGTCTGCAAAATACTTTACATGTATTGTCTCAAGTGAACCTCATGGGGATTATGTCAGATGGGTACTACAGGTATTCTCTACACCCTAAAAAGAGGAAACTGAAGCTAGGAGTGTTTAAGTGCCTTGCCGAGAGTAACACAGCTACCAGGTATCAGAGTCAACATTTGAACCCAAGTCTTCCTAGGTCCAAATGGACTTCCAAATGGATCTTCTAAACCATGCTGCCATCTGGCACCATCTGTATTTCATTAGCATTTCTGGGAATTATATTTTATTCTTAGTGTTTGTCTTGACAAGATATATCCTAACAAACCTAAATATGCCTCTCCTCTTGAAAACCATGTTTCAGTTAAAACAGAACCTCCAAATGTGAATGATCCTGATAGGCAATGTCCCTTTCCACTTTTGACATTTCCTAATTGTTAAGTGAAAGTGAGCTTGAACTTTGTTAGTATGGTACCACTTTTGTCCATTTCATTTCCCCTGGATTTTGTTCTGCCAATGTTGGAGTTCCTTGCATCATGGCAATCGTTGTGTATATTGGTTTCTGCTGTTTTATTCACTCTATCACCTCATACAAGCAATTCCATATTTCCTTGAATTCTTCATATTTGTCATCATATGGCACAGCAATATTCCATTACATTTATATGCCACAGTTTGTCCAATCATTGGACATATACATGTTGCTTCCAGTTTTTTGTTTCCTAACGCTGCTTTGTATGTTTTGGTACAAATGGACATTTTTTTTTGTGTTTCCTGTAACTTCTTGAGGAATAGTTCTGTTAGTAGGATATCTGGATCAATGAATGTGAACAATTTAGTAACTTTTCTTTTAAAATTCCATACTTCTTTCCAGAATAGTTGAACCTTCTCACAGCACCACCACTAGTGAATTAGCAATCTTGTCTTTCTACAGCCCCTCTAGCAACGAATCTGGGGGGATCTTATGGAAAAAAAAACCAGTTGGTTGAATCAAAGGGAAGAATGGTGGCATAGATATTCTTTGGAATTTATTAGCCAAAGAATTGCTTTAACAGTCCCTCTTCTCTTTGTGCGGACATATGCTAAAATGTCGATAAGAGAATACTTCTTAAATGTTTGAGCTAATGGACAAATATTCCCATAGACATTTTAACCAGGTAGCAAACTCTACTCCCCACTAGAAGTTCCTGTTCAGTTGGTGAGATTTTAGGACAACATGATCGGTAACTAGCCTAGGAAAGCAACAACATGTAAGCATCTGATGAGAAAAGCAGACTTAGATATTGCTACCATGTTTGAAGCAAATATTTTGGCTTAAAAATGCTGAATGGCAAAGCAAATATTTGATTTTAAAATTTACACTTGAACTTTGAGGATATCAATAAATAAAACTTTTGCCATTATACATAGGGCTATAGTGTAATTGCTATTCATATGCTTCAAATTTGAAGAAAATCTCATGTCACTTAGATGCCAAATTTTGTGGAAATGATTTTCTTCTCATCATTAAAGAATGTAACACTCTATATTTAAGCCAAAACTGGCATTGCCCAAGTAACACCATCTGTAAAAATCAAATGGGATAGTTGTAAGAAACAGTGTTAATGACCAAACTCGTGCCACCATATTTTATTTTTAATCTTTGTTTCCAAATACTTGTTTTTTACATGCGGTACCCTGTCAAGAAGAGCAGTTCAGACTAAGCACTCTTGTTGGCTTTCCACTAAGCTAGGATTCCAGCTTCCCCCATCTTCAGCTAAATCAAAGGCAGACAGCATACACAGAGAAAAGAAATCTGGACCAGATGTTTAAAAGTTCTGACTAGTGAAGTCCTTAAATGTTGATAACACATGGTCCCAAAACCAGAGATCCAGGCTCACATGAACTAGGTTCCATCGTGCAATTATCTGTCACAAAATTTCTCTTTGGCCAATTCCCATTCCAAGGGTTTCCACTGAGAATGAACACAGGTATTGGGCTCATTTCTAGTTCTCTATGACACAGGGGAAAAGGACCCAATTGATTCCCAGGAAAGCATTCAGGTCATCAGTATCAAACCTAGAACAAGTTCTATTTTTTACCAAAGAGTTCTATTTCTACCAAGGGTCAAGACAACTTTCCTTCTCTCTCTCTGGTAGATCCCACCTTTCTGAAGCACTACTAACTTGTCTTACTACCTCTGGCCCCCTCCTACATTACAAAGTGTTAGGCGTCACTAGAGTCAAGAGTACTGACCCTCTAGTCAGCCCCACCTCACCTAAACACCTATACAGTGCTGCTTCTTAAACTGTGGGCCACAACCCCATATGGGATCGCAACCCACAGTTTAAGAAGTGCTGAAGGGGGTATGAATGGGAAAAGTTTAAGAAGCCCTCCTCTAGACCTATAATAATATTAAGAGTTTGAGACCTTCTGCCCCAAAGAGGAAAATAGTCAGGGTTTGTAGAGGATCAACTGTCTTCTTCCAGGTATGAACAGTCTACTTAAGTCACTATACCAGGGACAGAACTGTGCAAGGTCACCAGTTAGAGAGCAGAATATAAGCTCATTGAGGGTGGGGATAGCTCCTTTTTTGTCTTTGGATCCCTAGTGCTTAGCATAGGGCCTTGTATGTTGTAAGTGTTTAATATCTATTGAATTGTATCATTGTCCTGTCTTTCACCGTTTCCCATTTCTGGTTCCCCCATAATTCAGGAACTCTGCCATGTCCAAAACTCTTCCAAGAGTTTCATCCAGAAACTCCTCCATTCCCCCACTGCCACCACATCACTGCTGCCAGCTTGTGTTCCTGCAGCTTCTGGTTTGGCCCAGAACTCCTCATTGGTTTCCTTTTCCCATAGAATCATGTGGTTCACTCTTCTCTTGGGGTTACATAGTTCATTTCACGGAGGTAATGTAGGGATGTATGGTTGTGTAGGTTTCCTGCCAGGGAACCCGAGTCTTTCTGTGTTCTCTGCGTTCCTCTCAGCTCTGGCTCCCTCTAAAATGTCAGATGTAACCATCTATAGCCCAAGTGTATGAATTTCCAGTGAATGGCTCCATCATCCTTAATGAGATGTCAATAGGCCAAAAGGGAGCCAGGTGAAACATCATCAGTGTCATAACAAGGACTAATAAGGAAATAACCTTGACAAAAATTTAACCTTGTGAAGGCAATCTCACACCTCATGTAGGAGACACAAGAGGGATTCTGAAAGAGCTCCTGGGCACTTCCTCTATACAATATAGTTTTAAGTTTTGCCATAAATAGAAATTCATGTCTCTGGACCAATGAACTGTACTTTGTACACAATGGGCTATCAATAAATATTTATTGAGTAAAGAAATTAAGGACAGACTATAAATAAATGGAGGCATTTCCAAGCCATTTGCAATAGGAAATTGCTAAAGGAAAACAATACTATAGAATGACATTTTATTATTATACACTAAACCAGATGAACACTTATAAGAATTGTTTCCTCTTTCATCCACATACAAAAAGGGTTTGGGCCATTTGTGGGCATGCTTTCTTGCTGACAAAGAACTGTAAGTGAACATTATTTCTTCTTTCCATGATATAACAGTATTTCTTAACTTGCCTCTTTCACAGAATGATGAATTTCCCAGCACCAGGAATGAATCAATATCTGATTGTTCCAAATCAACAGCATTTCAGTCTTGTTCTAAGTGGGAAGCTCTACTGTTCAACTCTGTGTCCCTCAGAAGAGATATTAAGCAGCAATGTCTTCAACTTATGCCTGATGAATGCCTACATTGAGAGGGGAAGGACCCAAAGGGAAGGTGTAAAAAAATGAAGCATCTTAATATCTGGCCAAAATACTCTGTATTGCATATGATAAATTGCCTCATATCAAGCAAAGAAGACTATGAACTATTATTAAATGTTATAACTTTATTCTTTCCCTGTACCAATATTTAGCAGCCAGCATGATCCACTTTGGCCAATACCATTGGCCAAATGACTTCAACATGCAAGGTATTAGAGGAAGCTGGGCTATATCTCAACATTTAAAAAAAATAACCAACAGAATACCATCAAGAACAAAAAAAAAATCAAACACACTACACAAAGGGAATTGGCTTGCCCCAAATCCTCAGCCAACAACAAGGCAGGACCAAATTAATAAATAACCATCAAAGCTTTCCTCCAAGGTCCATTCCAGGGCTGTCTAAAAGTCCTATCCACTTTTGTTTCATTTCTATTCTGTTCCTTTCCTTCCTTTCCTTTATTTCTCCTTGAAATACATACAATGTAGTACTATCAATGTGTGTATAGCTCTGGTTTTACCGATTTTATTCTGAAACTTTTCCTCTATAGTTCTTTCCATATTTCTTTCTCTTCTTCAGATTTACTGTTTTCAATGGCAACACGATACTCCATAACAGATTAATATACCATAATGTATTCAGGCAGTCTCCAACTGTTGGACACGTTGGTGTTTGAAATTGTGTTTGGTATTATAAACAAAGCAACTGTGTCTAATTTTATACAGAGGGTTTCCCTCCCACTTTTATATTGTTTTGGGGGTAGAACAAGAGCATCACTGGGCAGAAAGGTATGTTCAGTTTTACAACTTCTTGAATATTTCCATATTTCTCAAGAAAACGCGTACCTGGGTCCTCTGTGCTACTAATGATATATGAGAATGGTGTTCTCCGGAACATGCCCTGCGAACACTGGATCTCTACCATGTTTCACTATTATTACTATTCTAGTGAGTATATGGTACAATCTTAAATGTATCTTCATTTGTATTTCTCTGATGAGGGAATTTAAACACCTAGTCATGTGAACATGAAAATTTTGTATTAGTCCTTTATAAAGATTCTTGTGATATACTTTGACCACCGCTCCACTGAGGAGTGCAGAATCTCAGTCTTATAATCACGCCTCAGTTCCTCATAGATTCTGGACATCAGACCCTTCAGTAATAGATTTACCACAAAGGCTTTGTCCAATGTTGCTTTTCCTTAATTTTAAAATATGCTTCCCTGAATTGCACAAAACTCTTTTCTCTTTGTATATCAAACTTATCAATTTTATCTCTACTGATTGATTCTATTTTGTTAATTGACTAAAGTTCCTCATCTCCTTAAGTGAAAAAACTAGATTGTTTGTTCCAGTTTTTAACTTTTTATTGTTTTAAAAATTATTCAGATCTCTGATCCAGTTAGAGTTTAAATAGGGTGAATGGTGTAAAATTCTGAAACCATTTGCTTTTACCATCCATCTATCTAGTTTTCCCTGATTCCCAATTGTGTTTTATTTATCAGCCTTTTTATCCTTTACACAGTGCCAACTGGTTTCCATAATTATTACTTTAATGTATATTTTGATAATGATATTCCCCCAAATTTTCTTTTTCACACTTCTGGAGGTTTTTGCCTATTTACTTTTCCATATTAATTGTGTTCAGTCAATCAACAGACATTTCAGAAGCACCTGCTTCTGTGCCAGTCACTGGGGATAGAACAATAAATATCAAACATCCCTCTTTCAAGGAGCTTCCATTCTATTTGGGAAGAAAATAACAAACATGTACATTGATAAGGAAATGCCAAGTTTATACAAGTTAGTGAATGAAGGAATACTAGCATCTGGAGAGTTCAGGAAAAGCCTCATTTAAGAGGTGGCATCTGAGCTGAGCTTTGAAGGAAAGGAAAGGTTTTACAAGGCACAGCTGGGGAGAGTGGGGCATTTGAGCCATAGGGGACAGTCAGGGGAAAGGAAAGTGGATAGGAAGTGGAATATCATGTAGCAAAGAACAGCAAGAAGAGCCACCATGGAAGAGGAAGGAAAGGAAATGATGGACACCCTCTCTTCCTCAAGATGCAGCTTAAGCATCACCTTTGACATGCTGCCTTTCCAGATTCACCCAACTCCTATAGTAACCACCCCATCTCCCTTCCTAACTCCCCTGGATTGGACTCCCTTGTATGTATTTATATCTTTTCTCTTTCTATTCATACTATATTTCCTTAGACACGTGCTTTTTGTTTCATTGTTAGACCATCAACTCCTTCAGAGTAAGAATCATTTCATTCTTTCTATTTGTATCTCCACTGATTGAGCTTAATGAAAGCTTGGTGACTGATTGGAAAGCTATGACATTAAACCTACCGATGTTTTGATTGGCATTGAATTTAGTCAATTAAATTATCTTGAGAAATAAAGTTGCTCTTACTACATTTGCTGGGCCTACCGTGAGCAAGGCCTCTGTTTATCAGTTTACCTCAGTTTTTCATCAGCTGTATGTAGAAGTGCAGAAAATCTACCTCACAGCCTAAAAAGTTTCTCAAGTTATTTATCATCTCCATTAATTTTGGGGTTGATTGTCCTGAGCTTTCCAGGTAGGCAATCATATCATCTGCAAGAGATAGCTTAACTTCTTCAATACAAATACTTCGTCCTTCAATTTTTATGGCATATTGCTATTACCAAGATTTCTAAGAGTCTGATAAAAAAGCACTGATGAAAGCAGAAATCCCTAATAAACACTTCTAAAAATGGGAATAATTCACGGCATACGCAGCACTCTGTGGACCAACTCTCTTAGCCTTCACTCAAAATGATAGGTAGGGCATCGGGGAATAGCAACAGGTCACTTCCCAGTGGAGTAGGATAATTACGTATAACACACACTTGGGGTTCCAAATATTAACTTTATATATTGCTGAAATATCTTTATCTTAGTTTTTTTATCTTTTTTTTTTAAACACAAGGGGCTATGTTTTACTAAAGGATAAATATGCTTCTGATGACAAGATCAGAGACTTTATTTTTTCTTGATTAACTTTAATATCAGAATTGTTCCCTGGTATTAAATTATCCTTTTATCCTTGTACTCAATTCATATATTCTACTTGCTCATGGTGGGTCCCCCATCCCCCTTTCACCCTTTTTTGATGCTCTGTTGTATTCTGGGTGTTTTATTTGGCACCTTGGCATGGCTAGTTATGATGACACTGGTTTTTCGGTTCCTTTTTTCAGATTTGTCTTTGTTTGGGCTAGGGATCAGCATCACATTGGCTTCATGCAAGGAGCTAGATCACCTGCTATTTGTCTCTACTTTGAAACTGTCAATAAGGCAGAGGAGTTCCTCTTTTTGTTCAAACTCTGGGAGAATTCTCCTGAATCCATCTGGGCCTGGCTCATTTTTGCTGGCAGCTATTTTTCTTTAATAGCCTGCCTCATTTACCCTTGCAGATAACTTTATCTAGATTCTTTACATCACATTGGCCTAGGCTGGGGCTTTTACACTTTCATAAGTCAACATCCTTTTCTTTTAGATTCACAAATTCATTAGCAAAGAATTGTGTCTAATAATCCCCAATAATTTCTGCAATTTCTTTTGCTTTTGATATAATCTTCCCATTCTCACTCCTAATTTTGCCAGTTGTCTTCTCCTTCTCCCTCTTCCTAGACCACTTGCACATTGCTTCTGTTAGTCTTTTAATAAAACAACTGAAATAATTTATCTAATCAATAGTTTACTTTTTTTTCCAGTTGGGGTGATCCCTGCTTTGATCTTGTTCACTCCTCTTCAGTTTCCAATATTTTTTAGTGACCACTTTCCTAAGATATCTAAGGGCAGGCAATTTGTTAATTCCCTTTCTTTCTTTCCTATTGATATTAATAGCTATGAATCTGTTTCTGAATCCAGCTTTTATGTGTTATGGCTTTATGGACCATGCTGCTTCCCATACATTTTTATTTGTAGCATCTGTGTTGTCATTATCTTTAATATCATCTGCTTTTCTCCTTTATAATTTCTTCTTTTACCCAGTTGTTATTCAATAAATCATTTTTTAGTTTCCATGAAGCCCTATACCTTTTGTTCATGGTATGATTATTTACTGCTGCTTTTATTGGATTATGATCTGTGCATGGTATAGAATCTCTGTGTTTCTGTATTTGCCTAGATGACCCAGTCTGTGATCAATTTTTGTATAAGTGTCAGGAATGCTAGGAAGAAAGGACTATTCCATCCATCAATAAGCATTGGTTCTATGCTCATCCCATTGAGTTCACTCCATTTATCTATTGGATCTATTATGTTTAATGATCCATTTAACTCTACAATTTCTTTCTTGTACACCATTTAGTTGGATTTATCATATATTGATAATGGAGTGTTAAAATATGCCCCAATTTTTACTTTTTTAATATAACTCCAAGATATTTATAAGATGTCCCTTTATTAATTATATATATATATGTATACACACACACATATATAGACATAAAGATTTCTTCCATTTCCCATAGTACAGACCCATTTAAATGCAATATGAAGTCCTTGTTTATCTCGAGTACGTTCTACTTTGAAACCAATTTTGTCCAATGTCAGTAGTGCCACACTTATTTTTCAAAATTTGGGAGTAACGGTATATTTTAGATCAGACTTTCATCTTGAGTCTATATCTCTCTGGATTAAATATTTTTCCCTCTAAGCAATATACTGCTAGAATCTATTTTTTGATCCAGTCTATGATTCTTTCATTTTATTTTTGCAGGGGGTAATGGTGGTTTGTTGAATATGCATTTAGTGTTACAATAAACAGGCTTCAAAGCACATTCTATCCAATCTGTCTTTACCAATGACAAGAATATTATTTTCATATATTTTGCTCTCTCTCCTATCCTTCACTCTCTAGTATTTTCCCCTCTACCCTATGCCATTTCCTCACCAATAAGAAGCTCTACAGAATCACACCTTTTCTTAAATATTTTAGCCTGATTGCTTTAAATACTTATCTTTCTGGTCCTAGAGGCTAGTTCATTGTTCACAGTCATCTCTGCAAACTTTGACAAAAGTGCTTGCTTTTCAAATATCCATTTCCTTTTTTCACATGGCATGCGGAGCTTTGCTGGGGAGAAAATTCCGTTTATGGCCCAGGCATCTTAATTTTGTAAATGAATGCCATTTCATCAATCCTCCCTTGTCCTCCTTGAAAATGATGCTGTGGTCCTAATTACTGTTCCTTCATAAGTGATTTTTGAACTTCTTCTGGCAGCGTATATCATATGTCTGTAATTGTACTGTGCAACATCAACTATGATGTGGCTAAGCATGTTAGATATTAAATTCCTCCTTACCAAGGTCTTAAGTATTTTTTCAAAAATATCTCATCAGATTTTTTTTTTTGCCAATTCTGGGAAACCTCTTTCAGACAAATTCTTCATTTTAGATAGATATCTCTATCTATAGATAGATAGATATCTCTATCTATAGATAGATAGATAGATAGATACCACAGTGAGATACCATTGTTCTGAGATCAGTAATTCTGAAATTGCTGCACCATTATCTATCCTCCACATATTACTTGGATCTGTGTCTTATCCAATACTTTGGATATTTCATGATTTGAGGCCTGCATTTCCAGCTTCTCTAAATTGTGTTAAATTCCATCTTCAGCCAAAGTAAACAAGTCTCCTTTTTGTTGTTTCTCCATATTTTAAGGGAACTTTTCTATCCTAATCTCAATGTTAAAGAATATAGTTTTCTCATCTAGAGGTTTCCCATGTAAAATAAATGATAGGTTTAGTCGATTTCTCTCTTCTTGAATGTTTTCTGCTTTTTTTTAAAATGTCTCCATTATCCTTCGATTTCCTCATGTTTTTGTTTACTTTCTCCAAGCTCTTCTTTTATCTGGGCAGTGACAACTCTTGCTTGATTATTTGGAATACATCCTTTATGTGTTTGAATACATCTCAGGCTATCTTGACTGGTTGACTTTTCCTTCTGTATTGTTTCTGCTACTTTAGATAATTCATTTGCTCTACAGTATTTTTAATTGCATCAAATTTTCATATGTGGTGTTCTGGCCATTCCCCCCCACCCCCGTGCTTTCTTGTTTAACTTTGTGGTTCTTTGAGCTGGGAACGAGGTGTTTGAGGAGCCAGGATTCCTTCAATCCACTCAGTCTCTGATCAGGCTCTAGAACTGGGGCTGCTAGCATCATCATCATCATCATCATCATCACCACCATCGCCACCATCGCCACCATCATCATCATTTTAACATTCAACTTTCCCACATTTTCTAGTATATTTTCTCTCCCTTCCACTCAACCTTGTATGTCCGTGGTTGTTTCTTGGGGGTAGCGTTTCAGTTGTGCTTGTTTCAAAAGTAAACATTTTCTTTCTAAGGCTTGTGCCGATTTGGTAGAGGTGGAATGATTTCCCAGTGTGAAAAAAGTAAGGGATGTTTTTGGTGCCAAAGCAGAATAACTAATGCCCAGGGAGCTCTGTGGACCCCCAAAAGAATGATGACATGGAAGTTTGAGGCCACAGACTATATAATAAGGACATAATAAGGATTAAAACCCCTTCCTGCACTGTTTCCTGTAGGCTGAGCAGTATGGCAGGTAGTCCCTCAGCACACACTTAGCTGCACAGAAGTTGAGGCATATTATTTCCTGTTGCTATAGCAGCATGGCCAATAGTCTCATAAATCCCATCTTGGCAATAGATTAAAAAGTAATAGGCTGGCATTCTGTGAGAAAAGTGTTAAATCTTTTAATAGGTCTTAGATGGTACCCTTCTCCAGCCAGTCTGGTATGTTTACAAAGATGCTTCACAACTACGAATGTCACGACCATTTGGCACAATAAAAAAAAAAAAAATTTTAAAAAACACCTCAATTTTAATTTTTTTTAGACATAACCACTTTTCCCTCTCAAGAAAACTGTAACAAAGTCATTTAAGTCTCCTCCATTTCCAAAGAAGGATTGGTTCAGTCTACACCAACTGGCACCTCATTTACTTGCAGCCCATTACTATTAGAAGGCAAACACAAAAGTATGATAATGAGGAGAGATAAAAGGAAGACAGTGGCGAGAATAAAATATTGTTTTTAAATGTGTTGTTCATGCTCTGTTTATTAGAGCTTTTTCCTATCTCGCCAAGTGGTGAGCAGCCAAAATGTATTAAGTTTACTTGACAAGGCACTCAAAGGAAAATTGCCACCGATACATGTCCAGAACTTCAGCATGAAGATCCATTTTAAGTATTCAGGTTTCTTTTAATTGTCATTTAAACTGAGAAAGTTTGACTTTGAAACTCACCACCAAACAGAGGCTCTTCAAAGTTCGGGTTTAACCTAAAATCTAGACTTGTGTGAGGTAATGCAGAATGAAGGGAGCATAACCAGGAGAACCTAGTTAACTAGGTTAAACTAAAAGAAACTAACTAAACAGTCAGTTAACAGTTTTAACTAAAAGAAACCTCAGTCTAATGACCAGTCTTGGCCCCGGGGAACTGAGGAGAAAACACTCCTCCCTTTTTTGGGTAAAGACATGTCGAGTGATGGATGTGGGATATTGCATACACTAGCAGATGTATTCCCTGTACTAGTTGATTTTGCTTAAGCATTTTTCTTTGTTATAATGAAGGGCCAGTTAAGTAGGTGGGGGAGGTAGTATATCTAGAAATGATAAAGACATAAAAATGGAAGACTTTCTGTTAAAATATGAAACATCAAGCACATTTTTTGTAAGGCAGAAATACATAAGCAAATTAAGCCCCTTGTGTATTCCATAAAGTGATTCTGTAATTAAGTGCTTTATACTTTTCTGTGAATTCTATTTTTCAAAGCCATCATACTAATAAACTGCTAAGCAATGTGTTACTCCAACAGTTGAGACAATCTTGTTGTTGAAAGCTATCTGCCCGTTTATTTTGCTCAATAAAAAAAACAAAATTGGCCCAATAATCAGTGATCTGTAAATATTTGTGCTGGTCTCTCATATGATATCAGTTCATAACTGGAAGCCCTCTTTGTTCTCAGTGATGAAATCTACTCTATCGATATTGTTTATCAAATGTGATTGTTCTAATTTCCTCCTTTCTCCTAATCACCAGCCAGTAGCAGATGCCACTAAAATCATTCAGCCTAGCAGGATGATGCTGTTCAGGAATGAATATTATAATTACCCCCATCAATCAAGTTGCAGGCTCCATCAACATCCACCAGTTATTCATCAATAATATAGTTAACACAGAAATACATTCTCAAAAACACCCTCTTGCCCTCCCCCAAATGAGCCATTCTTCTTTCCATCCTGTCTTCCCTCCACTTTTTACAGTCCCATAATACAATTCTTATTATGGCTGTGCTCAAGCAGGTAAAGTCCTCTAAGACTGATTTTTCAGTTCCAATAATGGTGACCACCACAAGAGATGTATGAGTACTGTGATATTACAGATGTGTGGTCTCATCAAAATGAATACTCACTCACTCCAATGAGGCTGACCAGACCGTAATCTTGCCTTCTCATTCTGTAACTGACCATGTACTCTCAGAAATCCTCCACAGACTATCAGCCCAAACAACTGGAGACTTTACGAGGGTTAGCAACATCCCCATGACCTTCAGGGTCATACCTCAGATGGCCATTTATAATTCCTTCTTGTTGCTCCATGACCGACCTAGAGACTTTTCTTATTATCAGTTACTAGGATTAAATGTAGAGGCAGCATGGCCTGGTGGAGAGGCAGATCTGGCCTCAAAGACAGGAAGACCCAGGTTAATGGCCCATCTCTGGCACATTATGTTACCATGGGAAAATCGCTTCCCAGGCAACTCACTAAGAATTTAAGTGGCAGAGCAGGTGGCAAATTGATGTGGAAATGAAATTCCTCAGCAGGTCCCTGCACTGATGAAGGCAGACGCCCAATCCAAAAAAATATGTTGACTGCGCTTCTTCCAAGTAAGTTGTCACTGGTAATATCCTCAATCCAGGACATAAAACAACAGTCAGAAAACACACTTTGAGTGGCTGAACAAGCAAATGAATGGCAAAACAGTTAATTGAAATTTCTATTGAGGTAGTTAGGAAAGTTTCTGAGAGGCCAAGTTCCTCACTAGCAGTCACAGACAAATGCAATGTGGACTTCAAAGTGGGCCCTGAATTATCTGGAACTTCATCAGAGGATTCAAAGTCAATCCCAGCATGACCACTTTCAACCTGTGTCACCTTAACCAAGTCACTTATCCTTTATGGCCTTCAATTTCCTCATCCGTAAAATGAGAGGACCTCAAGGGTCCCTTACAAATCTTGAACTCTGATCCTATGATCCAAATGGTCAGCTGCCATTTTCCCCAGTTTATGATATGCAATAAAATGCTACAAATTACAACAATTGCTTGTGGGTAGGCAGAGCTAATATAATAAAAATGACAATTCTACCTAAATTAATTTACTTATTCAGTGCCATACCAATCAAACCACCAGAAATTATTTTATAGAGCTAGAAAAAAATAACAAAACTCATTTGAAGAACAAAAATGCCCAGAACATCAAAGGAATTAAAGAAAAGAAATGCAAGAGAAGGTGACCTAGCCCTACCAGATCTTAAATTGTATTATAAAGCAGCAATCATCAAAACTACTTGGTACTGGCTAAGAAAAAGAGTGATGGATCAGTGGAATTGGTTAGATACCCAAGACACAGTAGTCAGTGACTACAGTAATCTGCTGTTTGATAAACCCAAATACTCCAGCTCCTGAGATAAGAACTCACTATTTGACAAAAACTGCTGGGAAAACTGGAAAATAGTATGGCAGAAACTAGGCATAGACCAAGATCTTACACCCTTTATCAACATAAAGTCAAAATGGGTACACGGCTTGCATATAAAGGCTGATACTGTAAGTAAACTTGGAGAGCAAGGAATAGTTTACCTGTCAGATTTATGGAGAACAGAAGAATTTATGACCAAACAAGAGAGATAGAGAACATTATGAAATGCCAAATGGATAATTTTGATTACACGAAATTGAGAAGATTTTTGCACAAAGTCAATGCAACCAAGATTAGGAGGGAAGCAGAAAACTGGGAAAGAATTTTTACAACCAGTGTCTCTGATTAAGACCTCATTTCTAAAATACATAGAGAATTAAGTCAAATTTATAAGGATACAAGTCATTCCCCAATTGATAAATGGTCAAAGGATACGAATAAGAAGTTTTCAAATGGAGAAATTAAAGCTATCTATAGTCACATAAAAAAAATGCTCTAAATCACTATTGATTAGAGAAATGCAAATCAAAACAACTCTGAGGTACCATATCACACCTATCAGATTTACTAACATGGCAAAACAGGAAAATGATAAATGCTGGAGAAGATGTGGGAAAATTGGAACACTAACGAATTATTGGGGGACTTGTAAACTGATCCAATGATTTTGGAGAGCAATTTAGAACTATGCCCAAAGGACTATAAAACTGTGTATACCCTTCTAGGTCTGTATCCCAAAGAGATCACACAAATGGGAAAAGGACCCATATGTACAAAAATATTTATAGCAGCTCTTTTTGTGGTGGCAAAGAATTGGAAATTGAGGGGGTGCCAATCAGTTGGGGAATGGCTGAACAACTTGTGGTATATGAATGTAATGGAATACTATTGTGCTGTAAGAAATGATGAGCAGGCGGACTTCAGAAAAACCTGGAAAGACTTATATGAACTGATGCTGAGTGAAGTAAGCAGAACCAGGAGAACAGTGTACAGAGTAACAGCCACACTGTGTGATGACTAACTTTGATAAACTTAGCTCTTCTTAGCAATGAAGGATCTAAGGCAACTTCAAAAGACTCATGATGGAAAATGCCATCCACGTCCAGAAAAAGAACTATGGAGACTGAATGCAGATTAAAGCATATTATTTGCTCTCTATTTATTTATTTATTTTTGTTTCTTCTTTCTCATGGTTTCTCCCATTGGTTCTAATTCTTCTTTACAATATGACTAAAGTGAAAATAGGTTTAGTATGAATGTATATGTTGAGCCTATATCAATTTATATGCTGGCTTGGGGTGGGGAGCGGATAGATGGGGAGAAAATTTGGAACTCAAAATCTTATCAAAGTGAATGTTGAAAACTAAAAATAAATAAATACATTTATTATTTAAAGAAAAAAAAAACTTACATAAAAATTCCCCGGGCCAGATAGATTCACAAGTGAATTTAGCCAAACATTTAAAAAACAATTAATCCTAATACTATATGAACTATTTGGAAAAATACATGAAGGAGTCCTACTAAATTCCTTTTATGACACAAATATGGTGCCAATAACTAAACCAGGAAGAGCGAAAACAGAGAAAGAAAACTACAGACCAATTTCTCTAATGTATTTGGTTCTATCCCACCAGTTGAGGGTAAGCTGTTAGAAAGCAGGGACCCTTTTGTTTTTATACCCCCCAGCACCGAGCACAGTGCTTCTTGATAAAATAAACATTTGTTGATTTGAGTAGAAAAAAAAATACAACAAACTGATAGTATGTGAAACATCAGATTCTAATGCTAATGGTCTTTTTAAAAAAATCCATACTGGCTAAATGTATGGATTTCTTCCAGTATAGTCAATTATTTATTTTAATCAAAGGGCTAAATTGCAATAATGCTATTTATTTTTTCAGCAGGAATAAACATTTAGCATCATAATCATCTTTCTAATATAAGGAGCCTATCATTATTAAGGTGTCCTCTTACACATATCAGAGGGGGCACATGTTTAATACATACTATAAATGCCAAAAATTGAAGTAAGCAACATTTTTTAATGCAGAATATCCTTTTTAAATTTAATTTTAAATTTAAAATTAATTTCTAATTTTTAATTTAAAACTTGAATTTTAAAATGAATTTTACATTTAAATTAAATTTCCCCTACTCATTGGGCAGTTGCGATCATTTCATCAAGACAAGAGATGGTTTTCTGTACTGAAAGTCAGTACTAGTAAAGATTTCAGGGAGAATAAGTTACTAGGAACATATTCTTCTCAAACCCTTCATTTAAAAAAAAAAAAAACATTGACACAAAAATAGCAATAATATCATTTCAAATCAAAGAATTTAAATCAAACACTTAAAGGCCTGTGCTAAATGATACTGTTGACCAAGCTCTTCAGCAGCCACAGTGGCAGCAGCATCTGACACCTATTGAGGGCCTGGCAGTCTCCTGGATTCTAGGCTGAGGAGTTCCACCTTTTACTTTTATGCCGGTCTTCCTTTGACTTGCCCCTCGGACTTGTTAATTACTTGCTAATCTCCAAGGGCTAGTCCCCTAGGGCAGCTAGGTGGCCTACCAGGCCTGGAGTCAGGAAGACTCATCTTTCTGAGTTCAAATCTGGCCTCAGACACTGATTACCTGTGTGACCCTAGGCAACTTGCTTCACCCTGTTTGCCTCAGTTTCTTCCTCCCTCTCATCTTCTCAGAGGTCCAGGCCTTGTAACAAAGGATTTTTTAAAGAGAGAAAAGGAGGGAAATAAAGAAAAATTCAGCACAACTGATTAATGCATTGAAAAAAAAAATCTTACATTCTATGCAATGTTCCCTACCCCCACCCAACCAATGTCTGCTTACAAGAAGACAGAGGTGTCTTCTCCTATCTCTTCTATGGCTGTTAAACATGTTTCTCACCAACTTGGATAAAGACATAAATGGAATGGAATGGAAAAAGATATAATTCTCATTACAACACTCCACCATGGCACAACATTTTCCCACAAGATGGTCCCACCTTGGACTCCATCTAAGGTAGTCTCTCTTTGGGGGCAGTAATTGAATTTTGTTGTATACAATTTTACCTACAGCATGGATCCAAAGGGCAGCAGTATAGCCAGATGCCAGTGTATTACAATGGTGCATTATCCATTTATAGATTTAAAAATCAGAGCTGCTGTAATCTCTCCTCATATAATAACTGCAGAGACTCCCTGCATGTTTCCATTTTAATTAAAGGGTCATAACTTCGGAGATAATTTGAGTTCTTCCTGCCGCGTGCAGCAGAAATCAGCTTTATTGGAACAAAACAAGAATTTTTTTTTTTTGCTTAAGAAAAAGTGGTGAAAAAAAATTAAAAAGAAAAAGTGGTGAACTCACCATCTTCAATTCCCCCCTGACCCTGGGATCACACACTAGGTGAGGTTGAGATTTTGGCACATTCTATCATACCCCCTCCACTGCCAAATAGTGAGTTACTGCAGAAGGGGAACAATGAAGGAAGTCCACACAGGAGCACAATTTGCTGGTGCCACAAGGAATGCTCACCAAATCACAGTGCATTATATTTCTTTCATTTTCTTTCCTTGGAAGAAGAGTTGGGTAAACAGTTATATGGGCTCAAGCAAGTTGGCCTTCCCCAAACTAGGTTTCATTGACAATGCTGCTGAAGTAAAACCACTTTATAACCCATTCTTCTAAAAGATAATTCTGATTACAAGGAACAGAAGTTTAGTCTGGCATCCTTTGCCACTGAGGTAAGTAAGGCCAGGGCAGTGAGAGAATATTATAACAAAGGCATGTGAAAACCTTTCCTGCTCTCCATAACATCTTAACAACCTTGACCTTTCCCCCAAAGCTCAAAGAAAGCCGAGAGTATGGTAATGCCAATGACAAGATAGCCAGATTTCTAAGCTCAGAAGCTTTGGCATCTTTGACTTTTGAGTCAAAAACCTGGCGTCACTTCTGTGCATCAATTCCTAGGGTCAGCTATGCTTACAGTACATATGGAAGTCATTACATGCAATACAGAGAGGCAGCATTTGCTAATAATTATGCGTGTTCATCTCTTTGTGAGTGTACTTTCCTGGAGTCTAATTTTTTTGTCATACTTGAGGGACAGGCATTGTAAGTGATATCCATGTTAATGACATTTCCATCAAAAGATGCAACGGCTTTGGAGCTTGGCTTAGCTTCTCACTTCTGGAGGGTCTCTCATCACAGAACTAGCTCTAGCTGCTACTCCTTACCCTATGCTTGGTCAGAGTCCATCGGTCAGGGCCTCAATAGCACCAAAAGTGGCAGTGAAGAAGAAAAGAGAGCCCAGACCTTATAAGGTCTAAGGCCCTATGACATACTCCCAACTGGTTTTTATCACCATTGTACTAATATTTGATTGGTCTAATAATAGCACATACCGAATACAGTGCTTTCAAGTTCTCAACACACTTTGCAAATATCTCATTTGACCCTCACAACAAGCCCTGGTAGGTGCTATTCTCATCCCTATTTTACACTAGGGCTATGAGAGGCTAAATGACTTCATAAGTCACAAAGTCAGTAAGGCTCTAAGGCAGGACTCCAAATTAAGCTCTCTGTCCTCTGCACCACCTAGATTTCAGATGGCTAGACATGGGAATGGGAAGGACACGAAATTTTCAACAAGGTCAACTTTCCACAGTCAGTATTTTTTGTGGAAAAAGGCCCAGGAAATGGTTCATTTTTGACATCCAAATAAAAAGAAAAGGCTACAAATTAAATCCCTGTTAAGCATCTCTAATTAAATCCCCATTAGGAAAAAAAGTGATTTGTTCTTTACATGCAAGTTCAATTTTAGAATTTTTCTTTTAAAGTATAAATGGAATGCTAATAACAAATACCAATTAGCTAAGGATTTTAATGATTTTTATTACATTCATCTTTATGAATAAGGACAAATATGATAAGGTAACTAGACAGTTACCTGAAGGGGAATTCCAACTAGAATAGGCCAAAGGCATTTTTCAAGATTACTTCTGAAAAAGTAAGTGTATTTCCAGTCATCAGGGCCAAATGGCCCATTGTAGCGTAGTTAAAAGAATGGGCAAAAATTCCTGATAATCCATCAGACAATGATTAAGAATCCACAGAAGTCTAAGAAGTGTCTCCAGTCTGTAAAAGGCCAAATACCAGATCTGTACTTGAAAAGAGTACAAAAGGAAAATTCCTAAAGGAGAGAGCACATAGCTGAAACTCAGGAGAGGAAAATATGTCAGTGGACTGAGACTATCACCAATGTAGGTCTTCCCTCCAACTCAGACTGCAATGTAGCTGTACCTGACCATCTTGGACACCTCTTGTCCCTGCCTTTCCTTCATGACCCCATAGGGTCTCTATCCATTAGGCTCATTCCTTCCTCTCGGATCTGGAGTCTAGGTTATTTGCTATTAAAGAGGTACCAAATACAGCATTCAGGGCATCCATTCATCCTTCAGTGACTGGTCCAACACCTTTCCTACTCACGCATTCCCTTGCTTCAGGCACAAAATTTCTAGTTATAGCTCTACTAAAGTGCTTTGAAAACTTTAGCTTGTCATAAAACCATGTGCTATGAGAATTTCACAGTTGAGGGGGAGGAATAGGAGGAGGAGAATAAGAAGATATAATAGATCCTTAGGAAAATAACTATCTTTCCATATGTTTAAGAGATGAATATTCCAACACTTCCCATTAAACCTAAAGACAAATTAAGTTGTTGATTAATAAAAGATAAATGGATAATGCAATAAAGTGTTCATCTGCATAGCATGGGTCAAAAATAGAACCATAAAGCAAATGTGGACATTGAGAAGCCTCGTCCAGCCCCACAGCTGTGCCATCAATGAGAGCAGTTGACTGGTTTGCAAAAATGCTACTTGGCAGCTAATTGATATTATACTTTCATTATCAGAGGTAGAGCAGGCCTCCTGGTGCTGGGAAATGGAGGAGGTCAGTTTCCTTTGGGGATCCCAGGGCTGCGCATGTACCTTTCAAAGGGCTGATGCAGGCATTTGAAGACAATGTGTTTTCTATGTCATTTTTCCCCACGGGAGTCAGTGTCACCAACAAGGTAGAAACGCCTCGACAAGGCAGCTCAAAATACAGCACGCTGAGAGTGCAGCCCCAACAATGGTAAGCAGGTGGACTGTTTCACTGCTCTTGGAATGGCACGAAGAATTCAAATTTTTAGAAACCTCCGAAGAAAACGTTCTAATTTGGTCAGCTAAATGAACACCTTGCTTTTTATCACTTCTTTGACACTTTCTTGTGGAGTTATAATGGATTTTGTTGCTTGTCTTTTTGAGTAAAACTAGCTAATAACATGGCCTGTCAAGCTTGTCAGTCAAACATCACAGCAAGCTGTTTCTGAAAGTTCACCTAACTAGACTGTACAAAGGGGGGGGGCTCAAAAATAAATTTTCAAAATCCACTTATTAAAGTATGGTGTCAGAATTACTTAGCATTTGAATTAGTTTGTATTTTCAAACAGTTTTCCATTAGTGGGCTGAACATATTGCAGTATATGAATGCAGTGGAATGTTGTTACACCGTCATAATTGAGGAAGATGAGGAATTCAGAGAAGCTTGTGAAGACGTATATGAACAGATGCAGAGCCAAATACACAGAAGGGAGAGAACAATTTTCATGAGGACCACAATTGTGTATGAGAAAATAATATTGGAAGACATGAGAATGTTGATGAATGCAATCACCAAATGTGACTTTGGAGGACTGGGGTTAAAGCGTGCC
Source organism: Vombatus ursinus (assembly GCF_900497805.2). NCBI lineage: Eukaryota > Metazoa > Chordata > Mammalia > Diprotodontia > Vombatidae > Vombatus > Vombatus ursinus. The sequence continues at coordinate 1,840,095 of NW_020944235.1, read as the reverse complement.
CTCACTCTCTTGGTGGACATGTGGTGGACCACAGGTACAGAATGGGGCATACATTGTGAGACATGGCCAATGTTCTTTAGTCATACTTTTTTGCTATAAAGGAGGGTTCTATCAGGGGGAGAGGAGACAGTGCCTGAGAAGTAGCAGCAATATAAACAAAGTAACCAATTTTTTTTAAATTTTACATTAGTAAATACTCTACACATCTATGCATGTTATCTTAGTCTTCACACTCATACGTTGAACAAGGATTATGATCTTTAGGAAAAGGCATTTAGAGCAGACTTTCAATCATCCACATGGACAGCAGCAAAGGGAAGAAGAATAAGTAAAAGTGGGAGGTGATACATACGGAATCCCTCGGACATCCACATCTGCTTTTTTGGTTGGCTTGTTTAGTAAGTCACCAAAGTTATTAGGGGCCTGCTCTTTGCAAGGTGCTGGGCTAGATATAACAAGAAGCAAGACATGGTTTTTCGCTCGAGAAATTTCCAGTCTAGTGGGGATGATAAGGCAAAAGTACAAAGTGCCAGGAGATCACGTGACAGAGAGCTTACTTCTAGCTGCAGTCCCCAGGATACTCTTATAGTGCTATAGGACCTAAAGGCAGACCTCAAAAGCAGAGCAAGGGGAGTCCTACATGGAGGATTTCGGGGAGGCCATAGATCAGATTCTTCCAGGATGTACAAACGTTAACAGTTGGTGATCATGGAGAAAGTGGCTAGTCAAGCCTGGCCATGAAGAATGTCAACAGGTATTTATTAGACCCATAGGATACACCAGGCACTGATAATAGAAAGACAAGATAGAGCAAATCCTTGCCCATACAGAGTTGATATTGGATTGGGAGAAAGAACATGCACATAGATAAACATTCAAACATACACAAAGTGACTACAGAGGAAAGGCACTAGCAAGGAGGAGGGTGGGATTAAGAATGGCTTTGTGCAGGAGGTGGCATGTGAGGTGAAAGTTGAAAGGAGTGAGGGATTCTAAAATGTGGAGATGAGGAAGGAGGGCATTCCAAATTTGAGAGACAACCCAAGCAAAAGCAGAGACAGGACAGTCTGCTTGGTCGGAACGTAGATTGTGCAATGGGAAATAATGGGAAATAAGCGTGGAAAGACAGGTTGAAGCCAGAATATGAAGGGTTTTAAATGGCAAATGGAAGAGTTGGTGTTTTATTTAGGGATGATGGGGCCATGGGAAGCTTTTTCAGTAGGATAGTGTCAAAGTCATATCTGTGCTTCAGGAATATCAAGTTGACAGCTGTGTGAAGGATGGAGTAAAGAGGAGAGAGACAGGATGCAGGGATACCAATGAGGAGGTTACTGCAATAATCTAAGAGAAAAGTGACAAGAAACAGGTTAGAAGGAAGTATAGCGGTCATTTTGCCTAACATACTCTGTTTCTAATGTCATATAAGAATCTCAAATTGACCATATTTAAAACAGAAACTCATACCCTTCATCCAGTGAAAACCAACTCTTCTCCTGGACCTCTCTGTTTCTGTCAAAGGTACCAGCCTGCTTCCAATCACCCAGGTCCTCAACTTTTGTGTCATCCTTCACTTTTCACTCTCCCTCATAAATATCCATCGCTAGGTCTTGTATTTTTACCTCCACAATATCTGACATCTCTTCCCTTCTCTCCTTACAAGGGCACCACTTTAGTTCAGGCATTCTTCATTTCTTAATTGGACTAGAGCCATAACTTCACAGTCAAGGTCTCTGTCTCAAATCTCTCCCCATTCTGAAACACAGGCTCCAATCAGCTGCCAAAGTGATTTTCCTAAAGTGCAGCCAGTCTGACCATATCACCCCTCTACTCTCCAAAGTCTCTCTCTTACTTACAGGATCAAATATTAACTCCTCTATTTGGCATTTAAAGCTTTTCACAATCCACCTTTTCAGCTACCTACCTTTTCAGCTTTAGTGCACATTCCTTCCCTTCACACCAACTCCAGTTTAAGCAAACTGGCATTCTCAATGTTTCTCATGCAAGACCACCCATCTTTTGTCTCCCTACCTTTGTACTAGGTGTGTCCCAGGCCTAGAATGCATTCTTCACCTCCACCTCTTACAATATACTTTTCTTCAAGGCTCAGCTGAAGCACCATCATCTCTTTTAAGTCTGCCTTGACCCTTCTAACCACTAGTATCCAGCAACTTCTCTGTAACCAAGTCTTAGGGACTGTAAGTTTTCTTCCCAACAGCCTCAAGTTTCTAGTCTAATTACAATCTACTTAGCCTCATGGGAGTGCCTGCACACACACCTAACAACTCCTATGAAAAAGTCACTGTCAGTGTCCAATAGCACTGGATTACATGGGAAGTCCACTAGGGGTTTAGAAAATGATGCTGCCGATGATGAAGAAACACAATGAGGCCATTGCAGCCCCTCAGTTTGGTGTCATCTCAAAAGTCTCAATACAAAATTTCTGAGGTTTGCATCAAAACAAACATTCTCATCTTCTCAATTTCCCAAGTACCTTCAACAGGGAAAAGGCTCTCTCGTCTCCAGTAGCCCAGGAGATCCCAGTAACCACATTCCCAAAGGCTTTTATTCATAAAAGCTCACGTCTCACCTCCCTCATCGCTCAGATCATGAGTCAATTCTTATAAGTCACCTTTACCCATTAAAGGCAGGGAATTCTAGTTATGCCTTTCCTCCCAGCTGGGTTGTATCTACCCTCTCTAGCCAGGAGTAAAACATTGTTATCACTAAAACCCACTGGTCTAAAAGTTTTGATGCTAAGACTTCCCCTTCTCCCAGACTTATCTACCGACCTCAAAACAAAACCCAAAACCAACAAAAATACCAAAGCAGATCCAATTACGATCATCCCCAATCATTTGGAATTAGGGTGAGGTTCAAAGAGAAGAGAGGAAAACTCATTTTCCAAAAGCCCAAGGGAAATGGGGGAAGATCCCTTATTTTTAAGGTATAAATGGAGGCTCTCCTTTCAACATGCCTCTTGTAAAATGTGAACTTTAGTGCCCTCCTTGCAGAGGAAATGGGGCCAGAGGGCTGTCTGCTTCTTCTAGTTGCTCACAAATGCTGGGGTAAGCAAACTGTGCTTCAGGCAAAGGGCCAGAGTCTGGACTCAGCCAAGGCATTTGCTCTTCAGGAACAAGTTCACTCATCTCTGGAGAGAGCCAAGGGCTTAAATGATTATGACTTATTCCCATGTAGATTTCTTTTTTTCCCCACTTTCCAGGCCCTCCCACCCGGTGAAGTAATGTTCTGTCATTTCTATTAAGTAAGCTAGCAGAATATTGTCAAAACTGTCCTTGGAAACCCATTGGGCTGTAGAGTTTTCCAAGGTTACTGTATCCTGATAGATGTGGATTTGGAGCATGCGAGTGCTAATGAGGCTGCAAGGGTAGGTCCTTTTTCCAAATATTGGTGCGTCTGTTGAATTCCCAAATGGGTGGAGGGGGAAAGGTGTCAGAACTTCTGGGAGCTTCATACCTTGGACACCATGCCTGGAAGCAGAGCCCCTCCAAACAAATAAATAACCTTGAGAGGGAGAAGAAAAAGAGAAAAGAGAAGAAATGAAGAGAAGAAAAAAGTGTTTAATGAGGCCCATGAAATGGGTGGAGCATCAGGGCAATTCTTAGCTTTGAAATGAAACCACAAATGGAGTCTAAATTGAAATACCAAGCACATGGACAATCGGTTGAAATTATTAGCTAGACAATATCGATCAAATATGACTTCTATATCATAAAAATGGAATTCTAGACAGTAACTATAAACATAGAAGATACACAATTATTCATCACGTTAGGTATGTTCTGCATTGGCACTTTACGCACCAAATGACACTCATCACTGGTATAGGCTGTAACCTTCTTATAATTAGCACATGTATTTTCACTGCCTTAGTAGGTCACTAGTGATTTCGATTCTATGATACTTGTGTTCCACCGTCTATAGTTACGAAGCAATACAAGGACAATAGAGGCGTTAAAAGGGTACAACACCAATTTGTTAGTAGATATGGAGGAGTTTATAAGAGTATTTCAGGACCAGGTCATTATCACCATAAATTAGAGGAAGGGGTCTAGCCTTAGTGATTTATGCAAATAAATATTGGAAGTCATACAACCTATCACTGCAGGATGCAAAAATTAACCATTTATTAGATATCTAGAAAGACACAAAAAGACAAAGATGACCAGAACAAATTTTTTTAAACCCCCGAGCTAATTCTCGTTGTCTGGGGCAACCCCAAAATGAACTGATTTGAGTTGCCAAGGTCCTTGGAGCAGTATATACGCTCCTGAGGCAAATATGGTTGGCAATCAATGTTGCAAAATCCCAGGTGCCCCTATAGAGCCTGCATATGCATGTGGCGGAGCGAATATCCCAAATATCCCAGTTTCCTTAGGGCCAGGGGGAGGGTCCTAATACTCTGTGGAACCAATGAGAATGTTGTTATTCCTTATGGATAATTTATTATCAATCAGTAAGACAAACACAGAAATCTTGAATGACTACTCATGTGACATCATATTCAGGGTCACTCATGTAATACTGTTCCCGACAACTTGCACATGGCTCATCACACCTCTCTGCGATTAACCCAATCTATCTCACAGCAGCCTTAGATCACAATACAGGTCTGACAATTCCTCTGCCAGCCATCTCCTCTCAGTCCTGCTACCTCACCTCTAGGCAGTGGATAGCTAGCAACTAGGGGGTAGACAGTCCTCTTGTTAAGGCAGGTGTCCAGAGATATGCTTTTCCACCAGAAGGAAAATCTTCTGAGAAGAGGTATCGTTTGTTGTTCTGTGTTTGTATCTCAGCAAATAGTCCGCACCAAACCAATACTGGTTAAAGTGAATCAAAAGAGAACAAAAGGAGCCATCTAGGATGGGAGAAAGAAAGGTAGGGAGGGAGGACTTATTAAACACCTACCAAGTATCAGGCAATGTACTAAGTGCTTTACTAATATTATCCCACAAATGCGTGAGTTGTTATTTGTTCAAAGAAGATTTCTGCAACACAGTTTAAGAAAACAGTCCGTGAATCCAAGGTGCTCTTCTCTAGCCCAGGAGGATTTGCTCCACCACTAGTTTTATGGTTAGGGTCAGCTTGCCAATTTCATCATGATGTCTATGATTTTCAGGGAAATCTTACCTTGAAACCAGGATTTGCATTCTTCCAGCAACTGGAAAAATAGCTTAAATGCAAAAGAGTTGTTCTGTGTTATCAGTGAGATAACTATCCTGGCCCAATTAAGCAGGAAAACATGTGAAGTCATTTTTAGCCAAACTGGCGAACCTTCCCCTTTCCCCCTCAAAAGCCACATGCTATGATTTGAAAAATCTCACTCTGCCTTGTCCATTTGCCAATTCTGCCTAGGAAGCAAAACTCAGCTGGGGAGATTGGCATTCTTTTTCTCGTAAATGAATACTGGGCAAATTATATAGTCATCTGTCCGTTTATAGGAATATTACAAAAAGTAAAATACCATTCAGAGAAAGCAAAAGCAAGAGTAATGAGTAAACTTTTATTTCAAGAAAATGTCTTCCACTTTCTGACAGCCACTGAAAATGGAAATGTTTTCTTCAAGAGCATTTAGCTATATAAGTGAATATTTGCTATTACCATTTTAATCATTTTCTCTGAAGATGATATCCGTGAAACTAAAGCAATAAGCTTCAGACTTATTTAGACTTTAGACTCAGTTCCAAGTAATTATAATTTTCTTTTTTTAACTATTGTGCTAAAATACTCCCAAATTCTTTTCCCCAAATTGATCCTAGGATGGAACACGTTTTATACTGGAGGCTGAAGAGGGGAAAAGGTATGTTGCTCATACACGTTCATACAGTTCCTTCCACTTCTAAACAGAAGTCCAACTCTTTCAGTTTTAGAAAGGAGGAAAAGGAGGTCCAGAAAGCATGTTGCTTATATGAGGTCCCCCAGATAGCACTGGGAAGAGGTGCAACTTGAGCTCAGGTCCTCTGATTCCAAACACAAGGGCTCTTCCCAGTGAATCATTCATCATGTGACAAGAAACATAGAAGCCAAGTCCCCTGATACTGCCTCTTCTCCTCCCAGGGTCACATGCCCCCTAGCCTCTGACCTGTTCCCAGAGGGAGAATGACTCAGTGACTAGAATGCTAGAGTTGGAAAGAGGGTGCCCTGGATGTGACATTTACTAGCTGTGTAATCCTGGACAAATTACTTAACTTCTGAACCTTAGTCTTATCAGCTAGCAAGGGAAGGTACTAGACTAGATGGCCTATAAGTTCGGTTCTAGCTCTATGATCCTATGATGCAATTCGCCACATCTAGCTGCAAAATGCAGCCTTTTCCGCCTTCTTCTAAGAAGTGACAAACACATGGTGCTTTCTCCAGCCCCTTTGGTCTTTGGGGATTGAGATGCCACAGAGCTGGGGGCATAGGCCCTGTGAGTCACCAAATGGTAAACACTGGCAAATGCTAAGTGAGTGGATGAGTGGGAACTGAGCGTCACTATGGGTATTCATATGGAAAGACACAGTCCTCAGACTTTGAGTTTACCGAGCCCAGGAGGCAGCATACTTCAGGGTAACAGAGCATTGAGACTGGCCTCAGAGAGCCCAGGGTCAAACTCTGGCTCTGCCACCTGAGTGACCTTGGATACTACCTCTCTCTGGTTAGAGTTTCTTTCTCTGTAAAATGGGGAAGTGAGACAAGTTAACTTCTAACAGCCTTTCCTGCTCTAAATCTATGAATCCTTTTTAAGGTAAAAAATGCAGTAGATGCCCTTGGTGTAGTTGTATGGTTAGTATCTCACTGACAGAAGAGATCCATGAGGACCAAAAGCTACTCTGAATCAGACGGTGCTTTTAAATGAATTTGTATTTTATTCATCACAACAGCATCTCCATACATTTGAATACGAGTCATGCCTCTATGTGCTCGACATTATTTATTCAGTCTCCAGAAGGTACATTTGCTGATTTATTATACTGAGTCACGGATGGAGGCAAGTGGAGTTGAGGAGCAGCCTTCAGAGACTGGAAGTTTTGCTGAAGCAGTGAAAGTTTCCACCTCCAATCTGGGCCCACAAATCCCTTTGTGGGCCCTTTGCAGCAAGCTGAGGTTGGGTGTGAAGGAGATGATAGGGAGGGGAACAGACAAGGCCCACAGGCTAGGAAGTACTGGCTTGATTTTACCACCTACTGGGAATGGAAGCGATCTGCCAGAAGCAGAAACTTAAACTGTTCTACCAGCATCTCAGCAAATGGCCAAGGAAAGCATGGAACTTTTTAACGTTTGCTCCAGAAGGGCCAAACACGTCTTCTGACTCCAAATCTAGCACTCTTGGTCACCATACAGGCCAAGCCCTTTATTTTATACAGAAGGAAACTGATGCCTAGAGAGGTGAAATGACATTTCCTAGGCTGCACGGTAAGCTAGTAAACAATAGGACTGAAGTTAACACTTTATGAAGGTTCCCCCACCCCATGTATTTTTCACTACACAACACAGACTGCTCCCCTTTCGGGTCCCTATTTTATACACCAAACAGATGTACCTTAAATGTGCCCAGAATAATTGGGGATACTGGGGGAGACGAAAGGCCTAGGGCACAGGGTAATGTACTCCACAGCTTGCAGGTAGGCAGAGAAGGGAGTAATACCAGCTACTTGACAAGGCTGGCAAAGGTAGGTGCTCCTTCAGAGAGGTACCACCCACCCAAGAAGAATGGGGGAGCTAAAGATGTTAAAAAAAAACGGTCATAGAATCTAAAGTCGTTCCCCAAAGAGATAACTGGCCAACATACAGGGAAAGGGCTAAGGGGTTCCTGTAGCCCCCTCCCAGTAGCATACAACTTTGTGAACTCCATAATCCATCTCAGACTACTACAGAAGATTTACTACTCTGTGTTAAGGTATACAGCATGATAAATGTAGTTTGAGGGAAGTCCTCTGTTTTCGAGAACTGACAGACCAGTTTAGGCGAAACAAGTCACACTCAACAATAAGAGAAGGGCAAATGTAAGCTACTTGAGGACTAGGATGATTTCAGGTTTTTGTCTTTATATCAACAGCACCAAGGGAAGGGCTTTGTTTGAAGCAGACACCTAAATAAATGCTTATCAAATTAAACTGAAGAGGCAAGGTAAAAAGCCAAAAGGAAGAATGCCCATAATAAATATAGTCACAGCTCAGTAGAGAGAACTCACTTTAGGTTGAAATGAATGGGAGAAGCTTCATGGAACAATTGGCCATTAAGGCTAGCAGAGAAAAGGTAATGGGCTCATATGAGCCAGGCTTTCCTCGCCTCTTGCCTGGACTATTGCATCAGGCTTTAATGGGATTCCTTGATTTGGTCCCACCAAACCTGAACTGCAAATCTCTTCCCTATCAACTCCAATCTATTCTTCACACAACTATCAAACTGGACACTCTAAAGCACAGGTCTGACTACATCACCCCTTTGTTCAAGAAACTCCCTACTACCAACTCCTAGGCTTGGTTTTTTAAGACCTTCATGATCTGGCTCTAGACTACTTTTCTAGGCTTACTTAACACAACTCCATTTCATGCATTTTTTTAATGACTCGTGGATTGTCTTTTCAACTTACAATTCCAACTCTCATTTTTATGCCTTTGTACAATTAGTTCCCCGCCCCCCATGGACAGAATGCCCTCCCTTCTCACTCCTCCCTCTCAGGATCCTCCTTCACGACTCAGGACATGTGGATTGCCTGCATGGTGCTGTCATTCAACCATTTTTCAGTCCTGTCCAACTCCTCCTGACCCCATTTGGGGTCTTCTTGGCAGAGATATTGGAGTGGTTTGCCATTTCCTTCTCCAGCTCATTTTACAAATGAGGAAACTGAAGCAAACAGGGTGAAGTGACTTTCCCAGGATCACACAGCTTATAAGTGTCTGAGGCCAGATTGGAACTCAAGAAGATAAGTCATCATCTTTCAAGAAATTATTAAGGAAAGCTGCCCTGATATTCCAGAACCAGAGGGTATAATAGAAATTGAAAGAATCCACCAATCACCTCCTGAAAGAGATCCCAAAAGGAAAACTCCTAGGAATATTATAGTCAAATTCCAGAGTTCCCAGGTCAGGGAGAAAATATTGCAAGCAGCCAGAAAGAAACAATGCAAGTATTGTGGAAACACAATCAGCATAACAAAAGATTTAGCAGCTTCTATATTAAGAGATAGGAGGACTTAGAATATGATATTCTGGAGATCAAAGGAGCTAGGATTAAAACCAAGAATCACCAACCCAGAAAAACTGAGTATAATCCTTCAGGGGGAAAATGGATATTCAATGAAATAGAGGGCTTTCAAGCATTCTTGATGAAAAGACCAGAGCTGAATAGAAAATTTGACTTGCAAATACAAGACTCAAGAGAAGCATGAAAATGTAAACAGGAAAGACAAACCATAAAGAACTTATTGAAGTTGAACTGTTTACATTCCTACATGGAAAGATATTTGTAACTCATGAGACCTTTCTCATTATAAGGGTAGTTGGAGGGAATATAAATATATATAGACAGAGGGCACAGGGTGAGTTGAATATGAAGGGATGATATCTAAAAAACAAAATTAAGGGGTAAGAGAGGATTGTAAGAGAAGGAGAAAGGGAGAGGTAGAATGGGGTAAATTGTCTCACATAAAAAGCAAGAAAAAGCTTTTACCGTGGAGGGGAAAGGGGGGCAGGTAAGAGGGAATGAGCAAACCTTACTCTCATCAGATTTGGCTTAAGGAGGGAATAACATACTCACTCAATTGGGTATGGAAATCTATCTTACCCTACAGGAAAATAGGGAGGAAGGGACAAGAGAGCAGGGAGATGGTAGAAGGGAAGGCAGATTGGGGAGAAGGGGGCAATCAGGAGCAAACACTTTTGAGGAGGGACAGGGTCAAAGGAGAGAATAGAATAAACAAGAGGCAGGATAGGATGGAGGGAAATATAGTCAGTCTTTCACAACATGACTATTATGAAAGTATTTTGCATAACTACCCATGTATAACCTATATCGAATTGCTTCCCTTCTCAATGAGGGCAGGTGGGGAGGGAGGAAGGGAGAGAATTTGGAATTCAAAGCTTTAAAAACGAATGTTAAAAATTGTTTTTACATGCAACTGGGAAATAAGATATACAGGCAAAGGGATATAGAAATCTATCTTGCCCTACAGGAAAATAGAAGGGGAAGGGGGTAAGAAAAGGGGGGTTGATAGAAGGGAGGGCAGAGTGCAGGAAGGGGTATTTGGAATGCATTCCATCTTGGGGTAGGGGGAGGGGAGAGATGGGGAAAAATTTGGAACTCAAAATCTTGTATAAGTCAATGTTGAAAACTAAACATAATTAAATTATTAAAAAAGAAAATAAAGAAAGTTAAAAAAATAAAAGTAGGCTTTAGTCTGAAAAAAAAGTCTTCCTAATTCCAAATCAAGTGCTCTATCCACTGTGGAGCCACCTACCTGCAAGGTACAGTAGGGGGAAACAAATCTAAAACCATCTATCTAGGGTCAAGGAGTAGGGTTCACACCTTGACTCTGGTACTTACTACCTAAATGACATTGATTAAATCATTTCAACTGTCCAGGCCCAGTTCTTCAGCTGTCAAAGAGGCGTTTTAAGAAAAGGCCTCTGAAGTACCTATGACTTAGGAGTCTATGATTTAATTCCACATCCCTCTAGCTGTTATGGCTACTGTCATAGACCTTTTATCTGTGTATATGGTATATTCCCCTCTCCCCACCCCTGTCATTGAACATAAGCTCCTTGAGGGCAAGAATTGTTTCATTTTTTGTCTCGGCATCCCCAGCGTCTAGTACAGTGTGCCTGGCACATAATACATCAGGTCTTTAATAAATGCTGACTGAGTAGATGAAGGAACAGTATAGGAATTTAGGATGCAAATGCCAAGGTTAAAAAGTTCAAGAAGCCCATTTCAAAAAGGACCCCAATAAAGGGGATAGCATCAGTACATACACCCTTTGTTTGCTTGAAAGAACCATCCCCTGGGAAGACAAACCAAATAGTAGAAAGCTGCTCCCTGTGATAAAGAGGCCCAGTGCTGTAGCACCATATGTAAATACAACCATTCAAATATTCCGAGTTAATATTGTTTCTTTGAATATTTTCACAAGCAAGAAGCAATATAATCAATCATCCCCGGCTGAGAAAGATAAATAGTTGAAGTTCATTTGCTGTATAAGTTTATAAGTTATCACAAGAAAAGCAAAGAATGAAGGCCAAAGGCACTCTGGCTCAGTCTAATGGCCATGAACAATGTAAATCAACATGGGCACTAACTTCAACTGCCAGGAGGGGAGGGGAATGTACACTCATTTTATCTTTGTAGACAAGATGCACACGATGATGGAAATACTAAAGTCACCCTATCTCAGAAGGGCTGAGTCCATGTGACTCACTGCCACATGGCAGATTCTAAAAGGCCCCAAACTGAGAAGGAGAAGACCTGGGCTCTAGGTTCAGTTGGTCACAAGTTAGCAGTGTGAGCTTGGGCCTTCCCCTCTCTGGATTTCTGTCAGAGCTGTGCCAAGAAGTTTTGATGACGTGCCCCCTCTGTGGGAATGGAGGTAGGGAGTAGGGCAACAAAAACTGTAGGATACCAGGTTGGGGCTGCTGAAGGAGCCACGCAATGATAGGTGATTACAGGAACAGAAAGAACTAATTAGGTGCTAACCCAGGAGTGGGGAACCTGCTGCCTGGAGTCCACAAGGGGCCCTTTAGGTCCTTGGGTGCAGCCCAAGTCCAAGTTTTATAGAACAAATCCTTTTAATAAAGGGATTTGTTCTGTGAAGTTTGGATTGAGTCCAAGGGCCATACTTGAAGACTGAGGGGGCCACATGTGGCCTTGAGGCCCCAGGTTCCCCACCCCTGTGCTCAACTGTTGTTTGGAGGTCACTGAAAATCCAAAAGCACTCTAAATTCAGGGTACTGGGGGCAAAGCCCTGATCACCCCACCCTAGTTCCAGCACTGTTCTCAGTATCCTCCACTAGAAAAGAGTCAGATTGGATTAGTTGATCTCTAAGATTCCATGCAGCTTTAACATACTATGATTATAAATTGGGGAGGAGGGGGCCCTATGTCAAAGTCCCTCTTGTGTCATGCAATAGTATAAGTGGACTGGTGTGAATGAGGATGGCTATGAATATTGAACTCAATGAGAGATGCTATCTCACATGATGGGTCAAGGAATTGAATGGAATTTTTTTATTAATTGATAGCTAATTGTCTCCGGTCCTCCCTTCATCGTTCCTCCTTCTGCTCTTCCTAATCCCTGTGCTCATCCCCCCATTTTTCCTGCTGAAATGTGATTTGATTTAAATTTTAAAAAAGAAGTGTAAAATATGTCAGACAAATCTATCATAAAGGGGAAAAAAGATGGGGGCCTGTCACATAGGAGGAGCAAGGGGCAACCGATGGACAATCCATGTGCCGCAAGAGAAAAGAAGGATGACCCCCTGGCTGGTTAGGCGGGTGCTGCATAGGGAAGGTAGGGGCAGATATGGACCAAAGTCTATGTATGGGTTGCAGTCAGTGAGGGTCTTGACCACATCAGTGAGATCACAAATCCACCAAAACAATGAGGTCCGTGCTCAGATTTTCTGCACGGCACATTGCATTCTCTGGAAGAGATTATTTAGATATAAATCTAACTGGTAAACAGCTACTGCAAAACAACACTAAGATTAAAGAATGGAGTCCAATCAATAAAAGTTGGATGATTTTCAGAACGAAGAGTTTGGCCACATGTAACTTGAAACTGTCAGTCATAAATGAAGAGTGGAGAAATAGCGCAAGATGAAAATACAGTTTGATACTGGAGGGGCCCAATAAATAAAAAGTGAAACTTGTCAACATTTTGCTTCAGGAAATTTGACGATATCCATACCTTAATGTCACCAGCATTCATAGAGCCCTGAAAGAGCTGTCAAAAAACCTTAAATAACATCACCTAATGGGAGAAAATAAATATAAAATGGGACCTACGGTGTAACTCTGAAGAACACCGTGGCATTACTGGAAAGTGATGAATCTGTCACACCATACTGGGAGTGAGTACAGAGATGAACACAAAGTACTTCTTGACGGTGCTCAGAAAGCCAGTTAAATATATTTTTAAAGACCTTTGGCCAACAACATCAATCCTTCTGAAAGGCCTTAACTGAAGGTGGATGGTTTCATTTCCTTGCAGACAGATAAGCAAGTTCTGTGTTTGAAAGGCAGTGGAAATCCAGCATGGCAAACTTAAATCAGCTGTACAGCTCAGGTTGGCTCCACCTTTAAATGAGTAGGTTTTTTTCCCCAAAGCTCTTAAGGTCAGTACAGAATCCCCATTAGCCTATAAATACACAAGACAGATGGTCACGCCAGCTAGCTCCATTGAATAACCTCTTATATGGGAGGAAACTTTCATCAGGCAATATTTCATCTTTGGAGAAGATCCCAAAATACTTTCAGAAGTTTGAACAAACTCTTTGAAAAGGTTTCTTCAAACCATTTCCATTGCTATTAAAGATGACATAATACAAGGATCATAAATCTAGAGTTGGAAGGCTCCAACAGACCAGATAGTCCAAACTCCTCCCTTTAGAGAGGAGGAAACAGTGAATCACAAAGCTTAAATGACTTTCCCCAAACAAGGTCATCCAGGTATTAAGCAGAGACAACATTTGAAAGGAATTTTTAGGGCATACTTGGGAAATAAAATTAGGATCTAGAAAAGATCTATTTTGACCCTTAATTCTCAGAGCCAGGAGTTTTTACCTCAAGCAAATGAACACAAAATGCTCAAAATTAACATCTTACCCAAAGTGGCCATTATCTCTGGTTTGCCCTAGCTTTGAAATTCTCAAAGCATGTTCTCTTCCTAGGAGAAAACCATTCCCAAATATCCAATCAAGCAAAACAAAACAAACCTAAAAAGTCCTTTCTCAGGGCTCTAATATTCTGAAAAATGGCACGGTATTTGTTTTTTTTCCTGCTATGTCATTACTTGTTAAATTGAGAAATGTTTCTCAAAAGTGAAGGCCTAGAATTGTTAGATGGTATCTGTCATACATAGGACTTTTAAAACTTGTACGAATGACATAGAAAGATAGACTCAAGCTTGGGAAAGACACTGATCATTTCTAACCCTTTAAACAATGAGAACTACAGCACAACCAGGAAAAAAAGAGAAATGTACATCTCATGAGGATATCAATGCATTTAAATAAAGTATTGGAAATCCTTACTGCACTTTGGTATTAATTTAGACTAAAGTAATTAAAATAATCACGATTTGTGCAGCGACTTTCTAATTAAAGATATGCCTTGCAGATCTAATAGTAAACCAATAACTAAGTTAGCTTGTATTTTCTGTCTTCCAAGCAGTTAATAAGTCTCAGCTTCCAGGGTAGAAAGCTACAAATAACAATAATGGATGGAGAAAAAATTGACACAGCGTCATCCACAGCTACAGCTCACCAAAATCCACTCCCAAATGACTCAACAGCTAAACTGGCAGCACCCAACATTGTTACTGGATAACTTTTGGACCAAAGAAATGGATCTGTTTGCCAATTAATAGCACCAGGATCCATGGCAGACCAGAAGGTGGAAAAGTTTTGGTAGCTGCCATCAGTGACTTTGTTTTCCAGTGGAGTCAACTTAGCTGAGAATTAATATACCTATTAGAGAGGTCAATTAATATTAGAGGATACTAATTAACCATGTTCCAATGGGAAATTCAAAAGATGATTCATCACTGAAAGTTTGATATTTTCTCAATGATGAATAGCATGCAAGCTGCTGGAATTGATTCACAAGCCGTCAATAACACATCAGTGACAAATTTAACAAACATCAGTAATTAGTGTATTGACACATGTTTAAGTTCAGAATTTTTATACCGTAACTTCAAGGAGATTTTAGCACATTAAAAATATATCCAAGGAAACAGAAAATCATGGGAAATATTAAACTATTCTGAGCACTTAAAATAGGACCAGTCCTTACCCCAAACTAACAATCAGCACGGGAGATGGCATGAGAAATCTGTAATTCCATTGTCTCTTCTCCCCAGTCCATCTTTCACACTGCTATTCCAGTTTTCCAATCATGCCACTTTTCACTTCAAAACTATCGGTTGCCAATCAAAACGCAATCTTTTAAAAGACTAAAATAACTGTAATTCTGGGTTCTTGAAGCCAGGGCTGACTTAGCAGAAGGTCTGACAGGTTCTTCCAAAGGGAAAAAGTTTAAGGATATCCCCAGAAACAAACGATGCTGGCCAAGGACCACCTTAGCCTATTTCAGGGAGGCCTGTCACTGGCCTCTAGAAATGAATTGCATGTGCTAATGGCAGAATTCTCTTTGGAAGAATCATGGAAATGGAGAGAGGTGGGCTACGGAAGACCACATCCTGTAAAAGGCAACAGATGAAAATATCTCAATAATTCAATTACCAGTTCCCAGCATATCTCAGAATTGGTGGGGGCCCTCAGAAACATTCTCCTTAACTCATCCTTGAACAAGAATATCCTCTTCAGCATGTCCAATACAATTCAGTCCCTGCTTCAGGGCTTCCCATGGAAGGGAAGGAGAAGGAGAGGGAAAGAGGGAAGAAAGTAAAAGAAGGACAGGAGGAAGGAAGAAGGGAAGGGAGAAAAGGGGAGAGGAGAGGGAGAGGAGAGGAGAGTGAGAGGAGGGGGAGAGGAGGGGGAGAGGAGAGGAGTAAGGAAATAAATATTTGTTAACCACCCACTACATGCCAGGCACACTGCTAAGGACTTCAAAAATACTATGTCATTTGACCCTTAGAGCAACCCTGTGAAATAGGTAATATTTTTACTGTGGAGGAAACTATTTGCCCAGGGTCATACAGCTAGAAAGTATCTGAGGTCAGATTTGAATTCTAGACTTCCTGACTCGAGGTCCAGCCACTCTATCCACTGTACCATCCAGCTAAGAAGAGTCCACTAACCCCTGAAGTGGCCCTTTCTACCTTAGATAGGTCTATACAGTGACTATTTTCTTTATATTAAACTTAAATATCAGCTAAGTTGTAGAGAGTGCCTCAGCTACCACAGTGCAGGAAATTTCATGGATGAAATAATAGGTCCAATTTAAAAAAAAAAAAAAACTTAGTTGGGCAAAATGAGGGGGACTTCTGAAATATAGAATTACCCTAATCACAAATGGTTCTTTCTTGGAGTTATGACAAAATTTTATTAGAACAAATGCATTTAAATATTTAAAATGGTATAAAAATAACTATGAATAAGTTGCTATGTCTAAGACCTTTTCTCCCCAAGAAATTAAAGTCATCCTTTAGATTCACAATGACAGATTCATTTATTTTTATTTTCAGATTCTTCACTGAGGTTTATCTTTTTCATCTTCTGCCAGGAGAAAAGATAAGCACACATTAGCCACCGACTCTTACCGTGATTTTCAAATTAGGAGGCTTCGAGTCACTTTGTTTCATCAAAAAATAACCAATGTCCTTAAGGTTCATCCCCATAAAAAGGTATATTCTATTTCTTGAGGGTAGACTTCCCAGAATTTCCAGTGGCCTGGGTACCATTTCAGAAAAGCATATTGAGCATAACTCACCTATAATTATAAGCCTAAGCTTACTAGGTAAATTAACAAGCTAAGGACGTTTATTGGAGTTGTAGTCAATAAACACATGACAATAAAAAATACAGCAAGAGAATGACCATGAGAGAGTGCACACTGATCTAATCCAAACAAAGCAGATATGTTTAGTGTAAACAGAGAGATAACATGAAAAATTTTCACTTGGGCAGGAAGAACAGGTTTATTGGTTTTTTTTTTTTTTGGTTTTGGTTTTGGTTTTGTTTTTTTTTTTGGAGGGGAGCAGAGGAAGGTACAGAATGGAACTAGCAATAGATCTAATTGCCTTGGGAGAAAAGGAAGGGTGTAGCAGAAGGTATTTGAGTCTGGGAGGTGGCTACACCATTTGGTAATTATTGGTTCCACTATATATTGGTGATAGTCTCCAGGTTAATGTACAGGACAGCACTGCGGGAAAGTAATACTCCCCACTAGACATCAACACCCCAGGGGCAAAGCCCTGTTTGTCCCAGGCTAGTGATGGCTTTGGGTATAGGCAAAGGACAGTAAAAAGTCAATTGCTCAATTGCTTCAATGCTTAAATGCTTCCAAATTATAAGGGTCAAACTTGGTCCCAAAGAAGAGCTATGAAAAGACATTCCCTCAGCTTCTTTGAAGAAGTGATAGCCTTCACGGCCGGATGGGATGCTGCATACTGTGACATATTTAATCCATTTGTTAGCTACTGCTGAATTTATGTTTCTCTTTGATACTTTGTTTTATATGTAGATATACAGAGATACAGATATAGACGACTCTTGGGAAAAGCAATGGAAAGAGATACATTGAGAAATGAATGCATACGTAAAAAAAGATATCAACAAAAGTCTATTAAAAAAAAAGAAAAGTCAGTGGTTCAGAACAGCAGCTCAGCTGAAATGACTGAGCTAGAAAGCAAGCTATTTGTCATCTCCCCTCCGTCCTATGTTGGATTTCACATGCTGTCCTCACTCCAATCTCAGTCTTCCCCAATTAAAGCCCTCAGACATTGGCTCTTCATCACTTAAGAATGCCACTGAAATAAACAGGACCACTGACAAATCGACAGCTTGTGTTAGAAGTAATGAATGTGAGGAATTTGGACAAATCTAGAGACATGTGAATGCATACAGTGGAAAATATGCAGAACCGGGAAAACAACATACACAATGATAATAACAATATAAATAGAAAAGACAATTTAAATTGGGTGCTGCCTCATTGTAGGAACCAAAATGGCCCCACAGAAGAGGTAAGAAAATGCACCTTCTTTCCTTCCTCGCTGAGGCAGGGGACTACGGGTAAGAAATACAGCATACAATGTCAAACAGGTAGATATGCCGGTTGATTTTGGTGACCTACATTGTTTTATTTTCTCTTTAAAAAATAGTAATTATAAGTAATGGCTCACTGGGTAGGGGTGGGGGATAGATTTTGAATGGAAGGTGATATAAAAATAACTATCAGTTTTTTAAAGGAATTTTCAACTAGATAAATAACCACAGATTTGAATTCCAATTCAGTGTGTCTGAACATTTGCAAGGAGCTCTATAACTTTCACAAAATATAATTTCCCTTTCTCTCTTCTCAGTGGGAAGCCTGGAAAATGAATACAGGTAATTGTTTCTTTTTGAGGGTCTGCAGCTGGATAGAGGCAGCTAGGTGGTGCAGTGGATAGAGTGCTAGGCCTGGAGTCAGGAAGACTTCTTTTCGTAAGCTCAAATCTGTCTTCAAACACAACCCGTATAACCCTTGGCAAGTCACTTAATCCTGCTTGCCTCAGTTTCCTCATCTGTAAAATGAGCTGTAGAAGGAAATGGCAAACCACTCCAGTATCTCTGCCAAGAAAATCCCAAATGGGGTCACCAAGAGTCACACCTGACCATCAACTCTCCCACCTACTTCCATTAAAAACCTTAGATCATGCCATGTGGCTCAACCTTACCTAACCCTAATTGCTGACTTTCATTATAGTGCTGAAAACAGGGCAGTGATTAGGACAAACCAGCAGTTATACTCCCAAGTAGATCTGTAGATACTCGTGCCAGATACCAGCATGTTGGTGGGGGGGAGAAGGGAAGCTAAGTCCTCCTTGGTGTTTCCAAGTTGATTTATGTATGCAATTTCTTTGCTGGGGGCTGTTGCCATTTTGCACAATGGTCTGGCATGGAGGTGGGGTGGAAGAAGGGCGTGCCTCTTGTTTACTGGGGATTGGCAAAATACAGCAAAGCTCAGGTCTGTGCAGAGAAGACTAACGAGGGGGGGAGGTTGGGAAGGTCTTTCCAAACTCCCAAGTTGTATCTTTCTCCTGCTCATCTCCTAAGAGGACTCTCTAAGGGCCTGAATACGGGTGCTTAGGAGACTCTGGCTTTTTTACTTCAATAAGACTGGCCTACTTAAAGGTTATATACACTTCAGCCATAAGCTAGAGGTGAGCCACAGTGGGGTGGGGTGGAAAAGGAATTTTAACCCATGGAGCCAAAAGAGAAACCTGGTAGGTCTCTTTGAAAATTAAAAAAAAAAAAAACACTTTCAACTTCTTTTATATTTACAGGAAGAAAAGCCATGATCACTCCTAGCCCAGAATAAGGCGAAGACTCCCTCCGCACCACCCCCCCCCACAACCACCAGTGTGTGCATAGTTATTCAATTAATGTCCTTCCTTTCAAAATAGTCACAGAAATTCAGTGATATTGCCATAGACAGGAACTTTCTTTTCAAGAGCAAATGCACCATATTAACAAATAATTAATATAGCAGGCCTCCTCCATGTCTTGTCAGAAATTCAACTGCCATTATCATTATTAGCAAATCATAAGGTTTTTTGAGTAAGCACTGGGATTATTCATCTGTCCCCCACTCTCCAGCCCCTAGCTGCTCTGGGAAAACGCCATACAAACAGGAAAATGTCACTAAGACTGTGTTCAAATGGGAATAGAGCCATGGAAATATACTGCTAATGAACTGCCCCAATTAGCAGGTCCCAAGCAGGGATGGGCATTCAATTCAAGAGAGAATGGGAGCTCCCAGAGCAGAGCCTGACAGAAGGACCGCATCACTGATGGCCCATCCAGGCTTCAGGCACCCAAAAAGAGACGGGTGATTGATGCGCTCCTTAGCTGGATCAAGGTCATCTGGCACCATTTGTAAAGTTTCTTTCTTTGCTCTCTTTCTTGCACACAGTCCTAGGAACAATCACACTAACAGGCTGGGAAGTGAAGGGGGGAAGTAGCGGGAAGAGGGTATCATTCATACGTTTTTCCTGCCTCAAGTACAAGCATCCTGTGCACCTGCAGCCCTGGGAAGCTTTAGAGATGGGAAGGCTTTAGAAGCAACGACTTTGTCCAACGCCTTTTTATACCCTTCATACACCTATACAGCAAGATGCCCAAACCATACATTCAAAAAAGTCTCTTTTGTTGGCAAACTGCTCCATTTATGTGTAGAAACAGATGCTAGAGGAGGCCAATATACTCCACAGGGTGTTTGCACTGTGGGCTAATAAAGGAATGAATGGGAGACCCAGAATTGGCATTAATGAGGCCTCACGTGGGTCATACAGGAAATGCCTTGACTGGTTTCCTTCTGGGTCAATTTTTGGGCCCAGTGGTCAAAGGGAAACAATTAGCTGAGAAAGAACAGGGACTAAGAAACAAAGATAAAGGCTGGGAACCTTTCTAACCAGAGGGTGCTTCCTATTTCCTTAACCAGGGGACCTAACCTAATCACTGTCTACACTAATCATCACCTGGGGCTTCGAAGCCACTTGTGGTCGACACAAAGGACAGCTCCTGTTTCTGGTGCTGAACCTGAATGTGGCTTCTGTTGCCAAAGCTCTTTGTCAGGTGCCTCCACTCCTAAAACAGGGCTCAATTCACATCCCAGGTGAAGGGAACATTTGTTCTTTGGACTTGTGAGGCAGAAGGTGCCCTTGCAGTCTATGTATTGCTGTGACTTGTAAATTTGCAGACTGCTGGGAGGTTAGGGCCCAAAAAGGCGTAAATGTGGTCCCTGGGGCCTTGGAAACATGCCTTCCGGGGGTGCAGCCCTGCCGAGACAACCTCCTCCTTCTACTTTGACAGCAGGCTCAGCTGGCTCAGGAGAGAGGGAAGTGAGTTCCTTGGCTCCTCTAACTTGTGGATGCTAACCCCACAGCCTCTCCCACAGCCTTCCCCTTTTCTGTACTAACAAAACCGCCCCCCTGGTCCAGGCCCTCATCACCTCCCATTTGGAGTAATGCAACGGTCTCCTAGCCTCTCTTCAATCCATCATCCACACAATTGCCTAAATCATATTCCTAAAGCACAGCTCTAACCATGTCAGTCCCCTGTTCCAGAAGCTCCAATGACTTCCTCTGATCTGGAGGATCAAATGTCGACTCCTTTGCTGGACACTCAAAGCTCTTCAAAGTCTGGCTCTAATTGACCTTTCCAGGACCTTTCCAGACTAGCAGGCTGAACATTACTACTCGGTGTCCTCTGCTCCCCAGACACAGTGACCTATTTACCGCTCCTCACACCTGCATGCCTTTCCATGGGCTGTCCCCCACGCTGGCATTCCGGGCTCTCCCTTCTCCCCTCTGCACAGCTCAACTCAAGGGCCCACTCATTCAATGAAGTCTTCCTGATCCACCCAGATGCTAGGGCCTAGCCTCCCACCCCACATACATTATTCCATATTTCTGTACGTGCATAAATGTTGCTTTGCCTTCCCCTTCTTGCTTGTCTTTGGATCCCCAGCACCTAGCCTGAAGTCTGGCAGGAGGGAGGTTTTCACCTTTACCAATGTCTGTTGAATTAAATTGTTGATAGGTATTAAGTGGCTGCGAAGGGGTCTGAAGAGGAGCTGACTCCAAAGTGACGCCCTCCCCACCGTACCATGGTACCCCTTTAATGTCCTTTGGAGCCCAGCCTCCCAGCCTCCCCTTTCCTTGCGTCACTTCCCACACAGGAGAACCGCTCCTTCTTTTCCTCTCAGCTGACATACCTTCCATGTCTGCTACAGCCCATTGCCACCTCAGGGCACTCCTGGATGGCCTCATGGCTCCAAGGTTTTCGCTGCCCTCCTCTACCCAAGAGTTTCTCTCCATCCCCTTCTTTTCTGCCTACTTCTCCTAGCTGCTTCTTACTCTCTATTCTGCTTGTAGTTAGTCTCCTGTCATTTGCCTTCTCACTTACTTTGGCTTCATGATTGCAAAAGAGCGCTCCAAAATTTCTGTATATTTTAAAACATCCCCCTTAGAAGCTTCTGCTCCTGCCCCTGACACATGCTCTTATTTCTCGCCCCAGACTCCTTTTGCAAAAAACCGTCCAGCTAAGCTCCAGTGGACCTGGCAAAGGTAGAGGTGATGAGTAACTGTTTTTACACCAAACACTCAGGGTAATTCTCTTTTAGAAGGGAACCAGATACTGCACATGCTGACACCAGAGAGAACCATCTAGAGAGGCCTAAGGAAACAGGAGACGTCAACAGGTTTGGACTCATGGGAAAACACTGAGAGTGACAGAAAGAAGCACGGCTTGGACTGAGGGAATTCCTAGCTCTACCACAAAAAATGCCTTCCTGGAGGAGAGAGGCCATTCCTTCTGCCAATAGCACCCCTAGAAAATCATTCTCCCCAAAGCTCTACTTCCCTTCTTCACTTTTTTTTAAATTAATTTATTTTGATTTATCAACAATCACTTCCAGAAGCTTTTGAGTTTTCAATTTTTCTCCCTCTCCCTCCCCAAGATAGCGCACAACCTGATATAGGCTACACATATACATATACACATATACAATATTCCTATTTAACATATTTTCACATCAGTGATTCTGTAAGAATTAGCACCAATAGGAGGAACCACCAGAGAGAGGAAGCAAAACAAAAGAAAAAAATTGCAAATAGTGTGCTTTGATCTGCATTCAGACTCCATAGTTCTTTCTTTGGGTGTGGACAGCATTTTCCATCACAAGGCCTCTGGAGATGTCTTAGACCCTTGTATTGCTGAGAAGGGTTAAGATTATCAATATTAGTCATCGCACAACATGGCTGTTACTGTGTACAACGTTCTCTTGGTTCTGCTCACTTCACTCAGCATCAGACCATACAAGTCTTTGCAGGTTTTTCTGAAGTCCACTTGCTCATCATTTCTTATAGCATAATAGTATTCCATTACATTCATGTACCACAACTTGTCCAGCCATTCCCCAGTGGATGGGCATCCTCTCAATTTCCAATTCTGTGCCACCACAAAAAGAGCTGCTATCAATATTTTTGTACATTGGTCCTTTCCCCTTTTTTATGATCTCTTTGGAATACAGACCTAGAAATGATATTGCTGAGTCAAAGGGTATGCACATTTTTATGCCTCTTTGGGCATAGTTCCAAATTGCTCTCCAAAATGGTTGGATCATTTCACAACTCCACCAACAACGCATTAGTGTTCCAATTTTCCCACATCTTTCAAGTATTTATCATTTTCCTGTTCTGTCATATTGGCCAATCTGATAGGTGTGATGTGGTCCTTCAGAGAAGTTCTGATTTGCATTTCTCTAATCAATCCCTTCTTTGCTTTTAGACTCCCCACCAGGCCTATTTCTTTCTCACTTCTACTTCACAGAGCGTCTCACTTCCTTCATGACTGAATTCAAGGACTATATTGTGCATGAAATCATTTTTTTCAAAAACATTTACATTTTAAAAATTTATTTCATTAAATATTTCCCAATTACATGTTAAAAAAAGTTTAACATTCATTTTAAAAGTTTTAAGCTACAAATTTTCTACCTCCCCCTCCTTGAGATGGCCAGCAATTGATTATTGATTCACCACAACTGCTAATGCCCCAGCACCCTCCTCCTGAACTAGTTGTATTTAGGAAGTACAAGGCACCAAACACTGGGACTTGGAGGCATGAAGACCCAAGGCAACTCTGTGACCCTGGACAAGTCACCTCACCTCTGTTTGCCTCAGTTTCCTCAACCATGTGGATAATAATAGAACCTACCTCAAAAGAGATAACATGTAAAGCACTCTGCGGGGCAGCTAGGTGGCACAGCGGATACAGCATCAGCCCTGGAGTCAGGAGGACCTGAGTTCAAGTCTGGCCTCAGACACATAACATTCACTAGCTGTGTGACTCTGGGCAAGTCACTTAACCCCAATTGCCTCATATAAAAAAAAAAAAAAAGCACTCTGCAAACCTTTTGCTGCTGCTGCTGCTACTACTACTACTGCTACTACTCCTACTACTACCACTACTTACTACTACTACTGCTATTTATTCTGTATATATACTAATGTATGTTGTCTGCCCCACCCCCTCCCACCCAATAGAAGTGTAAACTTCTTGAGGGCACAGGTCATCTGGCTTTTCATCTTTGTATTAAGAGTAGGCTCTTGTTAAATAGGTGATTGATTTCTACTTAGTCATTCCTGATTCTGCTGCATGGATAATCACTTATATGCCTAGTATGTGTCAGGCACTGTGTTAGACACTGCACATACAAACACAAAAAAATCAGATAGCCCCTGCCCTCCTGGAGCTTCCATTCTATTCTACTGGGTGGGTTGTGCGACTGGGATCACAGGTCTGGAGCTGGAAGGGAACTCAGACACCATCTAGCCAAATGTCCTCATTTTACATAGGAGGACAATGAGTCCCAGGCAGGTTAAGGTACTTGCCCAAAGTCACACAGGACATATAACATGTAGAATTTGAACTCGAATCTTCTAAGTCCACATTTGAGGTTCTTTCCATTTTACTAAGCTGCCATATTCACAAATAAATTCATGATACACAAAATCAATATGCTGTGATTACGGGGCGGGGGGTGGGAAGAAAGTAAACTAACATTGGGAAAATTGAGGGAAGGTTCCTTAAATGAGGCTACACATGAGATTAGACTTAAAGGGACCTCAGTTCCAAGACCCAGGGGTGAGAAAGAACCTTACAGGCATGAGGGAGATCCTCTGCAAGGTATAGAGAGGGGAGATGGAATGCTTCATACAAGTAGGTAAATTTGATTTGACCATAAAATGAAAAAGAGTCATATATAAACATGCTAGAAAGATAATCTGGAGTCTGATTTGGATGGGATTTAATCATCAAACAGAGGAGTTTCTATTTTATCATGAAAGCAATAAGGAGCCAGTGAAGCTTCATGAGCAGGAAAGCAACATAATCAAAACTTCCTCTGGAAGCTGTGAGCAGGACAGACTGTAGAGGGAAGTGGGTGTGGGTATGTGATGGACCCCTCTAGCAGTCTAGGAGATGGGAGTACAATGTAAAAATATGAATGAGGAAGAATGATAAGAGGTACTAACAAGCATGACAAGTAATAGAACATCTTGCTTCCAAAAGGTATGGAGAGCAGGGGACAATTTGTAGCGACCTAAAAGCAAGTGCTAGTTATCTTTGCCACCGTTACCTGCAATCAAAGTGGAAGGTTCATCTTCCTCCTACAAGACAAGGGAGGAGGGCTCACAAAACACCTCTTCATTTCCAGAGGATCAGGAACAATCAAATGTTCTCTAAACAATGGAATGACTTCAGTACAGAGACAAAGCGTCCAGAGTGGAATCCTGACCCATCCCAAAAGGTCTGTGAGTGGGAGAATGTGACAGAGAAGGACGGGAAGAATCCAAGTGGTGGCTTGGAGCCAGATAAGAGGTATGAAGGTTTCCTTCCATAGTGGAGATTGGTAGCAGTGAACTGATTTCTGGGACTTGACACTTTCAGGCAATCAGGGTTAAGTGACTTGCCCAGGGTCACACAGCTAAGGAGTGTCAAGTGTCTGAGGCTAAATTTGAACTCAGGTCTGCCTGACTCCAGAACCAGTGCTCTATCTACTGTGCCAATCCAGTGGTCCTGATGAATATCTGGCCACTGGACCCAGGTGGCTCTGGAAGAGAAAGTGAGGGGGGTGACTTTGCACAGCCCTCCCTCACGAAAATAAAAGTCAATTGCAAGTCATGTCATCACCTCCCTGACGTCATGGTCCTCTTCCAGAATGAAGGACAAACACAACAACAATAGAGGAAATAGCTGGAACTTTTGAGGAGGAAGCTATTGCTAGACTGTAAAGGGATGATGATGTCAGTCTCCAGGTATAGTCATAAGTTCTGTTGCTCAGTCATTTTTTCAGTCCTGTCCAGCTCTTCCTAACCCCATTTGGGGTTTTGTTGACAAAGATACTGGAGTGGTTTGCCATTTAGTTCTCCAGGCATTTTATAGATGAGGAAAGTCAGGCAAACAGGGTAAAATGACTTGCCCAGGGTCACACAGCTAGTAAGTATCTGAAGTCAGATTTGAACTCAGGGAGATGAGTCTTCCTGACTTCAGGCCAGGGACTCTATCTGCTTCACCACCTTGCCTCCCAAGCTGTTGCAAGAGAGACCATTCAATAAGGATGACTGGATATTGATTAGAGAAATGCAAATCAAAACAACTCTGAGGTACCACATCACACCTATCAGAATGGCCAACATGACAAAACAGAAAAATGATAAATGTTGGAGAAGATGTGGGAAAATTGGAACACTAATGCATTGTTGGTGGAGTTGTGAACTGATCCAACCATTTTGGAGAGCAATTTGGAACTATGCCCAAAGGGCTATAAAAATGTGCATACCCTTTGACCCAGCAATAGCACCTCTAGGGCTATACCCCAGAGAGATCATACAAATGGGAAAAGGACCCACAGGTACAAAAATATTGATAGCAGCTCTTTCTGTGGTGGCAAAGAATTAGAAATTGAAAGGATGCCCATCCATTGGGGAATGGCTGAACAAGTTGTGGTATACGGATGTAATGGAATACTATTGTGCTATAAGAAAGGAAGAACAGGCTGACTTCAGAAAAACCTGGAAAGACTTGTTTGGACTGATGCTGAGTGAAGTGAGCAGAACCAGGAGAACGTTGCACACAGTAATAGCCACATTGTGCTATGACTAATATTGATAGACTTAACCCTTCTCAGCAATACAAGGATCTAAGACATCTCCAAAGGACTCATGATGGAAAATGCTATCCACATCCAAAGAAAGAATTATGCAGGTTGAATACAGATCCAAGCATACTGTTTGCTATTTTTTTTCTTCTGTTGTGTTTTGTTTCCTCTTTCTGGTGATTCCTCCTATTGCTTCTAATTCTTACTTACAACATGACTAATGTGAAAATGTGTTTAATAGGAATGTATATGTAGAGCCTATATCAGATCGTGTGCCGTCTTGGGGAGGGAGGTGGGGAGGGAGGGGGAGAAAAATTTAAAACTCAAAAGCTTGTGGAAGTGATTGTTGATAATTCAAAATAAATTAATTAAAAAAAAATAAGGATGAGTGGAGGAACAGCTCGCTCAGTTTACAAAATAAAAGATTGAAAATGAAACAATCTATTAACCCCAAACAACCATAACAAACGTATTCATGATGTATATACCTCTGGCTTCTGAGTGGTTCACGGTCTTTGGCTTCCTTCATTTCATGGTCCTGAACCATATTTTCCAACAACATGGAACCCGTATCAAAAATACTCTCAAACCACAAAGAACTTGGCTCCATCATGGAAGATTTCTCCCCAATTTGTCTCACCAGCACCATCCAAAACAGGCAGCTGCCTTACAACCACTTTACATTAAACAAAGAAGGTTTATTAAAAGATCTGGGGTGGGGGAGGGGGAAACAGCAACCCTCTCCCAAAGAGCCACGCAATTACTAGTCACTTACTGTTCTCAATATGCAGGCTGCTCTCCCTCTGTAGTTCCCTGTGGCTCCCAGCAGGTGAGATTCAGCTACTTGTTTGCAGTTCTCTGCTGTTCCTTGCAGGTGTCTTTTGGCATTACTCTCTAGTGCTGCCCCTTCTGTAGGGAGAAGACATGAAGTGAGATTACAGATAGTACTGCCATGTCTGTCGAAACGTGCTCTATTACTGACTCGGAGAAATGGGAAACAGACAACAGAATATTTTCTAGAGAAATTCTTCTCAACAAGAATCATAGATGTGACTCTCTCTTGCTCAGCAGCCTTGGTGTCCTTTGACTAAACAATGAGGAGCTGAGATGTTGTGGAAAGATGCTGAAACTGGACTCACAAGGTTGGGACCAAATCCTGGCTCTGCTCACAAGCACCATGGTCTTGGGCAAGTTTCTCCTCTAATTACTAGTATTATGACCTTATGCAGGTCATTTAACCTCTGGTTTGAATGTCTTCACATACAAAACTCTCTATCCAGGCAAACATATCTCTCATATTCTCTCCTCCTCTCTTCTTCTCTATCTTTCCTTCTCCCCTCTCTTCCTCTCCCTCTTCCCACCTTCTCATTGGGCTGTGTTTGCCACTATTTCACTCCACATCCTTCCCCTTTTTGCAGCATGGCCTTATGGGATATTGCCCCACATCTGCTCTCTCACTGAGGTCATGCCCTTTTGCTACCACTCTTGCTGACACAGTACCATGATTTCGAGGCCATCTAGTCCAACCTTGATCACTTGACAGAAGGACAGTGAGGCTCAGAGAGGTGAGATGACTTGTCCAAGGTCACACGGGTTATAAACAGCAGTGCTTGGATGAAAACCCAAGTCTTCTGACTCAAAGCTTGTCCACAAGAACACAGGTCCTTACCATTCTTCAATTTCCAAAGAGCTCCTGTAACCAATCCCAGTTGCACATGTGGTAGCTAGAAATCTCCATACCCTCTTGAGAAGACAGTCTTTTATCTGAAGGAAACATGTCTTTCCTGGCTGACAAAGCACCCCAGTTACTCTCTAGCATTATTTCATCTCTTAAGCAACTAACCAAGATATTAAAATCAGAAGCTTAGCTAATTACCAATCTTACTTAAGTATCTACAGAGAAGCAGCCCTTTCTCCACCATTAATCATGCTTTTCCTCAGGGAGCACCATTCATTGGGGTGGGAAGGAATATATATTCCTCTCTTTATTCACTTTCCAACTGAAATGAGAGTATCAAGGTATATGTTGATGACACTTTTCATGCATTTTTGCACCTTCTGGTTTTTCAATAGCAAAGCATTTAATTAAGACATAACAGTATAACTGGATAGCTAGGTGGCGCAGTGGAGTCAGGAAGACTCATTTTCATGAGTTCAAATCTCTCCTCAGACACTTACTGGTTGTGTGACCCTGTTTGCCTCAGTTTCCTCATCTGTAAAATGAGTTGGAGAAGAAAAAGACAAACCACTATAGCATCTTTGCCATGAAAACCCCAAATGGGGTCACAAAGAATTGGACGTGACTGAAAAGCAACTGAACAAAAACTATAAATTACAAGTATTAAAATAATTTTCTGTCACCATACACAAATGCATTTTCAGTGCTTTTGTTACATGAAATTTTCCAGAAGTCTCTTGGGATAGGCTAGTCTCTTTACAACTCACTGAGCCACCATGGCAACACCACTTCAAGTCTCACAACTCTTGATCACAGCCAGGCTAAGAAACAATTTGGGATTCTATGGACACTGATCCTGGCTACCTCTCCACGCTGCAGCCTGTCTACTCCTTTTCTTTTCTCTCTTATTTCTCCTGTTACATGGATGTTGGAGAATAAGCTCCATTTATCTTTATGGTAATGAGCTTTCTTGCAATCATCAAGAGCACAACAAGGCTAGATGATCAAGTGTCCCAGGAAATAATGCTTCTTGTTGTATTCAGGTATATAATGAAACCCACATTTTAAAAATTTGGTTTTCCAATAAATTAATATTTTTTTAAAAATTGATTTTCCAAGAAAATTCTGCAGATTCCTGTTCCATTAACTAAAACTTTTTCATATTTTCCAGTTTAATTTTTAATAAGAACATCAATATGAACTGGTTCAGTTCTTTCTATAGTATTATCCATGCCTTGGTCAGTAGACAAAATAACCTTTCTAGTAAGCTCATCATCCCCTTTTCCCACCACTCTGCCACAGTCATCGTGGAAGGGGACCACCCAGAAGTAATGGTTATTTCAAAGTTTAATCTCTTTCTTGAATAGTTGTGACAAAAACACTAACCAGTGAAAGTGCCTGGCAACTTTCTGATAATGAGCATGTCCTAATTGAGCTAGGAGAGCAGACACACAATTTGACACCAGGCCTACACCTGGAGCTGCTCGAGGTGAGTAGCTGCTGCCAGACCTTGCACTCCACCGGAATTTGCCATGGAAAACTCAGGGTCACATCCATTACCAGAAGGAGGTCTCCCACTAGGCTTCTGGTAGAGGTCCAGTGCTTTCCCTCTCCACACGTTGATCTATCTCATAGCATAACAATACTAGGCATTTAGACTTAACAGTTTACAGCACACTTTGTAAGTATGTTGTTTTGGTTAATTCTCAAAACAGTTCAGTGTAGTAAGCAGTACAAATATCATTGTTTCCATCTCATAGATGACTAACATAAGAAATGCATAGACTTACGTCTGGTTACCCAATGAGGTAGTAAGCAAACACAATCTCCACTACAACTCTGCTGATTTCCAGTCCACTGCATTAGAAACTTGCACATCTTAAGATTCCCCATTTCCTGGGCTCATTCTTTCCCTCTACATAAACCCACACAGTATACCATCTCTCTACAGACTTCCCAATACCACCTGCAAGCTTGCCTATGCCCTTTTCAAAGACAGTAATTTTTTTTTGAGTGGCTATAGATCTCTGAGCTCAAATGAATTTTTTCATCCTACAAAAGCCATAAGATGGCGAATGATTTCTGTAAGTATGCTCTGTCCTTTGAGGCTATACTTTTAAGATATTTAAAGAAATACACATTTCCCTTTTTCATTTGCCACTGACACCAGTATCCCTAAGTGGCCCATTTCCAGGCCTGTGTATGAGCACAGCTGTGAGAGTGGCTTCATTCTGGGTTGTTTCCAGGGCTCACTATGCTCTTTATTGTGAAAATGAGCCTCTGCCTGCCTCACTCCCTCCTCCCCTCCCCACTCACACACACAGAATATACCAACATACAAAGAACTGTTTTCGATTACAATCTTCATGCATCTGGAAATACTCAAAAGCAACTTAAAACTCTTCCCAAGTTTAGGTGCTGCTGTCATTTAAACTTTTAAACATATTTCCAGTCAGTGTGCCGAAAATATCATGGCAGAACTCCTCGGTGATCATCATTAGTAGGAAGGGCCACCCTGAACAGATTACACATAACTGAGTGGCACAATGGAGAAGGAAAGGGTGGGGAAGAGGAGAGAACCTCTTCCCCCCTGCTCCCCTACCCCCACACACTGATCAAAACTTACCTACTTCATGGGATCATTTTTCTCAAGACTCTGTTTCCCTCCCAATTGGCCTATTTATTGTCATTCCCCAGACATATTGTCACATCTCCTGTTTCCAAGCTTTTCCACAGGCTGCCCTCCCAACCTGTCATTCTGTCTACCCTCATCTTCACACCACAGAATCTCTAGTTTTATTCAAAGCATTTGCTGCCTCCTACTCAAGGCCTTCCCTGATGCCCTTAGGTAGTACATTCCCCACCTTTCCACAAAAAAAAAAATCCTTTGTATTTACTCTCAGTGATTATTTTATAAACGAAAGCCACTTCATTATAGTGGAGAGAAAGCTGCTGGCTTCAGAGTTCTGAAAACCTGGCAGAGCTAGCTTTGAGCCCTACCTGTACTAGGCCACAACCTCCCAGTACCTCCAGCAATTCTCTGAGACTGCAACTTAACAGATCTTCATTAGCAAAGGAGGCGTCTTTAACCAATGAAAGTAGAGGCCAGACTGAACATAGGCAGAAAAGACTGAAAATCTTAGTTAACCCTTAAGCTTTAAGAGCTTCAAGAGAGCAACGAAACTTTTGGGACACTCTGTTTACACATGAACACAAAATTTAAACATAGGTAGCTATATACAAACAGAACATATACATATGCATACATATACACAAATAAGTACACGTGCATATACCTGCACAATGCACATTTATATATATATATATATGTATATGTATATATGTGTGTATACACACACACACACACACACACACACACACACACATAGAACATAAGTTCCCCAAAGGTACAGTTCTCTTTGTAGGCCCAGGGTCAAGCTAAATGGGTTCATTCAAGGCTGCAAACACTTGTTGGGCACCAAGAAGTACAAGGTCCTCTGATCAACCGTGGGGCTACCAAAGCTGATCAGATACTCAAATCCTCAAGTAACACGTGGTCCTTACTAATGAGAATACCCACATTTCTGAGTACAGATTCATATGCAATGCACTCACATTCACCATTTCGGGGTAGACCTTCACACAGACACACCCTCACACTCCACGGATCCTTGGGCCACATCCTTCCACAAGTCTTTCATCAAGGATCAGTCCAGAGCAACAGAAACCATTCTCTACCACCTTGTGGGCACCAGAGCAGAACTGGGGCCAGCCATCTGTTCCATTCATTCTCCAAACACAACTGGCTTAGCTCCTTTTCTAAACTTATCATTTCTAGATAATATTATTTATTACTTAAATAACAGCATGTTTTCCCAAAACATTCCTAACCAGCTAAGAGCATATGTAGACCCCAAACAAAGCCACCCATATTCCTCTTGGCATATGTATAGCACTTGGGCAAAAGTAACCTTGACAGTGCCCCAAAGCCTCCTTATGATAAGTTAACCAACAATTATGTATGATCTACCTACTATGTGCCAGGCAATATGTTGGGTTCCAGGGAGAGAATTAACGAGAACAAAAAAAGAAATTAACAAGAATTAAATAAAGACGATACGTTTTAATGATACTCTCTCTCTCTCGCACATACACACACACACACACTATATCGATATCCATAGATGTGTGTACATATATATGTACATATATATATGTGTGTGTCTGTATATATACACATGTATAGTTTTAATATAGATTAATGAATGTTACTAAACCCAGGGAAGTTAGGGAGGGAAGAACAGCGCTAGCAGTTGGAGGAAGATAAGGAAAGATGCCACATAACCCTTCTCCTAATGAGCTGAACATGTCAATGTCCTTGTACTCTTCGGCTCCACTGTGATCAGTTCTAGAAGTGCTGTTTTAAGGGGGACATCATCGGCTAGTGTGTGTCAGAAGGAGGGCAGCCAAGTTGGTGAAGGGCCTTAAGAATATGTCATTTAAGGATTGGATGAAGGTACGAGCAATGTTCAGCCAGGTAAAGAGAAGCTCAGGGAAGCTAGCCCAGCTGCGTTCTAGTATTTGAAGGTCTGGCATGCGGAGCGTACGAAGTCAGCCTCGACAAGAAGGCAGCGCCAAGAGGCAAGTGTCAGCTTGATGGCACTAACAACATCCTAGCCATGAGAAATGTCCCAAAGTGAAATATCTGCCTCAAAAGGTTAGATAAATTGGGTGCTTAGGTCCCTCTCAATTCACATTCCATCACTCTGAATACTTTAGAAAAGAACTCCAACAGTAGGAATTTCCAATACCACAGTAAGTGGGTGGCAGTATTCCCTTTAGTTAGGCCGGACCATCAACAGCCCCCACACTCCAATCTTACTCCAACTCCAACAAACACAAGATGGCCTGTGACCCCAGTTTACTAAGCTGAGGCAGTTAATAGCAGCTCTGGCCTTCTACCTCTGTGTATCAGTTCTGCTGGTCACATGCACATAGCCATGGTGCTGTGTGTCATGACCTTGGGCCTTAGGATGTGGGTGAATGCCTACTCAACACAAAGGAGAAATCTAAGGATTTCTAAGATTCAAAGCAGCAATCTGCCAATCGATGTCTAAATAGATATGATATAATATAATTATTTTTTAATTCACAGATTTATGGCTTTAAATTTTTAACCAATGAACACATTAAAGCATAAACATTTTCATAGTGGAAATGTGAAAATTTATGATCTCTTTTCTTTATGTGTTTGGGTAATAAAGTATGTTTACTGAACACAGCCATTGTGAGTTATGTACTTGTGGGGGCTGAATAAATGAATTTTAAGATGACGGTGTTAGAGTTGAGAAAATAAAACATTTTCCTTTCATGGGGGGGGGGGGACTATGGGTGCAGCATGTTGCATACATTTTTAGGTCCAGTTGCTTTGTCACTTGGTATTCCTTAATGGTTTTTCATCATTGCAAGGAAAAACTTGTTGTGAATGGGGAGGCGGGGAGAGTGGAACTTAAATGGAAGTAATTTGATGAAATGACAAAGTGAAAACAAATATAAGATTTTATAAAAATCATCTTAGGGACTTTTACTGTTTGGTTTCGTTTATATGACAGAAAGCAAACCTCAGTGCATACATTTACGGCCTGTTGTGTCCTTACAGTCAGAGAAAAAGAGACATTGAAAAAGGCTGTGGCAGGCCCATCTCAGAGCATAGGATTTAAAGCTCAAAGGGACCATAAGTATAGTCTGTATTTCCAAATCCAAGGACTCCATTTCTAAAGTCCTCCTTCACTGCAGCAGATGGAATGGCCTTTGAGAAAACATATGAGTGTTTGCGGACTTCTTGGAATAACTCAGCAGCCCACCTCGAGGGGCCATGGCCCACAGGTTGGACAAAATTGGGATTTCCCAATCTCTTTTTACCTATGAGGGCACTATGACTTAGACTCCTAGCCACTTCACTTCTCAGAGTGTGCTTCCTCATCTTCCAGAAAGAGACCTTGGGAACCTAAATGAGCTGACATGGAAATCACTCTGCAAAATAAATAACTGAATAAATAAATGAATGAACACACAAAAGCCAAACTTGGAGGGTCGCCCTATAGTTTACCAGTCAAAATGGCTCTTATTTGCAAACCTGTCAAAACTGGAAAACCTGGCCCATCCTTTATTTCTTTTGCTGGTTCTTTTTGACACACAGAGCTTTTCAACAAAAGCTACCCAGTGGAAGAGAGGTGTACCAGCTTTTCCTGGCTGCCTTCTTTTTAATTCCTCTAGCTCTGGCTTAGACAGGCCATAGCTTGCCAGCACAGGCAAGTGGGGGAAGGTGCATCACTTCAACATGAAGGTGGGCCCTATTCTCCCACTATAGATGAGAGGGCATCTCACCTGAAATCTTATTTATCCAAACTGTAAGAAGGAAAGTGTAAAGCAGCAATACGAGATGGGAGCACTGGACTAAGAGTCAGAAAGACCTGTGTTCAAATCCCCAATAAGACACTCACTAGAGCTGTGTGACAAAGGTTTTTACAATATCTGAGGGATCTTGAGGAAGTCCCATCTTTGGGTGTTAATTTTCTCATTTGTAGATTTCCAAGATTGAACTAGAAGGACCGTGAAGTCCCTTCTATCTCTGTATAGAATTTATCAATGACGACTCTGGACAAGTCCCAACCTCTTGGAGCCTCAGTTTTTCTCACCTGTATTAGAGGGACAATGACAGGGTTATTGTCAGGCTCAAATACGAAGGATGTACGTAAAGCACTTTCAGGACCCTAAAATGTTATACAGATATTAACTCATTATTAAAAGCAAATTTTAGAAAGCTGAACATCATAATCCTAAAGAAAATCCTGGCTCTAGAGATCATAAGAGGGAAAATGTCTCCCTACTTTCATTGAAGAAGTTTCATGCACTATCAGACTGTTTTGCTTTGTTTTAAAAGAAGGCTCACTGAGTGAGGTAGGATGAAATTTCTGGAAATAACATGATATAAAAATAAAAGTCATCCATAAAACTTAGAGAGTGGGTTTTAACCATGCAAATTCATTTCCAAATTGTATTTTATAAGCGTGCCTGGGATTATTTGAAATATAAAATTAAATTCTTCCCTAATTCCCCTTGCCATGGATTTTTGGCTTGCTTCAAGTCGCTTACCCATGGTGATACGTATGCATGTGTACATGTGTATGTGTGTGTAAATGTGTATCTGTGTTTAATTTCATATTGATTTTTGTATGAGTTCAGAGGAATGTAAAAATATTTGGCACATGCAGATCCACAGTCCAAGGCTGGGTTTGGCACTACATTTGCTCATCACCCAAGAATGAAAAGGGAAATTTATGTATATTTGAGAGAGGATATTAAGACGCAATATGTTTAAATACGGAATACCCTCACTCCACTGTCACAGACGATACTTGTGGCCAAAGCAGGCCATGGCCCACACTTGTGTCTGTGCCTGACACCTAGCAAATGCAGAGTTCTCCAGGACAAGGAGGCACCACTCACACCCTGCTGCCAGCTTATCTCCAAGAGCTTCGATAAAAAACCAAACTCCCATCAGAGAATCAAAGCTCTCAGGGTAGCAAGAGTCAAGGAAACAGACTTTGCTACCATTTTGCCCGAAAATTGTTTGTTCTTTGTTTTTCTCCCTGCTGAACAAAATAAGCACCGTGCAGGTAACTCAGGTGGACAAGAGGCAATTCATCTAGGGCGCTCCTGGAAAGCCATATGTGCAAGGTGTCATCGATGAGTCCCTCAGTGTATATGGGAGCCCTCTACAGATGATGACAAAGATGTGAACAAAGGACGATCTTGAGCATGGAAACTAGCCAACATACTGATGAAGGCTCATTTCCTGGTACAAACACTAGAAGCTTTGCCTTAAATATTCCAAGGGAGTGAGGAGGACGCATTGTCAATCAAATGATATCCATTTCTTGACCTCTTACTATGTGCCAGGCAATGTGCTAAGCACTGCGAATATACGGAAAGGAGACTGCAGGGAGATTCAATTCAAATGGGACAGACAACAGGGAAATAGACTGATGCATGCAAGACGCAGAGTCGACGGGAGGCAATCTGAGAAAGGAAGATAGAGGAAGCTGAGGGGCAAGGATGGAGAAAAGCCTCTTGGACTAGTTGGGAGTCCAACTCTGTCTTGAATAAAGTCAGGGAAATTAAAAGGCGGAGGTGATTGGGTAGAACATTCCAGGTGGGGGAGGGATACCCAGTGCAAAAGCACAAGAGACGAGAGATGTTGGTTACATTCAGTGAACGAGAAACAGGACAGTGTGGAGAAGGAACAAAAGAAAGTAGTCCCAAATTGTATTTTGTAAGTGTGCCTGGGCTTGTTTGAAACACAAAATCAAATTCTTTCCTAATTCCCCTTGCCTTGGATTTTTGGTTTGCTCCAAGTGGCTTATCCATGGTGGCACATGTGTGTTTGTGTACATGTGTGTTTAATTTCGTATTGATTTTTGCAGTCCTGTCCTTCCCCCCACAAAATGCATTCTTTCTAGGGTTAGTGTCTCTCCTTCTGCCACACCTTAGTCATGTCATCTGACTAGCCTACCTCTTTTTCTGATCATACATTTCCTGGATGCTCTCTTTTCTGCCCCTTTTCTGACCTCCAAACCATCACCAGTAACATGCTGCAGCCCACTTACCCACCAAACACATAGCCCCTCCAGGAGTATTTACCTCATCCCTCATTGCTTTCTTGGTCACTCACAATTAAGATTCCTTGGGGATCATAATGTCCCATGATACACACCTATATAACACCAGGAGGGGGCGCATATGGTGAATGGAAAAGCATACCATGATGAAAAGTGGTCATGAATTTGGGAAACCTTCTAAATAAATATTTTTTTTTATTTTATTCCTCACAAGAGTTAAACAATGTGGCTGTGAGCCACGGAACATGAGAGCCTCTGAAGAATGAACACTGAGGATCACTCAGAGCAGTGAAGAAATGCGTGCAGACCAAGAGAAAGCTCCAACTGAGAACAAAGAAGGAACCACAAAGAAGAATCAAGAAAAGAATGACATCAGGGAGCTGAATGACAGAAGAAAGAAGGTGGGCAGCAAGGTGCCAGAGCCAGGTCTAATATGAAGGAAGCACTGCTGGGCCCCCAATGGCTGGGCCATTGCCCTCACTCCTTGAACATAAGGAGCCCCTCTGCTCTGGACCCAGGCTTGCAGTCCAAATGAAGTTCAGTCCTGGGGTACCTTGGCCTCTAATGGTGGAGGGACCTCACACTATTGAGTTCATTTAAACATCCAGCTGATAACCTGGGAACAAATCATTTAAAGCTTAGGTTTTCTTTAACATCTAGATTTTCCCCAAAGGAAGGCAGGAAAATAAGATACTCAATGTGAAATGTAAATCAGATATGGGACAGGCATTTATTATTTGCATAGAAAAGAAATCCTAAAGCATAAGACACAGAAATGCCTGACACAAAGACTTAAAACAGGATTCAGTAACATATAACTATGTTACCATCTTTCCACAGGCTGATACTGAAATCTCATAAGAACATAAAACAGGCTGTAAGACAAGATTGGCATTTTACATTTCACTGTGACTCTGTACTGTCCAAACAACTCCTGATAGCTACTGCTACAATGGGCTGGGCTTGGCCTAATCCTTCTTGTAATGGCTGTCCTCTTTGATGGAGAAGCTTCAACTTCCGTCAGTCAGCTCCACTCGATGGACCCAGGACCTCTTGACTCCTCAAAGTCACAAGGTTGCCTCCAAGCTTAGACATGTCTACCGTAAGTACATCCAGTCACCAATTTGGGAAAGAATATAATGCAGAAAAAGCATGCAGGGGCCCAGACGAAACTTTGGCAAGGTGACTCTATACTCCCTGTGGAAGCAGCAGCTGATGCACGGTCCCTCTCCTCCTCCTTTTTCACTGGGACTCTAGAGACAGGCCACACTACTCATTACAAGGGAGATTCAAGGTAAGAGCCTTATTCAGAAGCTGCCTTTCCTTTAAACTGAGGCAGTGCCAGCTAGCCTTAGCCCTCATGCTGCTGTCATAGAATTGGGATGGGGTGAGTCAAGGACAAAGGCACCACTCAGAGTTCACCTCATTTTAAAACATCAACTCCTTTCAGCGCCAAGAAGGAGTGTGTTGCAGCCAGCTGAAATCTGCAGGAGCCGATTGCTGAATTTTTAGTAGGAGAATTTATATCTTGGAAATCCACAAATGCTACAGATCAGGACCTGACTGATTGTTTTATTGATTGCCTAGAAGACTTAAGAAAATGTTAATAAACACATTAAACTTAAAAGTATGTCATGCATACATTTTTTTTTTTTCCCTGAGAGCTAGTTGTTAGACATTTCTCAGCACATCTCTGGTGCTGGGTCACCACAAGGCAGGAAATAACTCGGGAGTTCTTTATCTCAAATGCATTCAAACATTGAATTGAGTGTTGAATTGGTTGCAAAGACTACGTGTATATGCTCTGTATAACCCACATTGCACAAGGCCTACAGTGCATTTGGGTGACCCCTTGTCACGAGTTTATAGGAGGATATAGACAAGGGGCATTGATGGCTTATGCTCTGCCCCACTGGACAGCTCCTCCAAACCGATACGATCACGGATTCATTGGACTATGTGAGTAATCACAATGGCATCTACGTAAGGCATATTTAGAAAATAGTAATAATGTATGTGCTAGATAATATTTACTCAGTCTACAGAAGGCATTTTTGCTTATTGTATTGAACCATGCTATGTATTTTGTTGTTGCTAACTAAAGATTAAAATGTAATGCTTGGTGTGCATATGGATTTGCAGACCCCTTGCAATAACTCCTGGGAGTAACCTTCTCGCCCTCTCTCCACAGGATACGAATATCAATTACCTACTTGGCACTCAGGTCTACAGAGAATGCCTCTAAGACAGACATCTCAATTCCAAGGATAACATTAACATCAAGAGAAAACCTGAGGTTATCTGATCCCAGACCTGAGATGACAGGTGCCTCCAATGGGCACTAAGCTGAATCTATCAATCAATAAGCATTCATTAAGCACCTATTATGTGCCAGGCATTGTGTTTGGTACTAGGGATACAGATAAGTGAAACAGTGCCTATTCTTACAGAGCTTACTTCGCACTGGGAGGAATATAGCATATTATTACAAACAAGGAAATACATATATGGCACCTGCAATAATGTGAGCAAAAGAGATTCATGCAGGTCCCAGAGTTCACCGCTTAGTGACATGTTCTGAACTTGGGATTTCTGGGACAGTATCTACTTGAATCTCTCATTTCCAGAGCAATATAGATGCAGCACAAGATTAATACTTCATCCCACAATAGCCATGCAGGGACGGGATTAGGAGAGTTGTGAAATTGAAAATGGGGGGGTCAGCAGAGGCTCTCATAGTACTTGAGCCTAAACTGAGCCTCGAAGAGGTTTAAAGAGGTACAAGAGAGTAGGGAGAACAAGCCTGACATTGGGGACAGGAGACATAAATGCTGGGGCTGGGAGATGCCATGATGCATACAAGTAACAAGATAGACTATTTGGATGAAGTGTAGAGTGAGGGGCAAGGAGGGGGAATGCTCTGCAATAAGTCTAGTAAAGTGGACTGAAGCCACATTGTGAAGGGTTTTCAGTGCCAGACAAGACTTTGTATTTTAACCTAAAGGCTCTGGAGAGCCACTGGAGAATCCCGACTAAATGAGTAAAGGAGGTAAGACCTGAGCTTCAAGAATCACCATCTCTGATGGTTAAAAGTTCCTAAAGACAAGGAAATGGACTGTAGAATGGGAGAAAGGCCAAAGTTGTGCTAATTTTTTATAAAGGGAAAGCAAATAGAGCTGGGGTGGGGAATCTGCGACCTCGAAGCCATATGTATAGCCCTCCAGGGCCTCAGGTGTGGCCCTTTAACTGAATCCAAACTTCACAGAACAAATACCCATAATAAAAGGATTTGTTCTGTAAAACTTGGACTCAGTCAAAAGGCTGCACCCAAGGATCCAGAGAGCCACATGGCCTGGAGGCCTCAGGTTCCCCACCCCTGAAATAGTCTATAAATTAGAATGTTATTGAGAATGATTTCAATTCCTGGTAAAATTCAAGAACATCTCATTACAGAGGAGGTTCTAGATACAGTTTTACTTTATCAAATGCTTTGCTAGAATCCAGGAATCTCATATTCCTCTTAAGGAAAAGATAGAGAGATGTGGAATAAATGAGTCAATGCCAATGTGGAAGTGAGTCTCCAGGAGAGAGCCCAAAGGATCACTACCTTGGACTCATTCTACTGAACATTTTTTTCAGTGATTTGGATTTGCATATGAAACACATCTGAGAAAGACAGGGAAGTCACTGGATATCAGAATGAGGGTATAGAAAGATCATGACAGGGTTAGAGTACTGGGCTGAATCTAATAAGATGAAATTCAGTAGAGATAAATGGAGTCTTACAGTGAGTTAAAGACAAACTTCATAAATTCAATATGGGTCATACATGGTTAAATAGTGACTGGTCTGAAAACAGTTTTTATGATTTTTTCCACTTTTTTATTAATTTATTTTGCTTTATCAACAATCACTTCCATAAGCTTTTGAGTTTTAAATTTTTCTCCCCTTCCCTCCCCCCTCCCTCCCTCCCCAAGACGGCACAC
Organism: Vombatus ursinus; assembly: GCF_900497805.2. NCBI lineage: Eukaryota > Metazoa > Chordata > Mammalia > Diprotodontia > Vombatidae > Vombatus > Vombatus ursinus. The sequence goes on along the minus strand of NW_020944235.1, from coordinate 1,799,203 downwards.
AATCTGATATAGGCTATGCATATACATTCCTATTAAACATATTTTCACATTAGTCATGTTGTAAGTAAGAATTAGAACCAATAGGAGGAACCACCAGAAAGAGGAAACAAAACACAACAGAAGAAAAAAAAAAAACCCAGCAAATAGTATGCTTTGATCTGCATTCAAACTCCATAGTTCTTTCTTTGGATGTGGATGGCTTTTCCATCATGAGGTCTTTGGACATGTCTTAGATTCTTGTATTGCTGAGAAGGGTTAAATCAACATTAGTCATTGCACAACATGGATGTTACTGTGTACAATGTTCTCCTGGTTTTGCTCACTTCACTCAGAATCATACCGTACAAGTCTTTCCAGGTTTTTTTGAAGTCAGCCTGTTCTTCATTTCTTATAGCACAATAGTATTCCATTATATTCATTTACCACAAATTGTTCAGCCATTCCCCAATGGATGGGCATTCTCTCAGTTTCCAATTCTTTGCCACCACAAAAAGAGCTGCTATAAATATTTTTGTACCTGTGGGTCCTTTTCCCATTTGTATGATCTCTTTGGGATACAGCCCTAGAAGTGCTGTTGCTGGGTCAAAAAGTATGCAGATTTTTATAGCCCTTAGGGCAAAGTTCCAAATTGCTCTCCAAAATGGTTGGATCATTTCACAATTCCACCAACAATGCATCAGTGTTCCAATTTTCCCACATCTTCCCCAACATTTATCATTTTCCTGTTTTGTCATGTTAGCCAACCTCATAGGTGTGATGTGTTACCTCAGAGTCGTTTTGATTTGCATTTCTCTAATCAATAGTGATTTAGAGCATTTTTTTCTTATGACTATAGATAGTTTTAATTTTTTCATCTGAAAACTACCTGTTCATATCCTTTGACCATTTATCAGCTGGGGAATGACTTGTATTCTTATAAATTTGATTCAGTTCTCTAAGAACTCAAGAACTCAAGCACTCAAGCTCAGCATGAGGCAACAGTGGGACATGGACGCCAACAAAAGCTGTCACTGGTTAAGAAGGTCATCGATTAGTTAAGAGGAGGGAAAGCAACATGATGGGGAGCTGGGGTCTTCAGTCCATGTCATATAAAGGTCATTTGAATGAGCGAAAACTCAGGGCTGATATGAGAGCTGTCTTCAAGTGTTTGAAAGGCAGTAACGAGGAAAAGACCAGCTTTATTTGACCATAGAGGGAAAAACAAAGATGAGTGCATATCAGTGGTGCAAAGGCAAGTTTTGATAAATGACACAAACACTTCCTGACAATGAGAGCTGTTCCAAAACAGAACAGAAGGAGGAAGTTCCCTTTCACTGGAGGTCTTTAAAGTACAAGTTGGATGATTACTTATCAGGGATGTCACAGTGACATTTCCTTTTCAAGTAGATGGAATAAAAAGCACTGAAGTGGTCAACTCAAAAAAATCTGCGGATTTGTGATTATGACATAGGAAAACTTCGGTTTGACACATACTGTGAAACTATGGGCAAAATATTTAATATCTCACTACCCCCTCAGGCAATTTCTAAAGACTCTACAACCATTCTCCAACTGATAAATGGTCAAAGGAAATGAACAAGCAGTTTTCAGATGAAGAAATCAAAGCTATCTATAGTCATATGAAACAATGCTCTAAATCACTACTGATTAGAAAAATGCTAATTAAAATGACTCTGAAGTATTGCCTCACATCTGTCAGATGAACTAATATGACAGAAAAGGAAAATGCTATATGTTGGAGAGGATGTGAGAAAATTGGGACACTAATGCACTGTTGGAGGAATTGTGAACTGATCCAACCATTCTGGAGAGCAACTTGGAACTATACCGAAAGGGCAACCAAATTTTTCTGTATTTTTATGATCTCTTTGAGATGCAGACCTACACACAGTTTGGTTGTAGGTGAATCTCAGAAATATGTTTCCCATGATTACAAACATCTAACCTGTACCAAGTTACTTACTGTCTTAGGGAGGGAAAATTTGGAATTCAAAATTTGATTTAAAAATGAATGTTAAAATTGCCTTTATGTGTAATCAGAAAAAATAAAATAGTATTAATTTTTTAAAAGATTCTACAACCATGTTGCCTATCTCTATCAGTGGGCATGGGGTGGGGGGGAGTAGTGGTGGTGATATTCTCAAATGGGACTCTTCCACACTGATACAATAGGTCCACAGGTCAAAACTACCTTTTAACATATATCTGTATACTATCTGAATATTTAATATATAAGTATTTCTCTGCATTCATGTGCATATATGTATTTATATATATATATATTTATATATATATATATATATTTATATATGTGTATGTGTGTATGTACAGGAGCATGCACAGCAGCTATACCCCAGAAAATTGTCTTGGCATATAGGTTAAACCAGGTTGAAGGTAACCAACAATGAATTAGGGGGATGTCTACCCCAAGCATGTGAAGACTTTCCCTGGAAATAGGGGTGGATGAGAACAATTTGTTCCAACAACCATGAAGGCAGCTACAACAGGCACTGCAGTGTGCTTAGAGTTTAGTCAGGCATCAAAGACACCAAAGTCATCCACTGCATCGCAAGCCATTGCCAGTGATCGTGACCTTTGTCCTGCCACTGGACTTTGATAACTTAGGAAGAAATAGTACTCTGCCTCACTCAAATCTAATTCATGCACAAGTCAAGGCATCACCCACGATGTCACTGGTCCTCTTTGAAAACAAAGGAAAACCATACCAAACTACCAAAAATTATTATCAAGGAAAAGCTCTACACCTACATATACATACACACACACACACACACACACACACACACACACACACACACACACACACACACCCACACACCCCTAAATTGCAGGATTGTTTGGAGCAAAAGGACTTTAAAGTGTAAATTATTATTAGCAAGCAGCAGCAGCATTTTACCACCACCAGTAGCTTTCTCCTTTTTCGGAATCCTTTTGCTTCTAATAATTTTTCCAACTCTGGAATCAGGAAGCCAACTCCAAATGCCAGCTTCAGACAGCCGTGTCCCCAAGACCACTTTTCTCGGCATTTTTTGATGGCTGGATATGCTGCATAAACAGAATCAAAGCTTTGCTCAATTGATGTCATCTATCACTTTCCCCTTGATCTAGAAATATAGGCCTTCTCTACCAGGAAATCAAATGAGAGTCTGTCTTAGCCAGCACTACCCAAATGTCCAGTGCCTGATACCTTTACAAAAGGTTTCCATGATTGCTGTCAATTTCCTTTCAAGATGTTGGGCAGAGGCCAGTTTGCCCAATTTGACATTGCAGAGCAGCTCACTGGAAGTACCTCCATACTCTTCAAAAGTGGCACTTTGTTTTCCAGCTAATCAAGGATCCATTAGGACCTTCCAAAATAACAGTCTGAGAAAATTGGACCGTCTCAAGAAGCAAAGCTGTTCAAGAGGCAAACAATCATTTTCTGTGGAAGATGTCATTTAGGAAGCCCAGTAGCTTAAAATGATATTCTTGTTAAAATAAGTCTAATTATAGAGGTGCCTCCTCACACCCTTTCCATTGATGTCAAACCTGTCTGTTCCCTGTATACATTTCTGTCTCATCTCTAGTCTTTTGCACAGGTGCCCCCCCATGTTTAAAATGAATTCTTAGCTTCCCTTCCAAGACATAGCTCAGGTACCACTTCCTCCATAAGGCTTTTACTCAACTCTCCAGGTATCAGTGCTTTCTTTCTTTCTCTTTCTCTCTCTCTCTCTCTCTCTCTCTCTCTCTCTCTCTCTCTCTCTCTCCCTCCCTCCATTATTTCATACAATTGTGTATTTACTTAACTATGCACATGTTGATTCCTCTCAGTGGACCATAAGCTCCTTCATGGGATTTTTTTCATTTTTTTATTTGTATCACTAGTATCTAGCACAGTGGCTTATGTACAATAGGCATTTAATGTCTGTCAAATTGTATTAAACAAATCTAATGAACCAGATAAAGGTGGTCAGTGGGACTAGACTACATCCTCTGAAAGGGATTTGATGCCTTTAGTGGACTGCAAACTTAATGCGAGTCAACAGTACAAAATAGAAGCTGTAAAACATGACGTCAACATAGAACACACAAAGAAACATAGAGGATGTAGTACTGGGAAGGCAGTGGTCCTTCTTAAGCCAGTCATAGATAATATCCAGAGTTCTGTGTTCCATTCTGGCTTCCACCGTTTTAGAAGGGTATCAGTAGGCTACAGATCATCCAAAAGAGAGGAGCTAAGACAGTCAATAAGTGCTCTAGTTCTGTGCTTTTTAAACTGTGGGTCATGAAGCCTTGCTCCAGTTCATGCCCAGGAGATCCAAGATATAGCAAGAGGACCCACATATATAAAGACATGGATGGCAGCTCTTTTCATAGGAGCAAGAAGTTTGGAAACTAAGGGAATGCTTACCTTTAAAGAATAGCTAAACCAACAGTGTTACAGAAATGTAACGCATTGTAATTGTGCCAGAAGAAATGATGAAATGGACAATTTTAGAGGAAACTAGGAAGAAGACCTCTATGAAACAAAGTGAGTAGAACCAGGAAAAGGGTGTATACAATGTTGACAACAACATTATTTAAGGGGGAAAAAAAAACCTTTGTAAGACTTAAGGAATCTGATAAATGCAGTGACAAATCGAGCCTCCAGAAGATTAGAGAGGAAGCATAAAACCCACAATCTGAGAGAGATGACAGACTCAAGATGTAGAGTGAAATTGGCATTTTTTTTGGGGGGGGGAACAGGATGGAGAGAAAGACACAGATAGTAATCATAACAGTGAATGTGAATTGGATGAACTCTCCTATAAAACAGAAGCAGATAGCAGAATGGATTAAAAACCATAATCCTACAATATGTTGTTTATAAGAAACACATTTGAAACAGAGGGATATACACAGGGTAAAGGTAAAAGGCTGGAGTAGAATATATTATGCTTCAGCTGAAGTAAAAAAAAAAGGCAGGGGTAGCAATTCTGATCTCAGACAAAGCAAAAGCAAAAATAGATCTAATTAAAAGAGATAAGGAAGGAAACAACATCCTGCTAAAAGGTACCATAGACAATGAAGTAATATCATTACTAAACATATATGCACCAAGTGGTATAGCATCCAAATTCTTAGAGGAAGAGTGCAGGGAGTTACAAGAAGAAATAGACAGCAAAACTATACTAGTGAAGGACCTCAATCTCCCCCTCTCTGAACTAGATAAATCTAACCACAAAATAAACAAGAAAGAAGTTAAGGAGGTGAATAGAATTTTAGAAAAGTTAGATATGGTAGACCTCTGGAGAAAACTGAATGGAGATAAAATGGAATATACCTTTCTCTCAGAGGTACATGGCACCTACCCAAAAAGTGACCATGTATTAGGGCATAAAACTTCACAATCCAATGCAAAAAGGCAGAAATATTAAATGCATACTTTTCAGATTATGATGCAATAAAAATTATATGTAATAAAGGGCCATGGAAAGATAGACTAAAAATTAATTGGAAACCAAATAATCTAATCCTAAAGAATGAATGAGAGGCAGCTAGATGGCACAGTGGATAAAGCACTGGCCCTGGATTCAGGAAGACCTGAGTTCAAATCCAGCCTTAGACACTTGACACTCACTCTCTGTGTGACCCTGGGCAAGTCACTTAACCCCACTGCCTAGCAAAAAACAAACAAACAAAAACAAACAACAACAACAAAAGAACGAATGGATCAAATAACGTCACAGAAACAATCAATAACTTCATACAAGAGAATGACAACAATGAGACAACATACCAAAACTTAGGTGATGCAGCAAAAGTGGTTCTTAGAGTAAGTTTTATATCTCTAAATGCTTACATGAATAAAATAAAGAAAGAGGAGATCAATAAATTGGGCATGCAACTAAAAAAAGCTAGAAAAAGAAAAATTTTAAAATCCCCAATTAAATACCAAATTAGAAATACTGAAAACCAAAGGAGAGATTGATAAAACTGAAATTAAGAAAACTATTAAACTAAAAACTAAGAGCTGGTTTTATGAAAAAAAAACAATAAAACAGATAAACCTTTGATTAATTTGATTTAAAAAAAAGAAAAGAAGAAAACCAAATTACCAGTATCAAAAATGAAAAGGGTGAATTCACCACCAATGAAGAGGAAATTAAAACAATAATTAGGAACTATTTTGCCCAACTGTATGCCAATAAATTTGACAATCTTAGTGAAATGGATGGATATGTACAAAAATATAAATTGCCCAGATTAACAGAGGAGGAAGTAAAATACTTAAACAACCCCATCTCAGAAAAAGAAATTAAACAAACCATCAATGAACTCCCTAGGAAAAAATCTCCGGGGCCAACATGGGTTTAACAAGCAAATTCTATCAAACATTTAAAGAACAATTAATTCCAATACTATGTAGACTGTTTGGGAAAATAGGTAAAGAAAGATTTCTACCAAATTCTTTTTATGATACAAATATGGTACTGATACCTAAACCAGGAACAGTCAAAACAGAGAAAGAAAATTATAGACCAATTTCCCTAATGAATATAGATGTAAAAATTTTAAATGAAATATTAGCAAAAAGATTACAGCAACTTATCAAGAGGATAATACACTATGACCAGATAGGATTTATATTGGGAATGCAGGGCTGGTTCAATATTAGGAAAACTATCAGCATAATTGATTATATCAACAATAAAACTAACAGAAATCATGTTGATTATCTCAAAAGATGCAGAAAAAGCTTTTGACAAAATACAACCCCCATTCCTATTAAAAACACTAGAGAGCATAGGAATAAATGGAGTCTTCCTTAAAATCATAAATACTATCTATCTAAAACCTTCAACAAGCATAATATGGAATGGGGACAAGCTAGAAGCATTTCCAATAAGATCGGGGGTGAAACAAGGATGTCCATTATCACCACTGTTGTTCAATATCGTCCTGGAAACATTAGCTTTAGCAATAAGAGAAGAAAAAGAAATTGAAGGAATTGGAATAGGCAAAGAAGAAACAAAGCTATCACTCTTTGCAGATGATATGATGATATACTTAGAGAATCCTTGAGAATCAAGTAAAAAACTACTTGAAATAATAAACAACTTTAGCAAAGTTGCAGGATATAAAATAAAACCACATAAATTATCAGCATTTCTATATATTACTAACAAAGCCCAACAGCCAGAGATAGAAAGAGAAATTCCATTTAAAGTTACTATAGACATAATAAAATATTTAGGAGTCTACCTACCAAAGCAAACCCAGGAACTAAATGAACAAAATTACAAAACACTTTTCACACAAATAAAGTCAGATCTAAATAACTGGAAAAACATCAGTTATTCATGGGTAGGCTGAGCCAATATAATAAAAATGGAAATTCTACCTAAGCTAATGTACTTATTCAGTGCCATACCAATCAAACTGCCAAAAATTATTTTATAGAGCTAGGAAAATAATAACAAAATTCATCTGGAAGAACAAAAGGTCCAGAATATCAAGGGAACTAATGAAAAGAAATGCAGGGGAAGGTGGCCTAGCCATACCAGATCTTAAATTGCATTATAAAGCAGCAATCATCAAAACTACTTGGTACTGGTTAAGAAATAGAGTGGTGGATCAGTGGAATAGGTTACGTACCCAAGACACAGTAGTCAGTGACTATAGTAATCTACTGTTTGACAAACCCAAAGACCACAGATTCTGGGATAAGAACTCACTCTTTGACAAAAATTGCTGAGAAAACTGGAAAAGAATATGGCAGAAACTAGGCATAGATGAGAATCTTACACCCTATACCAACAAAGTCAAAATGGGTACATGATATAGATATAAAGGCTGATACTATAAGTAAACTGAAAGGGTAAAGAATAGTTTACCTGTCAGATTTATGGAGAACAGAAGAATTTATGACCAAACGAGATAGAACATTATGAAATGCAAAATGTATAATTTTGATTAAATTGATTTTTTGCACAAAGTCAATGCAACCAAGACTAGGAGGGAAGTAGAAAACTGTGAAAGAATTTCTACAAACACTGTCTCTGCTAAGGGCCTCATTTCTAAAATATATAGAGAACCAAGTCAAATTTATAAGAATACAAGTTATTCCCCAATTGATAAATGCTCAAAGAACATGAACAGGCAGTTTTCAAAGGAACAAGTTAAAGCTATCTATAGTCACATGAAAAAATGCTGTAAATCACTATTGATTAGAGAAATGCAATCAAAACAACTGAGGTACCACATCACACCTATCAGGTTGGCTAACATCACAGAACAGGAACATGATAAATGTTGGAGAAGATGTGGGAAAATTGGAACACTAATACATTGTTGGTGGAGTTGTGAACTGATCCAACCATTCTGGAGAACAATTTGGAACTATGCCCAAAGGGCTACAAAAATGTGCATACCCTTTGACTCAGCAATACCACTTCTAGGTCTGTATCCCAAAGAGATCATACAAATGGGAAAAGGACCCGCAGGTACAAAAATATTTATAGCACCTCTTTCTGTGGGGGCAAAGAACTGGAAATTGAGGGGATTCCCATCCATTGGGGAATGGCTGAACAAGTTGTGGTATATGAATGTAATGGACTACTATTGTGCTATAAGAAATGAAGAACAGGCAGACTTCAGAAAAATCTGGAAAGACTTGTACAGACTGATGCAGAGTGAAGAGAGCAGAACCAGGAGAACATCGCACACAGTAACAGCCACGTTGTCTGATGACTAACTTTCATAGACTTAGCTCTTCTCAGCAATGCAAGGATCTAAGACATCTCTCTCCAAAAGACTCATGATGGAAAATGGTATCCACATCCAGAGAAAGGACTATGGGAGTTTGAATGCAGATTGAAGCATACTATTTGCTCTTTTTTTCTTCTGTTTTGTTTTGTTTCTTCTTTTTTGTGGTTCCTCCTATTGATTCTAATTCGTCTTTACAACAGTACTAATGTGAAAATGTTTAATAGAAGTGTTTATGTAGAACCTATATCAGATTGCATACTGTCTTAGGGAGGGAGGGGGAGAAAATTCAAAACTCAAAAGCTTCTGGAAGGGAATGTTGAAAACTAAAAATAAATAAATAATTTTAAAACAGAAGATGACAATTTTGGATATAAACAATGAGGGAATGTGACTATGCATATTTGTTATGAGTGTTTCATCTTTCTTTTTATTTTTTATTTAAGGAGAGGGGAGTGGAAAAGAGAGGAAATAAATCCTTTCAACTTTAAAAAATAAAATCTAAAAAAACAAAAGAAAATGTATGCCTCATTTTTCACCTAGCAATATTCAAAGACAGTGAAAGAGAGCTCTTTTCATCAGGTGAGAAAGACGTCTCCCAAATTCCCCCTGTACCCTAATGCAGGCAGGATCACACCTATTGGCCACCTTTGCATCCATTCATGTGGTGCTGAACAATCTATTCTACCCATCTAACAATGGTTTGAGTTTTCTTTATTGCTCCAGCACCTGGCACCATGCTTGTCACATAGTAAACATTTAATGAAAGCTTGTCAACTGAATGTGGTGAGGCTCAAGTGAAATAACGTGAAGCATTTTGCAAACCTTAAAGAGCTATATAAGCGGCTACTATGATGACTATGACTGAAATTGACTCCCCACTTATTAGCATGAGGTTTACAGTGCTTTCAGGGACGGTTTTTACTAAACAAAGGCGCAAAACACAAAGAAAGGCACTTGTCCAATCAAATCCAAGTCTACAAGACACACTTAGAGCACCGAACACTTGCCCTACCACTATCACAAGCTGGTTGACTAGGGTAGGTTTTTGGTCCAACTTCATGTCATCCCACATGATCCTGCCTCTTTCTAACATGGCCACACTATCTAACACCCTCTTAGGTAATGCTGGAATGAGTTTCCAGAGTCCTCCAGGCTCATGTTATTATCTCCCTCATCTGAGAGGAGGAATAATCTTCCAACATGCTCTTCTTCTCCTTGGCTACCATCACTGCCCTCCTGCCATATCTTCTGGGTTTTGTGCCATTTTCTCTCTTTATCATGCTGGAATTCTTTATTTTCTCCAGGTATTCAAAATGGACAGGGACAAAACATGGCAAAGCTCCCAGCATTGGCTACAGTAGCTATGACTTCACTGAGAAGCACATGACAGCAAATGAAACTGACCATATTTTAAATGGCAACATATAACCCTTTTATACAAAGCAATTGTTACTGAATCATCTGGCTATGTGCAAATAGATCAAGAACTGGTGAAAGTGAAGGTTAAAGAAAATACCAAATTAGAAGAAAGGATATAAGAAAATAGATTTTTTTGTGATTACAACTGCTCTAACCTAGTATGTTTCAATCAGCTATCAACTCTGGACATATTGAGAAACAGAAAAAAGTGACACTGACTCAATCAACATTTCCCAAATAAATAAATGCAGTCAATGTAAAAGAGTCACCATAATGAGAAAATGGAAACTAGCATTTGTCGCCAATATAATCTCTTTGCCAAGTGGTGAGAAGTGGTAGTTGGACTTAATGTGAGTTTGGGAATCATTAAAGAAGAGGCTAACAGAAGGTATGAGTACTAGAGTGTCTTCACAAAAAAACAAACAAACAAACAAAAAAAGAGAAAGAGTTCAGGAGTCAATGAGATTATACAGAACTTGGAGGAAGATCAAGCTAGAGACACATGCTTCTGGTGACATTTGTAGGACAATAAGCAGATGTGGAATAGAAGACCTCAGCCAACATTTCTATAGGGGTTTGTTATCACTAACAACAATGTAAAGGCCACCTTGGCTTGCTCAAGTGGTAGAGGCCAATGCGTGAAAGTAGGAGAGATAACACAAGGAAAAATCAATTAGACCTGGATAAATAGAAAATGAAAGTATACACTAGAACCAATGAAATTTTCAAGGCAGTGGAACCAATTTTCTTGACAGTTCAAAGTAAGGAAGATCCCAAAAGAATGGCAAAGATCACAGATGCTATAGTTGGTGTTTTCTCCCTCCCACACAAAAAAGGAGTCTGACGTTATCAGCAATCATTGCCCCATATACCTATTTTCTTATTTATAGAAAGTTTATGAGAGTGGTTCATGGTCCATGCATGCATCAAGGGTATCTTTGATGAAAACATGAGCTAGGAAGAGTCTGAGTATCACATGAAATATGTACATAGTAGACCACAACTAAATGGGCACCCAACTGACTTATGTAGGCCAGCATGGTGAAGGTGTTAGTACAAACCAGAGGAGGAATCTCCATGTATGGCAAAGGCCCCAAATGCTCTAATTCATACAATGAATCATATTAAAAATCCAGCACTAGAATATACTCTCAGAACCCATCCAGTCCAACCCACATCTAACCAATAACCCCCCCATAAGATACCTGACAAGAAGTTATAGAGCTTTTGCTTGAAGACACCCCCCGCCCCCTGCAGTGATGGGGAACTCATTACCTTCTGAGGCAGCTCAATTCTATTGTGGGATAGCTTAGGACTTTTTCTCCCCTTAACATCAAGCCTAAATCACTCTGCAACCGTGATCTATTATTCCTAGATCTTCCCTCTGGATCTAAACAGAATGAGCCTAATCCCTCTTCCATATGGCATCTCTGAAAGTACTTAAAGACAGTTATTCTCTCTTCCTATTCACACCCCTCCACATGTCTTGTTTCCTTCAGGCTAAGGAACTAGTAACCATTTACTGAACTCAAATCTAAAAATCCCTAAAAATCTAAAAATCTCCTCCTGTCATTGCAAGGTTCCATCAAGATACAAGTCAGTTCCTAGCATAATGCTTTGCACATGCATAGTAGGCGATACTGAATCCAGTTGCTACACTTGTTTTTTCCTCCTGTGTACAAATCCCAGTTTGCCAATATGTAATATCCCAAATTGATGTAAAAGCTAAAAGACCTCAAGGAAAGCCTCTAGTATATTGGATGGAATGTCAATCAAGGATTCACAGGGATCCATGGACCTATCTCATAAAAAACCAGAATGCATGAAGGGGTTGCAATCAATACCAGTGAAGGGAATACCCACACCTCTTAGCTTCCAGGCCAATTTAAGTTTCAAAATACAGGCTGTTGAAGTTATGCTCACTTACTTCAAAGGAAGTGTTTGGAATTACCCCCATTGCTTGTTGTGAAAGCACACACAGATGTTCCCATTCAAGTTACTTAGTGGTGGGCAATTTTAAGAGATATCCAAGCTGTGAGCCACTGTCTGGGTAGCAAAACAGGGCGTCTGAATAATGCCCAAGATCATACTGAGAACGGTCTTCATTTTAGCTAGCATGATGACAGTCCATAATAGCCACAAACGCAATACAGGGTAATGGAAAGAGGATTGGCTTGGAAATCATAGGACCTGGGTTCAAATCCTACCTGAGGTTTACAACATGGTATGACCTTGGGCAAGTGACATAATGTTCTTTGGCCTCAGTTTTCTGCCAAAGGAGATGGCTTATTATAAGGTGGGAACAAGCCAGACATGGTGCTAAATGGTTTTACAAACACTACATTAATTGATAATTATTATAAAATGGCTTTTAAGGTCCTGTCCAGGTAGACACCTATGGTCCTAAGATTTAGTGCTCATTAATGTATTGTATTTTTTTTTATTTTTTATTTAAGTAAGACCAGCAACATCCATCCAACCTATTTATGTCCCTTTGTTTATACTTCTACACTTTATCCCTCCCACATAGCAACATACGCAGACAGAAAAAATCAGACACACGCAGACATGCACATACACACGCAGACAGATAAGCACAGAAACAGACTCAGAAAGTAACGAGCTATGTATACATCCTTGCCTCACACAGATCCAGAGTAAGAAGGGTCCTCAGAGGCCATCATGCCCAAGTTCCTCACTTTATATAGATGAGGAAACTGCTATTTTAACACTTGACACATCCATGATTTCCTCAGCATAGGCTCTCTACTGACATACATAGCAGCTCAAAAAGTCTGCAAGGCTTATGTGTCAGGGGAAAAAATTCACCATCGTGCAGACAAGCTAGTTCTAAACCTTTCAGGATTTAGGGAGGTTGGTCCTTTGAGGGGAGACCTAGGAGCTATCATGTGGCCCTGAAAGGAAGCCTTCCCAGTTTAGTAGGAGCTGGCAAAGCTTGGACTCCACTGGGGCATTGACACAGGGCTTGGGGGAGGGAAAGGTTGGTATTCAGATGAACAGAATTCAATCCAACAAGCACTTATTTGATTGTCACCATGGAGGAAGCACTGTGCGACATGCTGAGCATACAAAGCTCAAGATGAACACTAGGGTCTGCCCTCAAGGAGCTTACACACCACTGGAGATACAGCATGGAAACAGGCCAGTAAATACAAAATCAGAGAAAGGTCATAACTGGAGGTGGCTGGGAAGCCAAGGCTCCTGGAAGGGGTGGCATCTAGGGGGGAAGCTAGGTGGCACAGTGGATAGAGTACTGGCCCTGAAGTCAGGAGGACCTGAATTCAAATCCGGCCTCAGACCAAACACTTGACACTTACTAGCTGTGTGATCCTGGGCAAGTCACTTAACCCCAATTGCCTTAAAAAAAAGGTAGCATCTGGACTAGACTTCAAAGCAAAGAGAGGTTTCAAAAAGAAAGAAGGAAAGAAGGGATGAGGTGGGGCATAAGACACATGGTGGGGGGCAGTCTGTGCAAAACTATGGAGGTGGAAGTTGGGATGTTGAGCTTGAGGAGGTGGCCAATGTCCCAGTGTTCCAGAGAGGTTGGCTGGAGCAAGAGTGGGAAGGGCTTTGGATACCGCAGAGGAGAATTTCTAGTTTATCTTAGAGGTGTAAGTCAAAGCTCACTGTGTGGGATTCTCTCCTCACTGGTGGAGCTTGATGCCCCGCCCCATGTGAGGGCTAGGGCAGAGTTGGCAAGAGCAGGAGGGAAGAGAGCTTCAGGCCTTTCAAAAGCTCTTGGGTCTTTTGGGGCCCTGAAGTCATTTCGGGCACCTATGGCTTCCAGCTTCTGCAGAGAAGATGGAAGAGGCCAACTCCATTGCAGGTAGCTGAAGGAAAATACTCTTGAAAGATGCTGAAATGAGAGGAGCTCCATGCCCCTGTCCCCACCTTTCTACACTAGAGACATCGAGGGAACTTCCCCTTGGGTGGAATCTAGGACTGTCTCTCAGCTGAATGACTTACCTCAGTCCCAATGGGAGAGCTGCTTCACTCTGTATTGTTTGGTAAATAATAACAACAACTAACATTCATATGGTGCTTACTATGTGCCAGCTATGGTGCCAAGTACTGCACAATTATGATCTCATTTCAACTATAACCACGAGGATCATCCCTGGGAGGCAGATGCTATTATTATCAGATGAGGAAAAGTTAAGTGACTTGCTGAAGGTTACACAGCTAGTAAGCATCTAAGAAGGGAGTTGAACTCAGGTCTTCCCGACACCAGACTCAGTACTCTATCCACTGCACTCCTGTTTTGCTATTGGCCTGAATAAATGGGTTTCTTTTCTAGTTGCTCTATACGTATTCATTGCAGAACTGGTATTTTGTGAGGAAGGGGTCAAGCCTTAGTTATAAAGCTTGAGTCCTTTCCCCATTAATGAAGAGTGATCAGGAGTTTACTTGAACCTGAAAAGTGCATCCCCCAGACTAATATTTAAAGGAGTGGGTAGATATCACATCATCCCTGCATGGTCTTCCTTCCTCCCCCTCCTCTGAAGGGAGCAGAGTGGCAATCAGCCTCTGCCCTCCACCTTCAACTTATCCTCCTGGCAAGAATTCAAGTCTCCTTTGGAGAATAGGGAGGGGGGAAGAGATCAGAGATGTCTACTCCAGTTCCCTTTGAGCCATCCAATGACACTCCGAATGACGGCACTTTGAATAATAATAATAATGAGACACTCGCTTCTCAGAAAGGTCCTTAAGGTATCCAACGGGCTTGACAGATTATTTCATTTGACCCTTACAACAGCCCTGGGACATAGGTATTGCTTATTATCTTCATTTTACAAGTTTGGCAATTGAGGCTTACAGCAATGAAATGACTTGTCTCAAATCACACAGTTGGTGAGTATCAGAGACAGAATCTGACCTTGGGCCTTCCCGACTCCACATTCACTATGCCCCTTAGCCATCCTCTGCAGAAAGCACACAGGTCAGGCCCATGCAGATAGGGGCTCCAGAGCAAAGCTGGAAGGCAGGCCTACTGGGAATGTGGACAGAAAGGGAGGGTGCTAGGCTGTGCTCTGAGGTTTGGTTTTTTTTTTTCCTATTTCACATTGTTCAACCACTCACCCATTCTAAAGCAGAAACAAGAAAAACCAAACCCTTAACAGTTAACTGAGAAGAGAGAGAAAGGGGAAAAAAAAAGACAATCTGGGAAAGGCTTTTTCCCTTTCCCAGGAAGGAGCAGAAGGAACCACAGGAGCCAAAGAACACCAGCTAAAAGCACCAAAAGGGAGCTTTTAATACCCTTAGAAGGCGATTGAAAACCTCTTTCTCTTCTCAGCCTCGGGCCCCAGCAAATCCCCTGCCTGCTAGGTAGACTGTCCAGGGACATTAGCTCCCACCAAGCCGCACTCGGATGGGCAGGGGGCCCTCCCATTGCTCCTGGAAATCACGCTGCATGGGCCCCTGCCTTGTCAGTCTACGCATAAACCCGGCTGGGTGCAGGGCTAGGGTTACCAGATTGCAGCTCCAGCAGGCAAGCAGGCCTGTGTCAGGAAACCAAATGGGCCTCTCACTCTGTCTCCCTGCAAGGACCTAAAGGCAGAAGAGTATCCAGGGAGCAAGGATGCAGGAGACAGATTTTATGGAATGACAGATTTCTTTTTCCTTCATTTAATTCCCTCCTTTGACTGTTAATAACAGAACATTTGGTGAAGAAAATGTAAAACAGCATTTTAAACAAAGAACGTGAGAATGTGAAATAAGAAGCCATAGTTATTAGTGCTGCCTATTTTTTTCTAGCCATAAAATAGCAACTACTGGTGCCAGCAAAGATTTCACTTGAATTCAACACTCTTAGTAAGTTTCTATTTTGTGCCAGGCACTGTCCTAGGTTTCTGGGGTACAAAACCAAGGAATTTGTAGTCTACTGTGTAACTAAGCAAATATCAGATATTTAGGAATTTGCACCAAGCAACAGTACCTGGCCTGAAGACAGGGAAAGGAGTGGTTCTAAGGGAGGACCTTGTGGCAGGAGTGACCCTTGAACTGAGCCTTGAAAGAAGACAAAAATGAGGTAGGAGTGCATGGCAAGCATGGAAAGTGGCTTTTACAAATGCATAGAAGGGAGAGAGATAGAGTATGGAGTTGGCGGGGGCAGAAACAACTAGTGAATCGTTCACTTTGGCATGAAATTAAGGGTAATATAAAATCAAGCTATAAAGGTAGATGGGAGCAGGACTGTGGAAGGTCATAAACGTTAGCTGAAAAGTTTATGTTGTATCCTAGAGGCAATGGGGAGCCACTGAAGGTTTTAGAGCATAGGAATAATACCATAAAGTCTGTGCCTTAGTAAGCTGATTTTGCCATCTATATGGAAGAGGACTCAATCAAGAGACAATGCTGTCAAAAAAGATCGGTTAGGAGGCTGTCACAGTAACCCAGACAAGAGGCGATAAAGGTCTGAACAAGGCTGGTAGCAGTGGCAATAGGGAGTAGGGCACAAATATGAGAGGTATTGCCTCTAGAGGTGAAGGGACCAAGGTTTGCAATTTCCACAAAAATAAGATCAATTGAAGTGTGAATCATACTCTAAGGTTCATAAAGTGTTTTCAATAAAGCATCTCCTTCGGTGTTCTTAACAACCCTAAGCAGGAGGTACTATGGATGTGGTTTGGAATCCACAGGGTAGATGGTAAAAGCTGATGTGAGGGTAGGATTTTGCCAAGTTGATTAATAAGGAAACAGACTCACCCAGAATCACGCAGCTATTAAGTGGTGGAATGTGTATGAATTCAGGTCTTCCCCATCCCAAGGCTAGCACTAGCAATAAGCCAGGGACAAGTGGGATTGTGAGTCAGGGTCAGGGACAGGGACTGTGATGCCACTGCCCACAGAGACAGCAAAGTTTGGAAGAAGGGCAAGTGAGGGCAGGAAGATAATGAGTCCTGCTTTGCCCTGGTGGAGTTTGTATTGCCTCTGGGGAACCCAAGAGGAGATGTTCAGCAGGCTTGAAGGTAAATGACTGGGCTTCAGGAGAGGAATGAGCACTGGCTACATAGATTGGGAAGTCACCTGGTATGGAGAAGACACTTGAGCAAATGAGAACAGATGAAACTGCAGAGAAAGAATGAAGAGAACGAAAGAGCCCAGGCTGTGGGCAGAGCGCTGGGAAACATCCCTGTTAAAAGAGGTACAGGACGATGTGCTTTGTTTTTACGTCCCCAGTACCTGGCTCAGTACCTTCTACTCAGTAGGAACTTTTGAGAAGTGTTCCTCTGTTTGAATGATGATTCATTAAAGGAGACAGAGGAGCTGTTAGACAATTAGGAGAAGAACAAGGGGAGAGCACTGTCCTGAAAACCCAGAGGAGACAATAACCAAGAAGAGAGAGTCATCCGCAGTATCCACCGCTGGAAAGAAGTCTAAAAGTATAAGGACTGAGAAAAGCAAATTTAACTTAGCAGCAAAGAGATCACTATTAGTAAGGGATTAAGAAATGAGTGGGAGCTGAGGCAGCAGGGGCAACAAAAATCGATGATTCTTTCCGGGAACTGGCAACGAAAAGGAGAAAAGACGTAGGGAAATAGCTTGAGGGGATAACAGGGTCAAGGCATTGTAGCAGAGGTTGGAGAAAGGGAGACGGGTTGGGACAGAGAACACAGGCTCGGTGTTTGACCCCAGCAAAGAGGAATCTCTCTTCTTTTGAGCAGTCAAGGGAAGAGAGTGTAGAGTTAAACTGGTCAACTACATGGCCAAGACTGAAGAGGGTAAAGTGAGAGCACCTGGAAGGAAAGGGAGGGCTGGAAGGACTGGAGGTTGCAGGAAGAATTAAGAACAGTTTTAGGAGCTATTTAAGGAAAGGGTATTATGATTACCAAGGGGAAATGTCGAAATTCAAGACCATGGAGGTAAAAGTTATGGGTAATGGCAAAACCTAGGCTAGCATTATCTTCATGGTAGCTGAAAGAATAAAACTGTACGTGATAGAAGTTGAGAAGGTTAATGACCTAGGAGGCCATTCTATAAAAGAAAAAATAGTTTTGTTTTGTTTTCTCTTGCTGGGGAGGGTTGGTAAGAGGGAGAAGAACTTCTAGTTAAGTGAGTGGGTAGTCCTTAAGCCCTGCCCAGACACATTTTACTCCCCACCTTCAATTTGTTTCCCTCTCAATTCCAACGGGGTGGGAAGGTGCCAGCCTAGCTCCCCCCGGTTACCTCCAGCAGGAGGACATCAGCAGTCTCATCTGCTTTTCTCTGAACCAAAAGGGAAGCAGCAAAGAGGAAAACTGAAAAGAAAAACAATCTTAAATGCAAGCATTTGCCAATCATCTCTTCCCCATCCCCGCCTCTTGCTGTTCCATTCTCATTTTAATTGCTTAAAAATAATTTACTTTCCCACATAAGAAATACTCACTGGGTGCATTATTCTTCAGTCAACAAGGATGACAATCTCACAGATTAATTAATGCACGTTGTTGACATAAGAAGACTAAGGCCACCATAGAAACATTAGCTATTCAGGTGGTTTAATAATTCCTTCCTCCACTTTAGAGGCTGAGAAATCGACAGATAGAACACATGCAAAGAAAGCTGCAGGGAAATACAATGGAATCCATTCCATTCCATCCCATCCCCCGGTAATACAATTAGAATTGATAACACGCCATGAAAGCAAATAACATAGTCTGCCTTTATCACAGGATTTATAATTTTATTAATATCTTTTGATTTTATATCAGCTTCATTACCCAATCTATCCCTTCTCTCCCAGAGAGCCATTACTTATGACAAAGAATAAAAAACAAAGAAGGAAAAAGTACTTTAGTAAAACCAATATTGAAAAAAGTCTGCCATTACATGCAGAGCTCCACACCCATAGAACTTTGCCCCTGTAAAGGAGGCAAGGGGTGAAATCTCCTAGCTCTTTGGGGGGGGGGGGTTGACGCTCCATCATTACATTTCTACAGAACTCAGCTCCAATTGTTTACTGTAGTCAGAGTGCATATTATTTTGATTGTTCTGCGTACTTCACTGCTACAGTTCAGCTAAGCCTTCCCATACTTCTCTGAATTGTTTGTATTTGTCATTTCTTAGGCTACAGCAATATTCCATTACATTCATAGATCACAAATTGTTTAACCATTCTCCATCCAATGGGTAAGCATGATTCCATTTCTTTGCTACCATAAAGAAGTAGCTGCTATAAATATTTTGATGTACATAGGACCTTTCTCTCTGTCACGAGACTACGAAAACAAGTTTCACATCCCATCCAAGCATCTTGCCACCTACCCTGCTGCTGTCCCATTTCCTGCCACCTGGAATAGCACCTCAGAACTTGATGGCAAAATACATCCCCACCCACGTCCAATCTTTGGAAGACGTCTGGACTCGCTTTTGGCCCTTGTCCCCCGGTGATGTGCTGAGCCCAGGCCTCACATCACATCATGCTTCTCATCCCATCTAGTCAACATCCTCATCATCCGTCCTGCTGCCTTACGTGTACTGATTTTTTCTACCCCTCAACCCAGCATCCCCACGAATCCAGAGGTTTTCTTTACCTCGGCCAACACTCCCAGATGTGGATTGTCTCTCCCATTAGAATATAAATTCCTTGAGAACAGAGACCTTGGATATGTATGCCTCAGCAATTAGCACATAACAGTGTTCTATAAAGGCTTTCTTTCATAATCCCAAATGGTTTTCTTGAACAATTGGACTAATTCACAGTTTTATATTTGTTTATCACAAGACTTTAAATGGTAGGAGACCAGCCCTACATAATGTACAAGTGTATGCATCGATCTTTTTCCTTTTAACCCTCTAATTAAGGATACCTGAAATCTCCTGTGGCCATTTGGGGCATTTTAAATCAAACTGGGGCCAGAAAAACCTTAACTGAATCAACATATTAAACTCATTTAAAGTTGTTAATAATAAAAGTAACTTATATTTATTTCCGTAGTATTTCAGGTTTCCCAAGCCCTCTTTTCCTTTCCGTGGAGGACAGAGTACTGCATTTGGAGGCTAAAAAGTTGCTGTCATCTTTGGCTCAAGTTTCCTCCTAAGAAAAGAGGGGTTAAACTACACTATCTCTAGAATCTCTTTGCAGCATTTAAATCCCATAATCCTTTGAGGTAGATAGAACAAAGTGTTGTTATTCCCAATCTGGGGATGAGAGAACTAAAGCTCAGAAATCTTAAATAATGTGTTCAAAGTCACACAGATAGTAAATGACCTAACTAGGACTCAAAGCCAGGCCTTCTGAATCCAAGTCCATCAGGCCACACTCACTTTCCAACCAATCTATTAACAGTTCACTGAACAACACAGACGTGTCGAACAACATGAATGTGTCAACAGGACTACTTTGAGAGGGGAAAATTTCATCAGATAGCGTAGTAACAATTTAGGGACATGCAAATACATTTTGCATGACTGCAAATGTATAATTTATAGCAAATTGCTTGCCTTCTCAAGGTGGGAGGAGGAGGGGAGGGAGGGAGAGACAATTTGGAATTCAGAATTTTAAAAGAATGTAAAAAAAAAAACAACCCTGTTTTTTACATGTAATTGAGAAAATAAAAAAGAAAGAAAAAATAATTTAGGGAGAGAAAAACCTATTGTCCCGGAGGCCTGGCTGCAGCTGGCGAAGGCGCCAAGAGCCAGGTACCCTCTTTGGCGACTTCTCCAGTTTTTACAAGGCACACAGCAACCCAAAGGGCACTGGTCTAAACTCCAGCAAGGTCCGTTCAGAATGCAGTTCTAGCACTGTTTGCCCTGCTCCCTAGCCTTCCCTGATCCCCATGCTCTACCCCAACCAGGGCATCTCCTGGGCTCCAGCCCTCCAGCTCTGGGCTTTGTCCTCTGCAAAACGAGGGAACTGGGCTAGGTGACCTCCAAAGTCTCTTCCCCCTCTTAAAAAAAAATCCCATCCCCATGAATGGAATCCTGGTAGCTTTTCCCTTGAAATCCCAATGCCTCTTCCTTTAAGGTGGTTCCAGCAGCAACCTTTGCCAGGTTTGGAGCATTAAACTAGGAGTACTAGAATGGCTCCTTTGGGGCAATGTCAATGTCAACGGTGCCTTAATATGCAGATCATAACATTACCACCATACACCAGCCTTTCAAACTCAGACTGAACTATATTTTCTTTATTATTATTATTAATAAGAGAAAATTACATTTGGAACAAGTACTGAATGTCATACTACAGAAGTCATTAAAACATCACCCACCTGGATAGACTGAAAGCACTCAGTGAATACAAGAGGCCAGCCTAAAAGATGGCCCCTGTTTGCATTTCTGACTCAGCAAAAGAACTTTTGGCATCAGAAGCTCCTACCTTTAGGACTGAACGAAGTTCCATCTTGTCAGGGCCTAAAGGCGTTTGAAGATTAGGGTAAACCAGGGCAGCTACAAGAAGATGGGGAGTGGGGGAAGAGAGAAGAAGGAGTGTAGGTGCTCAGCGTTGGGAAGGGGAAGCCAGAAATTGGTTTCGGATCTACTCCCAAGTCTCCATAGGGGCCTGCCAACTGCCTCTGGGCAAACCTTTGCAAGGCTTGACAGGTGTCCATTAACTACAGCCTGAAGGCAGGAAAGAGGTCCAGTCACCTGTTCCTTCTTAGAAACTTCTCCTGTTTCTCACCTCTGGGTTTTCAAATGAGATAATATTTGTAAAGCACTCAGCACAGTCTCTACACATAGTGGGAGCTTAAGAAATGATTCCTCCTTTCCCTTTCAAACTACAGAAAGTGCAGTTTAGAGCTAGGAAAGGCATACTCTAGAAAAAAAAATTAAAGGATCTCACCTTTAATTTAGAATCATTCCCAAACTCACTCAGGCTTCACAAT
This sequence comes from Vombatus ursinus, assembly GCF_900497805.2. NCBI lineage: Eukaryota > Metazoa > Chordata > Mammalia > Diprotodontia > Vombatidae > Vombatus > Vombatus ursinus. The sequence goes on along the minus strand of NW_020944235.1, from coordinate 1,777,208 downwards.
GGTTTCCACTTCTCCTTCGAGTTTTTGACTGTCATGGGGACTTCCCTTCTGACGGCTTTTCAAAACCGTTCTTGGCTTTTGTTTCCTTCTTCTTTCTAACCAAACTGTGTCTGGGGCCTGGATGACATTGCCTGTCTACCTATGAGGAATACAGGATCATGGAAGTCTAGACTGAGAGTTAAGGTGCTACCGAACGCAAGCCCAATGATCAACTTACTGCAACAGCTAGCTGCCTTCTCGGGCAACCAAGTTTGTGCTTGTGACGTTTTTAAGGAACAGTTTGATTTTTCCTTCTGGATTCATTTTGCTTGCCCCACATTACTGGAGACTAAAAGTCCCAACCCCCCAACCAGCTTCCCCTCCCAATTTCTCCCCGCTCTGCCTTCCCCCTTGCCCCCCCTCCACCCACCATCACTTCACCCCTTGCTCCCTCACCTTCCTCCCCTCCCTACTGCACCCCCTTCTTCTCCACCCCTACCTCCAGGTATCTTTCCAAACACAACCAATTGCCTGGTCATTTGATCAAAGGGCCAAGCTCCTAAAATCTCTGAGATGCCAAGGAATTACTGGTCACATTCAAAAGTCTCTTCTCATCGAATTGTAAGCCTGGAGATTATGGTCTAGTAGTATTTCCAAAGGAAGCCAGAGTTAAGCTAGTTAACAGATGAATGTCAGTACTTACCTTGTAACCAGGGTCAAGGCGTTCATATTTCTTTAGCTTTTGCTTTAAATCATATCTTCCAGTAAATTGGTTGCGCAAAAGTCAGGAACTTGGAGATTAGTTTATAATTTGCTATTGTTTTAGTAGTTACATTTTTATAAGGGGAAAATAAACCCCAGGAGACTGCATCCTGCACTAATACAATTAGTGACAGCACCTGACCTCAATCTGGGTGTTCTTGATAGAGCAGTAGCGTGGGTGGGTGCCGACAGCTTACTGTGTGTATATAATCAGTAATAGCAAAATCACTGCCGTCTCTTTTTTTTCCCCTACTCAAATCTGTTCGCTTTGCAGCAAATATGTCCTTCTTGCCTCCTACTTGGTACAACCTACCAAGATCTTAGATTTCAAAGATTCCACTTGCTTCTCTGAGTTTAGACAATAGGAGACAAACCATAAGTAATGGGACCCGCTCCCCAGAACTGCATTCCATTAGGCAATTAGAGCTGGCTATTGAAGGGAGAAGGAAGAGGACAGCGAAGTCTGGGTTTTTTCCTGAAAGAATTCTTTTCTAAGTGAAAAGTGTTCTCCCCTGCTTCCTTTCTCCAGAAGCCAAAGGAGGTTGCTCCAATTAGGAAAAAAATGTAGGTTGCTGATTCAAAAAGGGGATTTAGGGTGGGGTTTGAAATATTCTCGAGTTCTGTGAGAACTGTTCTTGCCACAAAAGCTGAACAAGGAGAGATTATTCTCTTTACGCTGAAGACACAACATGGTTACCTATTAACCCTGAATTAATTTCTGTGTTTTTTTTTTAATTTTCCAGAAAAAAAAAGTTGTTGTTGCTGTCTTCAAGGTGGCTGCGTAATCCAGTGTATTTAGATAAACGGTGAGGCATACCGTTTGCAAGGCTAGCTGCTGAATCAGGAAAACACGGATTCAGGTCCTCTCTCCGTGCTCTGGGAAACAAACACTAGCAATTGCAGAAAAGGTGCCAACTTGGATGGGTAAAGGAAGTCTCCTCATCAAGACTTCCTTCGTACCAGAGATACTCTAAATGCGGTATACCTGAGACCCTCTCGGGGGATCCATGAGCTCGAAACTATTTTCATAATAACAGTCAAATATTTTAATTTCCAATATGGTAAACATTGATGGAGCCCACATAAACAAAAGTTCTTTGGGTGTCTTAGATAATTTTTAAAAGTTGAAATCAATCCTGAGACAAAAAACAAAGTTCGAGAGCTGCTACCTTATACCAATGAAATCACTGCTCCAATCTCTATGCCTTTGTGTGTGTACACATGTGTATACGTGCAACATGTACATGTATTATATGTGCACATGTGTGTATATAAACTCTTGTGTATACACATGTTTATCTGTACTTGTGATTTCTGACAGTTTACGAAAAATGGGAAAAGGCCACTGGATTTGAGGGTCCCCTCCCTTCTCTGGCCTTGGTTGCCTCTTAAGTAAAATGAGAGAGACCAGATAAGGTCTCAGTCCTTGATGGCTTGTATGATTTCAGATGTGTAGGGCAAATTCCTATTGAGGAAGTTCTACCAAGACAGTTCTCCAAAGGTTCTGCACCTTTCCGACTGAGAGAATTGTCTGAGAATCGAATCCAGGTTTCCCTTACTCTGAGGCCTGCTAGAGAAGAGGCTTTAGTTTAATGTTGTCAGAATAAAATACAGTAATAGGACGAGAACAGGGCCTATCTCCTGACATCACAAGCATTCATTAATTCAATGTTGAAGAAGCTCTAGAGCACTAGTATTAGACTCAAATAGAAATTGGCAGTCCTACACTAGATCTCTGCCAGTCTCATATTGACTTAGAAAACCACAGCTTAACATCATCTATGTTCTATCGTACACTTACTTATTTTGTTAACTATTTCCCAATTGCATGTGAATCTGGCCTTTCTAAGTTAGACCCTCAGGCCCTGGGGTGTTTGACACTTTTGCTTTAGAGAATCATAGATTTAGAGCTGGAGGGAGGGAATCTTAGGGATCATCTACTCCAACTCCTCATTTAAAAGATGAGGAGACTAAGGCCCAGACTGGTGACCCGAAAAATAAGCCACAGTGGATGAGTCTCAATACAGGATCTCTGACTACAAATCCACATCTCTGTCCTGGGTACTGAGCTTCAGTTTAATAGTGTCACAATGAAGTCACCATTGTAATGGGTAAAGACTCGGTTCTTAGAGCATACATAATCTCTCCTGCCTTGAAAGCTTGGGAACCTTCTTCTAGGCTTCTTACCCCGCTTGGAAGCACACCTTCGAATCCTGTTTCCCAGAATTTAGTGAGTAAAAGGTTTGAGTGGACCCATTTCTCTTTCCAGTAAATCATGCTGTCTCCTCTATGTTAACACACAGCAACCATGGCATAATGGTTAAAGTGCTGGGCCTAGAATCAGGAAGACATGGGTTTGATTCATTCCTCTGACACTTACTACTTGTAAGACTCTAGGGAAGCCTCTTGACCTTTGTGGGCTTCAGGCAACTCCCTAAGACTTCATCCCTAGGTCACAGACAAGTTGTGATCTGTTTTGGTGGAGGGAATTTCCATACCAAAAGTTCACTAGCTGATCCAATCACAGATTCTTCAAGTATTCATGTATATCAGCTTAATATTTGCATTCATGAGCCATAATGTGTTAAAAGATGGGAGATTATGAGCAGCATCACCTCATAAAACAGAGAATTAATGGACAGTAAAAACCAGTTTAAAGAAAGCTTGGCAAGAGAGCCAATTAAGCAAAGTCATCTCAAGGGCATTTGTGGATGAAAACGAAGAGGACATCCTGGGCCAGGCCTAGTGATCTGCCACAATAAGGACTCCGAACCAAAGAGCCATTCACGTGGCTTATTAAATGATATAAGTGAAATAGCCATCAAGGAAATGTAATGGTTGAGTGCAGACTCCTTTGTCTCCCTCATTTTCCTAATCAGGATACACTTGTGACCCCTGAGTAGAAGGAGCCCCCACAGAAAGAAGCCATCCTCCTAGAGTTCATTGCCCTTTGTTTTTTGGCTCCAGGGCAGCCTTTCCCCCTAGCTGACATGGCCTTCCCCCACTGGATCAGGATTTGACCATCAATGGGAGGTGAATTCATAATTGGGTACCTGCCTCAGTCCCACTTGGGAACTTCTGGAGTCCTAGCTTAGTTCTGTCTGTGCCACAGTACTGAAAGGTTTTGTAGGTCAACAGGGATGCCCATCACTGAGGACAACAAACAGAAGAAAAAGATAAATGTTCTACAAAGGTTTTTATAACAAATTTTGTTTACTCTCAACGGTAACAAAGCTACAACCCATAGAATCCAATGTCACGGCTCAGAAAGTGCTTATGAAAGAAGCAGAAATGGTCTTAAAGGAAAGAAAAACAGGTACAGCAGCCTGATTAGACCAAAGGTGCGCAGGCAACATGGCACAGTGGCTAGACTAGACCTGTAGTCAGAAGACCAGGATTCAAATCTTGCCTCAGGCATTTATTAGCTGTGTGATGCTGAGCAAGTCATTTAGCCTCTCTGTGCCTCAGTTTCCCCATCTGGTAACGGAGGAAATTGGACTTTATGGCCTTTAGGGTCCTTCCAGTTCTAAGTCTTTGATCTGATGAAAACTCATATTAAGACAGTGTAATATAACCAAAACATTGGATTTGCAGTCAGAGGACCTGGGTTCAAATTGTGATACTGCCAGTTACTACTTGTGAGATCTTTAGCAAGTCATCCAACCTCTCTAGGTCTCTAGTGCCTCATCTGTAATGGGGTGATAGGACTATTTGACCTAGAAGGTCCTTTTCATCTCTGTGTCTATGGCAGGAGGAGCTGCATAGTGGAGGGAGTCTGGTAGCCCCATGTTCAAGGGCCACCTCTGATACATACTGGTTATGAGACCCTGGGCAAGTCAGCGGCCCTCTCAGAGTTCTAGACAAATCTCTAAGATTGTAAGTTAAAGGGAAGGCAGAGGGAGTTTCCTCATCTCAGTCTTCTCTGTACCAGTGAAAACATCGGTCCCATCTCTATTTCTACTTTAGCCGGAGAATTCACATTTTAGAAGTACCCTCAGGCCCTGGGCCATTTCCTCTGATTGGATGGCTCTTCTCAGAACTTCCATTTGAGAAGGGTGTTCAGGCCAGCCATCTCTGCTCTTCTTACCAGGCTGTACTCCAGACTTCTTACCACCCTCTCCCCATGAGTACCTTCTCCCCTACCCCTAATTCCTATTATGGATGGTCCTCCCCCGCTAGAATATAAGCTCCTGGAGGGCAGGAACTGTTTTGTTTTTTTTTTTTGTTTGTTTCTATTCATATTCCTAGTGCTTTGTATAATGCCTGGCACAGAGGAAGGGCTTAAAAAAATACTTATTGATTGACTGAATTGTCAGGTAGATTGAGAGTTTGATTCAAAAGGTATCATCTTCACCCTGGCCATTTTCTGCCCTGCAACTATAGAATCTGCTGCTTCACCTCCCTGGAAACTTGGACCATCAGAGACCATTCCTGGGATGGGCTAAGACACCCAGCTCTGTGCTCCCTCACCTCCACGTTGGCCAACTTCTGCTGCCCTGTCCCCGGAGCAGCCAACCTTCCCTTCCCTCCCCCTCCTCTTATTTTTTTACCTCCAGCTGAAGAAGTATAATCAAATCAACACTTCCATCGCCTCTGGAAAGGTTATGTCAATGGACCATCCCATTGTTTAACTCAAGATCTTGTGCCTTCCCAGATCATACCTCCCATTCCTCCTTTTACTCACTTAGGGCTTGGACTGTCCCATTTTTGTGTTCGTATTGCCAGTGTTTAGTACAATACATGATGCCTAGTAAACTCCAAATAATTGTTTTTCATTCATTCACTCATCAGAAGGAAGGGAAGAAACCAACTACGTGTGAAAAAAATCTCAGACCTTATTAATACTGAATAAAGGCAATTGAAACAACATCAATAACTACCACCCTATCTGCCTCCTTCACCATCTGTATCAAAAAGTTTTACAAGAATAACTTATACATGTATTGAGGACATCCTCAATGAGAGGATTAGGGGAGATCATTCAGGCTTTCACAAGTGACAGTCTACAAGAGACCACATTTTTCCCATCATACCATTGACCGAAAGCTAGAAAGAACACAAAATCCCACTGCATTTAGTGTTTGTCTGTGGGATTTTTGAAAGACCTGTTGGAGGGCAGAGAATATTGAGCAAGGAGGCAGGGAAGAAAGACTCTAGTCCTGATTTTAAAAACCAATAAAAATCACCAGCTTTTATATAGCACTTTAAGGTTTGCAAAGCACTTTGTAAATATCCATCTCTTTTGATTCTCACGACCCTGGGAGGTGGGTGATATGATTATCATTCCCATTTTAAAGATGATGAAACTGAAGTGGACAGTTAAATGACTTGCCCAGGGTCATCCAGCTAGCAAGTGTCTGAAATCCTATTTGAGTTCAGGTCTTTCTGCCTTCGAGTCCCGGGCTCTATTCATCGCTCTACCACCTGGCTGCCTCTCAGCGTCACAACTTATTTAGCCGTTCCCCAATGGATGGCTGTCTTCTTTGTTTCCAGTTCTTTATTCTGCATATACTTTTGGCATTGCTGTCTTCCCGATTAAAATGTAAACTTCTTGAAAGAAAGGATTGTTTCATTTAGAGTACTTATATCCCCAGCAACTCATGGACTATGTGGCATTAATCGTGCTTAATAAATGCTGAATGAGTGACTGATTCTTTGTTACCAATTCTATGATATTTTGCTGTATAGAATCCTTTCTTTTTATCATTGACCACCTTGGGAAAAATACCTGGTAGCTGAATCTCTGAGGCAAAGGGTATGAACATGTTAATCACGTTCTCAGTGTAATTCCGAATTGCTTCCCAGAATAGTTGAACCAATTCAGAGCCCCACTCACAGAGCATTAGTATGCCAATCTTTCCGCGGCCACTTCAGCACTGACTATTTCCATCCTTCATCATCTTGGTCAGTTTGTTTGGTGGGTGTGAGGTGAAACCCTGGAGTTGTTTTGATTTGCATTTCTCTTATTATTAGTTATTTGGAACATTATTTTATATTGTTGTTGCAAGTCTGCAATTTGTTCATATTCTTTCTATCCTAAGACATGACTTTTGGATATGTACATGTATGTATATGTATATGTGTGTATATTTGTGTGTATGTGTGTATGTTTGTATGTACACATACGTGTGTATGTGGATACATGTATATATATCTGTATTTGTTAGTTTGCTATATATCTTAGATATCAGAACTTTATCAGAACTATCTGAAGCAAAGTTTTTCCCCAAGTCTGCCACTTTCCTTTTTATGCTAATTACATTAATTTTGTTCATGTTATTGTTTGTTGATAGTTTCAAAGTGTTTGATTTTTCTAGATCAAAAAAAAACCGCCTTAAAATGTCTTTTTCAACAAGGTAACTCCCATGTATCTGGCAAAATTATGCGAGATTCCTTAAAATAAATAACATAATCTTGCCTGATGACCCTCGGCTCATCAAAAACAAGTGAGACATAAAACAGTGAAATGTACATCTCCCCTAAGGTGTTGAAAGTGGGATAGAACAAATCCAGCATGGAGACCCAATGAAAGAGGAATTTCTATAGATGGTGAGGTCCTCTACATGTTCTTGTTTGTACTTGAAATTGTGCTGATTGAATCACTCTTCAACACATTGAAGACCCTCCTAAATAAGATTTATAATCACTTAAAAGAATTTGCCCTAACCACCCACACAAGTGGATGAAAAATTGCTATCGACCAGATAATGATGCACTGCATGTGATGGACATTATGACACGCTAGACAGCTTATTGGGTTCGTCCTTCAATATACATATTGGCTGGTTGTTGTCCTTCATTCTCAAAGAGGACCAAAATGACATCACTATGTTGGGGTCAAGGTATAGTGTGTCTGACTGTGGCTGGTCAGACCAACGTGAGCTCAGAAGGCTCGACCACAGGTAGGCCACAAATAGTCCATATGAACACTTGGAGTGGAGACGTCTCTAAATTTGTGCGTCTCATGTTTCTTTTGACCTACTGCAATTCTGCTTTGCTCATAGAACACGGTGCCTTCTTTGATGAGGGTGCACCATGCTGAATGCCGTACCAGTGTCTCCCAAGTCTCACAATCAATTCCACAGTTCTTCAGAGAGACCTTGAGAGTATCCTTCTATCACTTCTGACCTCCATGTGAACATTTGCCTTGTGTGAGTTCTCTGTAAAACAGTCTTTGAGGAAAATGTATTTTTGGCATTCACACAGTGTGGGCAGCCCATCAGAGTTGCACTCCCTGAAGTAGAGTTTGATCAGCTGGAGAAAGGACCTCAGTGTCCGGTACCTTAGCTTGCCAGGTGATCTTCGGAATCTTCCTAAGACAATTCAAATGAAAGTGATTCAGTTTCCTGCCATGGCACTGGTAGACTGTCCAGGTTTCATAGGCAGACAACAATCAAGTCAGCACAACAGCTCTGTAGACTTTTAATCTGGTAGGCAGTCCAATACCTCTTTTTTCCCCACACTTTCATTTGGAACTTCCCAAACACTGAGCTAACTCTGGCAATGCATGTATCAACCTCATCATTTATGTGTACGTCTCTGGAAAGTCTAATGCCAAGGTAAGTGAATTTATCCACAGCATTCAAAATTTCTCTATTTGCTGTAACTGATGGTTCCACATATGGATAGTGTGGTGCTGGCCAATGGAGACTTGTGTTTTCTTAGTGTTAATTGTTAGACCAAAATTAGCACAAGCAGCAGAGAATCAATCCACATTTTGTTGCATCTCGGCCTCAGAGGCTGCATTGACTGCACAATCGTCTGTGAACAAAAAGTCTTGCACCAACTCTCCCTCCACTTTAGTCTTGGCTTATATACTTTTCAAGTTAAATAATTTACCATCAGTGTGGTAGCTGACCTTGATGTCATGATGACCTTCAAAATATATATCTCTATCTCTATCTATCTATCATCTATCTATCTATCTATCTATCTATCTAACTATACCTTGGATATAAACTGCAAACGGATGATCTGGATGCAGAATTAAACAAGAAGATGTGTGTGGGCTAGACTGCCTTTGAGAAATTACAAAACTCCTTTACTTCCTCCAAACTTCTACCAGAAGCAAAGGCCTATCTTTTTAATAGCAATATTAAGGCTGTGATTCATGAAAGACTCCAGGCTGCAAAGAAGAAAAAATGAGTGTCACTCAGATGGCCATGAATAGGCATGTGGTACACATGAGCAAGCTGAACCACATAATAAATGAGGCACTATAAAGAAGAAATGAATTAAAAGTAGCCACTGAAGAAGTACATGATTGAAAAGGAAGGAAGGAAGGAAGGAAGGAAGGAAGGAAGGAAGAAAGGAAGGAAGGAAGGAAGGAAGGAAGGAAGGAAATAAGCATTTCTTAAGTACCTACTATGTGCTAGGCACTATGCTAAGTGCTTTACAAATATTATCTCATTTGATCTTCACAACTAACTTGGTATATAGGCACTATTATTATACTCATTTTACAGATGAGGAAATTGAAGCAAACAGGGGCTAAGTGACTTGTCCAGGGTCACACAGCTAGTAAATGTCTGCGGCTGGATATGAGTTCAGGTCTTCCTGATTCCAGACCCAACCCTTCATCTACTGTACCACCTAGCTACCTCTAAAGATGGGCTGGTCACATGATGATACTGAAAGATAACTGGAGGGCAGCCTATGGGCTCCACTGCTATCCATATTGTCAGGAAAAAACAAGGAAGTCCTCCAGTCCCTGGGTGCATACCCAGTAACAAGTGGATGGGAACACATGAATAAGAGTCACATGGGGTGGGTAGGTATGGGTGGGACGGGGTCGGGCATTGTTGGATATCCACACTGATGAGGTCACAGATCCATCTGGGATGTTAATTTAAACAACAACAACAACACTACAAATGGCTGCATTGCATTTATAACAAGGGGGTGAGGGAAACACAATTTTTAAAAGGTGGCTATTACCTAACCCTGGCAATCTGGGGTTTTTTTCCCATATATGTGGAAGCATGCCTGGATTGGTGCTTCCAGAAAAGCTCTCAACTCATGGGAATCCAGAGAACAAACCCAGCTTTTTATATAATGATATGGAATTTGGTTTATTCAAAATAGGAATTAGGAAAAATGGGCCCAGCACAAATTCCCTTGCCCTCCCATTAGAATATGCAGTAATTAACAGTTTCTATAGCATAAATGAATTAAGGTGGATAAATATTTTAAATGTGACTGTTAAATTTCCATTTTATGGATCTCAGTTATAGAGAGATGGCTTCCTGCAGGAAAAGTAATTAAAGTTGGCATTATTACTGCTATTGCTATTATTATTATTTTAATATACTGATATTCTAGGACTCAGTTGATTAGAAACACAATTCCAGGGAATATGGCTCTCTGATTTGTGAAAGTGAATGGTAAAGGTGTCTCTTGTTAGAGGATGAAGGAATGAATCACCATGGAAATGTCATTCCACCTTTGCTTATTGTAAGGCCTTGTCCACCGGGGCCCAGAGCTCCTTTTCTGCTTGCCGTGTTCTGAAATTTTATAGAGATCTCCATGGGAACCTTATACAGGCTGTCCCCAAAGTCTTAGTGTTGTCTTATGCTTTAATAGCTTAGAATTGCACTAAGATTTTTGGGATACCTTGTACATGAAAACTTTCCCGTAGTTCCTCCCCATAAAACTCATTTCCAATTACTTTATTTACCTCCCCACGAAACAAACCCATTTTAGGAAGAATACTGAGAAGCAGGAGAATGTCTTGAGAAGGGCAATGAGAATAGTGAAGGGCCTGCAGACCCACAGAAGGAATGGTTGAAGGAACTGAAGATATTTAGCGTGGAGTAGAGAATGCTCAAGGGAGACACAGTAGCTGTCTTCAGCCCCCTGAAAAACTGTCTGCCATGTGAAATTGGGGCTTGCCCCAGAGGACAAAACTAGGAGCGATAGATATCGTAGGGTTTGTCACAAAGAGGTAAATTTGGGCTTGATGTCAAGAAAAATATAAAAACAAAAATCCTCCTACCAACGTGAGATTTTGCAAAGTACAATGGGCTGTCTTGGTAGAGAGATAATGGGGTCCCATCCTCTCTTCTAGGGTTTCAAGCAAAGGCTTCATGACTATTTGTCAGATCAGAGTGGGGATTCCTTCCAGGCTGGATTTGGACGAGATGACTGTGACACTAATCCTATGATTCTGTAGCTTTTTTTAGTCCCCATTTTCTGCCAAACAATAACAATAATTCACATTTCTATAGCATTGGGGTTGGGGGACTAGATGGCTAGATAGAGCACTGGGCCCAGAGTCAGGAAGACTCATCATCTGGAGTTCAAATCTGGCCTCAGATACTTGCTAGCTGTGTGACCCTGGGTAAATCCCATCACCCCGTTTGCCTCAGTTTCCTCATCTGTAAAATGAGCTGGGGAAGGAGTGGCAAACCACTCCAGCATCTTTGCCAAGAAAACCCCAAGAAGAGTCAGATACAACTGAAAACAACTGAATAACAGTAGCATTTTTAGCTTTAAAATGTTCTTGCTTCACAACAGCCCAGGGAAGCAGGTAGGAAAAGTCCACTTTGCAGCAAAGGAAGCTGAGGCTTCAAGATGAGGTGTCTTGCCAAAGTGTTAGAGCTGGGGTATGTCAGAGCTGAGAACTTGGTTCTCGTTTCTTCAGACCTGGCCCCATTCCTATATTTCCTCCTAGTAGGTTTCCGTTCTTTTCAGCAATTTTGCTCTCGTAATGGGGATCTCAGATCTTTATTATTGGCTTTGGGGTCTTCATTAGTGTGTCTTTCATCTCTATCACTGGTGTCACCTTTTGATGTTATTTCTAGACATAATGCGGTGGACTGCACCTGAGGTTGTTCAGCTACATGGACAAGCCACCGCTAGGAAAATGTGTTACCCACTTATTATTCCAGGCCACTCACTACCTGGTTAATCTTGCATTCACACTTCAGTATTTGTTGTTAATTAAGCCAACTTGTTTAACTTTAATGGATTCATTTACTTTCCTTTAAAGTACTTATAACTGGTCTTACAAAGCAGGTAAGTTTCAGGAGTACTGAGCCTTTTTCCTTCTGCACCCATGAGGCCTTCACAGGGCCTAGCATAGGCTGGTACACCTTGGAGGTACTCATAAATCATTTTATTAGACGACACAAAGTGCTGTTGCCTAGGGGAATCTGAGAGAAGCCTAGCCAGATATAAAGAGCATAGACACAGCCATCCATCCATCTTTCCATAGTCTACTTAACATCAACTCAGAGCCCTGACTAGGAATTCTTTCACCTGGGGTAAAATAGTTGTGGAGAGAGGGATGAAGGAGCAGAGCACAGTCTGACTCCAGGTACAACCATACCGGAAGAAGGAGCAGCCAGAGAATCCAGTCCAGGTCACTATGGAAGGTGGGCCCTGAGTGAGGGGTACCATGACAATAGGACCTTGGGAAGGGTAGCTCAATTCTAGGCAAGGGAGCAGCATCATAATATGTAGTACAGGACGCCCAAATAGTGGGGAGCTGCGGGTCTCAGAAACAAGCCCAAATCTATCGCTTGAAAAGGGAAGCCTGAAAACTCTGGCTCATTTGTGAGGTGGCTGGTTGCCATATGAGAGCTTTCCTACAAGACCAACTACAGGATTTCCCATTTGGGGAATTCACCTCTTCTGAAGCAAACAAACACCACCAAACTTGGGTCAACATCAAGAAGCAAAGGCCTGATTGCCCTGCCCTAGTTATAGCTTTGGAACAAATAGCAACATAACATAAGAACCAGCAAGTTGGACGGCATAGGTGGCCGGCCAGCATCAAAACCATGCTCTTTCCAAGCCAGTCCTTCCCTCCTCAATAGCCCACGGGATGGGAAAAGAAAAGGGCTAGATGACCAGAGGATATCAGGCCATTAAGGCAGGGCCAGTGAAGGCAACTGTAACAAAGGTGAACTCAGTAAGTGGCTCCAAGGATGCACTGATGCCATCAATTTCCGTGGCCAATAAATCACAGTGGGGTGCAACAATTAACAACAGCTTTGCTGCCTGGGAGACAAATTAGCTGGGCCAGAAACACTGACAGGCCTAGCAAGCAGTAGTCACAGTGCCAGCCCATGGGTGTGAAGTCAGGGTGGAAATGACGTAAATCACGGGTTGGCACATTCATTCACACTTAAGGGAAGACGTTGCCACAAAAGGGGAATGACACCATCTTCAAAGAGAAGGGGGAAAAAGGCATTCCAGATTGTTGCCCCTGAGGGAAGGAGACCCCTTCCTACTTCGGGCCCTCAGGTGACATTGTTTAAATAAAATCCATTGCTCCAAAAGACCAAATACTGGATTACCCATTTGGGGAATTGAGCTCCTTTGAAGCAAACAAACAAATACAATTTTGTAATAGAGGCAATAGAATATATAAACTAGAACATTCAAGAATGAGCTATAGTCACAAACTCCCAATGTTAAATCAGAAGACCTGAGTTCAAAATCTTGCTCTGCCCACTTTGAACTCATATGTCCTGGCATAAGCAACTTCACTGGGCCTCAGTGTCTTCATCTGTCAAATGACAAGATGGATTAGATAACCTCGAAAGTCCCTTCCAACCCATGATCCTATGCCAATAAGGCAACAGTAATGTTCCGGGACTCGGTCTGATACACTGGTGAGAGTACTGGACTGACTGGGAGTCAGGAAGACCTAGATTCAAATCAAACCTGACATTTGTTAGCTGCGTGACCTTGGACAAGTCACTCAAACTATGAGTCTCAGTTTCCTCATATGCAAAATAAGATGATAATAATAATAATAATAATAATAATAATGATAATACGACCTCAGAAGCTATTGAAAGGCTCAAATGAGATAATGTAAGTAAGAATGTTTTGAGGAATTTAAAACACTATGAAAAGGTGGGCTCATTATTAAAAGTGGGTTTTACAAAGCTGATGACTGCAACTGTAATGAACAACCTTGGCCCTGAAGAGGAGATGAGAAAATCTACCTCCTACCTTTCCTTGGAGAGGTGGGGGACTACAGGGATGGAATGGTGATGCATTGTTACATGGTTTTGCTTGACTGTTCTTTGTTTCTCTTTCCTCATCTATAAAATGGGCATAATAATAACATCTGTGTCAATGGGTTGTGGTGAGGATCAAATAAGATAATGTATGCCATGCTTTGCAAACCTTAAAACACCATGTATCAGCCACAATCATACCACTAATACTAATTATTTATAATTAGAGCTCCCACCAGAGATGAACGGCATTGTTCTAGGCCTTTCCCACCACATGTGTCTGTCCTGGTAAGTTTAGGTGACATCAAGTTTTGCTGTGCTCATTTCAAATAAAGAAACAAACCACACTGGTAAATAGAAACAAGCCATCATGTTTGTGGCCTTGAAGCCTTCAGAGTTTAGATACAGATATATACATACATACATAGATGTAGCAAATTGAATAAATAAAAATGCTCTTATTAAGCTCTTACTACTAGGTGGCACCATAGTGCACAGAGCACCAGGCCTGGAGTCAGGAAGATGAGTCTTCCTGAGTTCAAATCTGGCCTCAGACTCGCTGTGTGACCCTGGGCAAGTCACCTCACTCTGTATGCCTCAATTTCCTCCTCTGTAAAATGAGCTGAAGAAGGAAATGGCAAATCACTCCAGTATCCCTGCCAAGAAAACCCAAATGGGGTCAGGAAGAGTTGGACACAACTGAAACCACCTAACAGCAACATGCAAAGCACTGTGATAAGCATTGGGGATACAAACAGAATATCTATCTGTCTCTACCTACACACACACACACACACACACACACACACAAATATGACATGCCCTTGCTAGACACTGAAACCTTGCTCCCAGCTCTAAAGCACTGATCTGAAAGGAGACATGCAAATCCCAATAGCCAAAGAGAATAATTTACTCCAAGAGACTTATGGGTACCAGGTCACCAGTACAAGTAGCTGTTTATCAATCAATATCATCACCTCGGTACATAACCTACTATTCATGCAGAATTATCCACCAGAAATCAAGCCTGTCTCCTATATCTAAAATTAACATTTCAATGTGCTATCCTTGAATTGGGGGTAATATGAAAATTCCCTTTTTGCCTATTCAAATATAACTGATTTCAAGAGAAAGAGAGTCCTACTAATGAGGACTCGTTTCTGCCTCATTCCATCCTTTGTCTGGCTTTCTGAGAAGGTTAGCAAATAAATGTCTTCTTTACTCAGCGAAAATAGAGGCTGCCACACAAACAATTCAGGCACAATTCTGCCCAGAGATCTCCCATCAACCCCCTATCCCCACCTACCCCACCCCCAAAACTGGGATTACACCATTTTCACCAAAATAAAAACGGGTAGAGGGCTGACCTTGGAGTCAGGAGATCAGGGTTCAAATCCTGCCTCTGCACTTACTAGCTATGTGATTCTGGGCAAGTCCCTTAACTTCTTCATGGCTCAGTTTCCTTCTCTATCCAATAAGACGCTGGCTTAGGTGGCCTCTGAGGTCCCTTCTGTTTGAATTATTCAAATAACTGCCTCACTCTCCATTTCCCATGGTAGGGGCAGATGCCAGCAGGTTTCACCTTCGATTTTCATTTGGCCCTGGCATTCAGGGCCATGTTCTTGGTTTCAATGTGTTATCATCTCCTTCCTGATCACTACCCTCATCTCAAAGTGTCTACTCCTTACTGGTATATAATGAAAATGAGAACATCCAAAAATTTGAGGCATGTATCCCTCAAATCTGTAATATGAAAGAATGTCTAGGACAGAACATGATATAAAGATGGCAACAGGTAACAAAAAGGAACCATTTAAGAGATGCTCTATAAAAGACATCACCAGAGAAGTATGTGACTGGAACCCAGATGGGTCAGTCACAGAACAAGAGTGAACTGACCAGTTAATGGCCCATGTGCTCCAATGGTGTCCAGGCACCCAGGACGGCCCCCAGCAAATTGAGCAGGCCCCTCGTGGTAAACGGCTGGAAGGACATCAACAGGTGTGGCAGAGGCTGCCAGGGCACAGATGGGGGAAATCTTCATTTTTGGTGAGAAAATCCACATTGGTGGCATCGCAAATCTATTGGAGATACATGTTAGCTTCTATGTATATTGTACTTTGCTAGTAAAAGGTGACGGATCATTTTAGTCAGGTGGCATTTGCAGAGCTACAGTTCAAGCAGTATTGTCAGGAGATGCCCTGCTGGTCCTGCATTCTCTACGTCTTGTGAGCTTGCAGATTAGGGGCCCTTCTTTCCCCTTTCTCCCACCTTCCTGCTGCTTCCTGTCAGCTGATCCGTCTCCTCCCAGTGCCAATATTCCTAGTTATGGCTCTGAGCATTAGGCTGACTTGAATGAATAAAAATCATTTATTAAGCTATTTCTACATACAAATCACTATTTTAAGCACTGGGGATACAAAGAGAAAAGCAGAAACAGTCCCTGACCTCAAGAAACTCACATCTCACAGGGGACACAACACATACAGGTTTCATCTGTAAGTGAGAAAACAAGGTCTCATCATCCTTAAGGTATACTGATAAAACAGATGCTAATGCATCTGCTTAATATCGTTTCCACAGATAAAACCATATCCATTTCTGATGCTAAATTATTTAACAGTGCCAAGGACTTCAGTGGTGAGAACTTTCTTATTCAGGTCTCCAGAAGCGGTGGCTACAGATCCCACAGAAGAATTGAAGATGGCACAGTCAGTTTTCTACTGGTGAGGTACTCTGAAATGATTCCTACCTAGGTGACAGAAGAGACTCTGACTGGTCCTTTTTTTTGGACTCCTGCTCCAAGGTTTGATGTGGCTGCTTTTTGTACATTCGGGTTCATCCATGCTCATGTTCTCACCACAACTGACAGCTTAAAACAGTTAAAGGGATCTCTCCTTCCTTGTGTGCTGTTGGCAATGCGTCCATTGATTAGCACCGCAGCAACTCAATTTACAAATTTTCTCCCTAAGCTGAGTAAACTCTTGGAAAACAATAAACCTCCAGCAGTTGAGGCCAGGCCTGGGAGGACCAGTCCTAGTAGCCAATGTTTGGGTTGCCCAAGGACTAAATTGGGGT
Organism: Vombatus ursinus; assembly: GCF_900497805.2. Taxonomy (NCBI): domain Eukaryota; kingdom Metazoa; phylum Chordata; class Mammalia; order Diprotodontia; family Vombatidae; genus Vombatus; species Vombatus ursinus. The sequence goes on along the minus strand of NW_020944235.1, from coordinate 1,760,415 downwards.
AATTCAAATACTTTATTGGCAGTTCATAGTGGGGAAATCCATGATAGCATAGAAAATTTCCCCCGCACACTCCCTTCAGGCCAGTGTAATAGGTATTTCTCCATAAATAGTCCTAATGACTTGTAGGATGATGCCTCAAGCTATAAATTGGGAAGCTGAGATTCTGAAAACCAAACGGAAAGCATCCACTATATGGACAACATTCGAAGTAAAGTCAAAGCATCACAGATCTAAAGGGGGAAGGGATCTCAGAGGCCCAAACCTCTCATTTTCCAAAGGAAGGAACAACTAGAGGGATGAAGCGACTTCCAAAGGACAGCACTTCTACAACTGGAAGAGATCCCAGAGGTCAGGAGTCCCAACATCCTCGTTCCATAAAAGCACAGAGAAGTAAAGGGATTTGCCCAAGATGTCACCTTTAGTGAATCTCAGAACTGGAATGTGAAGCTACATCTCCTGGCTCCAGATCTAATGTTCTTTTCACTGCACCACATTGTAACAACTGAATTTGGGGATCCATCTCTAGCGTAGCAACTTTTCTACCAGACCCTCACTCTAATTATCATGTGCCTTTCTGTAGGAAATCCATTCTGGGGACTTCCAGGTGTGAAGCCAAAATGACAGAATAGAAAAGCACTCTGCTGAGCCCTCCCAATACTCTCTTTCAAAAACCTAAAATAATGCCTCAAATCAAATTCTGGAGTGGCAGAGCCAACAAAAGGTCAGAGTGAGACATTCTCCCAGGTGAAGATAACAAAAGAGGTCAAAGATTTTCTTTTGACATCGGGGTGGAGGATGGCCTGGAGCTCATGTGGATAAAACACCAGTGAGGGCACTAGGGGGTTGAGACAGAAGAACTGACAGCTTCGGGAGCTCTCAAGCCAGAGATGGTAAGGGGACCTGTCAACTGGCTAGAAAGAGATAACATCTTTTAAAAAGGACTCCTATATAAAGAAAGAAATAAAGCCAGACTGGAGAAAAAGGCCAGGAATATTTCTTAAAATAAATCAATATTTTTCTAATCTCTCATGTATAATTTCCCTCAGTTTTTTATGGCTGTTAGCAATCAGTAAGTGAAATACACACTGGTGGTGAAATCTATGGTAAACTGGTATTAGCACAGGGCTTTATTTAGCCGAACACCCTGATAACTGCTCCCATTTCCCACTTCATTTTCACGTACAGACAGCCTTGGGGTGGGCTCGGACCCTCCCTCTACATTTCATAGTTCTTTCCCACGTGCATTACTCACAAAACACACAAGTGTATGTGTACAGGGAGTCTGGCCTGTGTGAGAAAGTGATGAAAATTGGTTTAAATGGGGGATCATATTTAGAATAGTTATGCAAAGAAATAAAGTACAATAAGAGCTGGCAAATTATCGCGTAAATCTTATATTTATCCTTTTTAACCTAGTCATTTGCAGCAGATGATTGTATTTCCCCAGAAGAAAAGAAAGGAAGGACTTGGGCTTGGTTAGACTCATCAAGGAAAGCTAGAGCACTTCAAATACCTGACAGACAGAAAGCTAGGGAAAGCTTAGATTTTCTGCTCCATATCCAAGAGATCACGGACTGTGAGTCACAACTGTGCAGGAACTAACATCCATTGTCCATTCCTTTTCTTGCTTAAATCCAACTGAAAAAGCACTTACTAGGCATCTACTATGTGTAGACACTGTGTGTGTTTGTGGGGGTAAGAGGATAGAGACAGAGAGAGAGGCAGAGGGAGGCAAAGGTGCTGAGAATATGCCAATATTGTACTGGGCATACACAGAACAAAAGGAAACATTCCTTGACCTTAAAGAGGTTACAGTCTACTGGGGAATAAAGAATAAAGAAGGATGGAAATAAGCATGTTTTAAGTGCCTACTGTGTGCCAGGTACTCTGCTAGGCAATTTATTGTTATTTTCTCATTTCATCTTCACAACAATGTTTGTAGGTGCATGCTATTATAATTCCCATTTTAGAATGAGGAATCTGAGGCAAACAGAGGTTAAGTGATTTGCCCAGGGTCACACAGCGAAGCTAGATTTGAACCCAGGTCTTCCTGACTCCAGGTCCAGTGCTCTATGCATTATGCCACCACACTATATTTACCGTATTTGCAGAGAAGGAAATGAAAAGTTTACACAAATATAAACAGTGAATGCAAAATCACTAGAGGAAAGGAGAGTGTTAGCAACTGAGGGGATCCAAAAAGGCCTGGTTCTCAGAAAACTTGTTGAATACCAAGTAAGGGGGAGATCCCCAAATTATGGCCTAGTCAGATAAGTATCTGCCATGTAGACATGTTCTGAGTGTCTGCTTATGGGATCCAGGGGCAAGCTATATTATTGGGGTTTTTTTTTTTTTTTTTTTGGCTAGGCAGTGGGGTTAAGTGACTTGCCCAGGGTCACACAACTAGTAAGTGTTATGTGCCTGAGGTCAGATTTGAACTCAGGTCCTCCTGAATCCAAGGCTGGTGCTCTATCCACTGTCCCAAGTTATATTATTGTTAAAAGATCCCAAGGAAATCACAGTTTGTCCCACTAGAAAAGATGTACCAAGTTCCCCATGGGCTCCATTCCATACATGGTCACGGCCAAAACAGATGTACAATGCCTTTCCAGGATATGTGTTTTTTATTGTTTGTATTTTGTTTATTTGTTTAGTTTAGGGGGCAGCCTGATTAAGTAAAAAGTGTACTGAATTTGGAGTCAGAAAACTTGGGTTCAAATCCTGGCTCTCTAGTTCTTACCTGTGATGTGACCTGAAGCAAGACATTCACATTCTTGGACCTCTGTTTGTCTGTTTAGACTAGATGAGCTCTCAGATTCTTTCCAACTCTAAACCAATGATCTTATGATTCCCAAGTAGGATAAAAGAATTCTGAAAATTATTGGAGAATTAAGCCTAATCCTCTTCCCTAGCCTGTGCGTAGCCCTCTGGGGCAGGGGGAGGAAATAAAAAACTCCAAGGGCCACCAGAGTCCTGGTACCAGAGCAACTCCAAGGCCAAATCAACAGGAAAGAGAGCCTCACTGTTGGCTTTGCTTTGTCATTGTTTTTCTGGGTTCCTTTTGGAGGGTCTATATATGTACGGGCTAAGGGTTTCAATTCAAGACTTTTTGAGGAGTATTGAATTACTCTGCTCTTGAATCAGAAGACTTAAAAATGGACCCAGAGAAAAATGAATGAAAGCTCGATATTTTGACGGCAATCAGAGCAGCTCCAATATCTCTAAGAGAATAAAGAATCATATAATTGCAGCTAATAACATGATAATGCCTTTGGAATCGTTTGTAAATGGAATTGTGGCTACTTTTTCCTTATCTTTTCTGCCTAGGTTTAAGGCAGACAGGTAGATTTCTTTTCTTGATGTAAGGAAACGCTTTGTAATAATTAAAGTCATCTAAAAGGACAGGGAAAAGGAAATAAGTTGCTTCGGGGGGGGGAGGTGGTGGGAGTGATGAACTTCTCAGGATGCGTTTGAGGGGAATCCCGTTCAGACCCCACTTGGACTAGACGGCAACAGAAGTCACTTCCAATTCTGGGATTCTGCAGAGCTAGAATTCTGGGGCTATTTAAACACTCTGAAAGATCTGAGACTCCATCACAACATGAAAACTCCCTCTATGGACCCGGACCAAAATGCGTCAATGACATAATAAGTCTTAGTGAATTGTCTGAGGCACATCAGTGTTGAATGACTTGCCCGGGGTCACACAGCTAGGAGGTATGGAAGGTGATGCTTAAACTCAGGTCACCTTGACTCCAAACCTAGCATTCTTTCCACTACAAAATGTTGCTGCTATATGATTCTGTGAAATTGGGAGTTAAAAATGACAGCTGTATGTACAAAGAAAGTTTTTTATGGGTGTCAGATATACCTTCAGTATGGAGTAATATTAACGTTACCATCTAGAGAATACAAAGGTTATATAGCCCATTCTTTATCACTGAATCCCAGAACTACTTTTGTTCAGTTTCTGTTTTATCACATAAATGATAGTTTGCTCTCTTCTCTTAATCTTTTTATAATAGACTTTGAATTAGTTTGCATGTGGGATGTAATTTCACAAAGGTTTGGGGGCAGAAGTCTTTCACTTAACATAAATTGTATGTGAAGTTGAATTCCAACAAGTAAAAATAATGGGTCATTTTCCCCTTTAAGACAAAATAACTATTACTACTGCAGTAATTGTGAAGACATCAGCACTCCATTAATTAGGATTGCAGTAACCCCAATTCTTGCCTAATCGTTTTTATTTTTTTTTTCTGGCTAAAACAGAGCTTTTGGGGAAGATTTTTTCTTGTTATAATCAGGAAAGTTAGGTACTATCCAAAGCGTTTCTATTATTTCATTAAATTGGGTTTACTGAAATTAAACATTTCCCAGCATGAGAAAGGTGTAGAACATGATCCTGGTGCCAGCCTTCCAACTTTTCTCTCTCAGGACCTTCTCCAGGGGAGGGTGGGGGTACTGGCTGGGCATCCCTTAATCTGGATCATCCTCACCAGAAACTGTGACAAATTGATAGACTGACTGGATCTGGTCGCAATCTTTGGTTATTCTCTTTCTTCCCCTTCCTAGTACTCTAGTCCAGACAACCCAGCCCATACCGTTTCTTTCTCACCACGATCTCCAATTCCTTTGTATCTCCTTGTTTGACAATAAAATTAACAGCTTACATTTGTATAGGCAACCTCTTCAACAAAATTTTCCCTCATTCCCTCCATCCCCCAGTTTTAAAGCCCCTGCCCCATCTCCAATTATCTTGTAGTTGCTTAATTGTGTACACACCAACTTGTTCCCGAAGGACAAACGTCATCAGAAGGCAGACACTTTGATTTCTGTCCTTACATCCTTTGTACCTGGCATGGCTTTTCTGAATGATTTTACTGATCCTCTCTGTTTTTATGAATCATCCTACAGCAAATAGACCACAGAAGCAGGATACTAGTATCTTAGTTCTCAGGCTGGCAGTGGCTAAAGAGGTCAGTTAGTCCAGGCCCTTTGTTTTCTGGCCTGGTGTAGTGCAAAATGACTTGCCCAAGGTCACACAAACAGTAAGTAGAAGAGCCAGGGTTCAAACTGAGTAGCTCCTGAGACTTCAGGGTAAGTACTCAGGCCCCTTAACCACACTACTCACATTATTTTCTTCCATCTACCTTGGTCTTTAATTGCCATAACTTCATTTCATCATTATCAGAGGCATCCCACCTGTTCATCTCCTAGGGCTGATACCAGCTTGATGACCAATGACGTTGGGCCAATCCCTTAATCTCCCTGGGCCTCTGTTTCCTCATCTGTAAAATGAGGGGGTTCGACTAGTTGGAAAGCTTCTTTCCAACTCTAAATCGATGACTCCGTGAGACTATGAAAGCTGTTTCATTATTGAGTCTGGGCACAATTCAGAATGCCATTCTCTTATACCTTTTATGATTAGTTCAGTTTTAGTTACACTAGGTCTTCAGTCTCCTTCCACTGCCTTTTTTACTTTCTTTTTGGATTCTGTCCTTTTGGGACTATGTAAGCCTAGCCCAATTCACTTGTTCCTCATTTGCCCACTGAAGGGATCTGGAAAGAGCCACTCCCCACCTCCAACTTCCTTCTTATTATGAAGAGAAGAAATCGCGGATTCTTGGAGGTCTCAATATATTCCACTACCATGAAGAGTGTCCACCCAAGGGAGGGAAGGGAGGAGGGAAAAGAGCAGGAGATTTTCTACAGATTTGAAAAGAATTACATTACTTCATAAGAGAGGGATCAATGTGAGTCACCACACCCGCTCCGTGCAAATGCTGCCTCTCCCAGGGATATCCTACCAAGCACACCTACAGACACAGAGCTGAGGCTTTTACTGTAATTTAAATCCAACAGATAAAGTTAATTAACTACACTGCAATTTTTTACGTTATTATTTTATTAAGGAATTTAAAAAAAAATAATGTGCTAAGCTGATATGAGATAGATTTTCAAAGACTCAGGGTTTCATTAGTGTGGGAACACCCCTCATTAACAGAGTATAATCTTCTATACTGCAACAGAACTGGCCTTCCTCTTCGTGCTTTATGAATGCGTAGCCTAACCTCTGCTGCTCAGTTAGTCTGGCCTTCAGTTGGAAAGGTGGCGTGGCCTCATAATAAGAACAGGGAATCGATTGGAAGTCAAAGGCCTGGAAGAAAAGAAGGAAGAGCAAAGTCTACTAGCACAAATAAAATAAGATCTTTCCAAAATGAGGAATTCCAAGTTAGGATTCCATATGATCAGAGTTGTAGAATTGAGAAGGAGCATCACAGAGGAGGAAACTGAGACTCAGAGAAGTTAAATGATCTGCCCAAGGTCAAAAAGCGAGTGAGAGAACTGGGATTCGAACCCAGACTGGAACTTCAAATCCTGCATTTGGTATCGCCCTTAAACTAAGGGACTGCCAGAAGACTCTTGAATTCCCATCTCTGGCTGTGGTTACTATGACATCATATACCAAGGCAAAAAAGTGAAGTCACATAACCAAGTAGGCCCACTTGGCAACATACAAATAGACAAAGAAGATGAATTCACTATCATGATAGAAGTTTGCTTATATCTCTCCCTCCCTACTAGCTCTTTGCCCACTGTCTGCAGATAAGTTCTGTTTCCCTAGACTTTGATCCTGCCATTCCCTCAAGCTTTTCCCATTTCCCCCTCTTCTTTAGTTGTTCAACTTCTAGAAAGAATGGTCTACAGTAACTCCCTGTCTGTACTTCCTTCCCCTTCCCACCAAACACTCCTCAACCTCCTCTAGTGATCTTCTTATCCTGCCCCATCACTCTACTGAAACTGCTCCCTCCAAAGTTATAGCTTCTTAACTGCTGAACATAATGCTTTTCTCCCCCCTCATCCATCTTTGATGCATCCGACATTTTGGGTGCTGGTGATTGCCCTCTCCTCCTGGATGCTCTCAGGTTCCTTGGCTACTACATCACTATTCTTTGTTGGCTCTCCATTCTGCCTGCCTTATTGTTTCTTCTCAGTCTCCTTAGCTGACCATTTTCTGTTTCTCATCTCCTTAATGTTGGTATCCTGGCATGTAAGGTCCTCCACAACAAGTTCTAAGGCACCTTTCCATTTTATTGTGTATTACTCCACCTCCTACACTCTGAATTCAAACCAAGCTGAACTATCAGTTGTTCCCCAGACGTAAAATTCCATCTCCTGCTTTCATACATTTCCACTGGAAAGCTTTCTCTTCATATCTACTTTTATGATTCTCCATCTTCCTTTCAAGTGCAGCTCAGCCATTGCCTTTTAAGCAATGCCCTCAGCTGGTCCTCAGTCTTCATCTATTCCTACAGCCCTTTGGATAATCTTGTCTTTACCCCTATACTACATCGCTTGTTTTAAACTTGTCTATACACATAGAGTGGTTCCCTAGTAAACCATAAGATCCTTGAGGGCAGGGACTGTAAAGTAGTTCTGAAGCAAAATGTGCAATGACTTGTGGGGTGAAATTCAGGATCGGAGAAACTCTCTCTTAGTGGATTTGGGAGGGGGGTGGCAAATGACAGTGGTGAGTTCTCCAAAGACATCGCTGAATTCTAAGCTGGGTGAAGACTTTTAGTCAGCTATTTAAACTGATAAAGTCTAATGCAAGAAAGGATTGAATGAGAAATGAGTGACCTGAGATATGAAAAGCAATTAATGGTTTCTTAAAAGTTATTTTTAATTATTTTGTTAAGTATTTCTCAATCACATGTAACAACTTTGAAATCATTAAAATTTTTTTTGGAGTTCCAAATTCTCTCTCCCTTGCCCTTACTCAAGAAGGCAAGCAATTTTATTTCAATTACACATGTGAGATCAGGGAAAATATTTCTTTCCACATTAGCCATGTTCCAAAGACAACAAACAAAATAAAACAAAAAAGATATATTTTTTTTAAAAAAAAAAAAGTTTGCTTCAGGGACAGCTAGGTAGCACAGTGGATAGAGTTCTAGCCTTGAAGTCTGAAGAAGATGAGTTCAAATCCAGTCTCAGACACATGACACTTACTAGCTGTGTGACCCTGGGCAAGTCACTTAACCCCAATTGCTTCACCAAAAAGCAAATTAAATAAACAAACAAATAAATAAATAAATAAAAAGAAAAATAAATAAATAAAAAAAGTATGCTTCAGTCTGCGTGCAGAATTCATGAGTTTTCATGAGAATTCATGAGAATTCTAGAGGTGGGCAGCATTTTTCATCATGGATCCTTTGGAATTCTCTGGGATTACTATCTTGATCACAGGAGCTAAGTCTTTCCCAGTTGCTCATCCTTACAATATTGCTGTTACTATGGACAATGTTCTCCTGGTTCTGTTCACTTCACTTTGCATGAGTTCATGTAAGTCTTCCCAGGTTTTTTTGAAGCCATCTTGATCATCATTTCTTATATTGCAATAGTATTCTGTCACAATCATATGGACAGCTTGTCTAGCTGCTCCCCATTACCAATTCTTTGCCACCTACAAGAAGAGCTGCTATACTTATTTTTGTACATGTGAGTCCTTTTCCTTCTTCTATGATCTTTTCGAGATACAGACCTAGTGGTGGTATTTCTGGGTCAAAGGGTATGAACAGTTTTATAGCCATTTGGGCATAGTCCCAAACTGTCCTTCAGCATGGTTGGACCGGTTCACAACTCCACCAACAATACATTAGTGTCCCAATTTTTCCATATCCTCTTCAGCATTTGTCATTTTTCTTTTCTGTCATGATAGCCAAGCTGATAAGTGTGAGGCAGTATTTTAGAGTTGTTTTAATTTGCGTTTCTCTAATCAGTAGTGATTTAGAGCATTTTGTCTTGTGACTATCGATAGCTTTGACTTCGTCTTCTGAAAACTGCCTATTCCTATCTTTTGAGCATTTGTTAACTGAGGAATGGCTTTTATTTTTATAAATTTGGCTCAGTTCTCTATGTATTTGAGAAATGAGGCCTTTATCAGAGAAATTTGCTATAAAACATTTTTCCCCCAATGTTCTGTTTTCTTTCTAATTTTGGCTACATTAGTTTTGTTTGTAAAAAAGTTTTTTTTCACACATCCTGTGATACTCTGTATTTCTTGTTTGTTCATAAACTCTTCCCTTATCCATAGATGTGACAGGTATATCTTTCTATGCTCCCCTAATTTACATATAATATCATCCTTTATGTCTAAATCATTTATCCATTTTGAACTTATCTTCATTTATGGTGTGAGGTGTTGGTCTATGCCTAATTTCTGCCAAATTGCTTTCCAGTTATCCCAGCAATTTTTGTCAAATGTTGAGTTCTTATCTCAAAAGCTTGGATCTTCGGGTTTATAAAACACTGGGTTACCATGGTTATTTACTATTGTATATTTTGTACCTTATTTATTCCACTGATCAACCACTCTATTTCTTAGCCAGTACAAGATTGTTTTGAGGATTACTACTTTGCAATATAGTTTGAAATCTGGAACTGCTAGGCTGCCTTCTTTCACGTTATTTTTCCATTGATTCCCTTGATATTCTTGATCTTTTGTTCTTCCAGATGAATGTTGGTGGTTTTGTTTGTTTGTTTTTTACTATTTTTTCTAGTTCTATAACATAATTCTTTGGTAGTTTCATTGTGATGGCACTGAATAAGTAAAGTAGGTTAGGTAGAATTGTCATTTTTATTATATTGGCTCAGCCTACCCACGCACAGTGAATATTTCTCCAATTGTTTAGATCTATCTTTTATTTGTGTGAAAAGTGTTTTGTAATTGTGTTCATACAATCCCTGCATTTGTCTTGGCAGGCAGACTCCCAAATATATTGTATATTGTCTGCAGTTATTTTAAATGGAATTTCACTCTCTATCTCTTATTGCTGGGTTCTCTTAGTAGTATATAGAAACTGTGATGATTTATGTGGATTTGTTTTATATCCTGCAACTTTGCTAAGGCTGATAATTGTTTCAGCTAGTTTTTAAATTGATTCTTTAGGATTTTCCAAGTATACCATCATATCATTTGCAAAGACTAATAGTTTTGTTTCCGTTGCCTATTCTAATTCATTGAATTTCTTTTTCCTCTCTTATTGCTGTAACTAGCATTTCTAGTACAGTACTGAATAGTAGTTGTGATAATGGGCATCCTTGCTTCACCTCTGATCTTATTGGGAAGGCTTCAAGTTTATCCCATTTACAGAGAATTCTTGCTCTTTGTTTTAGGTAGATACTACTTATCATTTTAAGAAAAGTTCCATTGATTCATATACTTTCTGGTATTTTAATAGGAATGGGATTGTAGTTTGTCAAATGCTTTTTCTGCATCTGTTGATATAATCATAGTTTTTATTTTTTTTTTGTTATTGGTATGACCCATTATACTGGCACTTTTCCTAATATTGAACCAGCCCTGAATTCCTGATATAAATCCCACTTGGTCACAGTGCATGATCTTTGTGATATATTGCTGTAATCTCCTTCCTAGTATTTTATTTAAAATTTTGCATTGATATTCATTAAGGAAATTGGTCTATAGTTTTCTTTCTCTGTTTTTGCTCTCCTTGGTTTAGGTATCAAAACCATGTTTATGCAATAAAAACAATTTTTACTTCTTTACTTTTTTTTAAAATAGTCTATATAATATTGAGATTCATTGTTCCTTAAATGTTTGGTAGAATTCACTGGTGAATCCATCTGTTCCTAAGAATTTTTCCTCAGGAAGCTCATTGATGGCTTGTTCAATTTCTTTTTCTATGGAAGGGTTATTTAAGCATTCTATTTCCTTTTCTGTTAATCTGGGCAATTTATATTTTTGTAAATATCCATCCATTTCACTTAGATTATCAGTTTTGATAGCATATGATTGGGCAAAATAACTCCTAATAATTGCTTTAATTTCATCTTCATTGGTGGTACATTCACTGTTTCCATTTTTTATACTGATAATTTGGTTTTCTTTCTTTTATTAAATTAAATTACCAATGATTTATCCATTTTTATTGTGTTTTTTTTTCATAGAACCAACTCCTGGTTTTATTTATTAGTTCAATGTTTTTGTTTTTACTTTTGTTAGTCACTCCTTTGATTTTCAGGATTTTCATTTTGGTGTTTAATTAGGGATTTAAAATTTGTTTTTTCAGATTTGAACTCAGGAAGATTGGCCTTTCTGACCTCTGGCCTGGCACTCTCTCTGCTGTGTCACCTAGCTGCTCGAACACCTCCACCCCCACCACAAACCCACAATCACTGTCTGCTACAATCATTATCATCATCAGCATCAGACAACTAGGTAGCACAGTGGGTAGAACAGTGGGCCTGAAACCAGGAAGACCTAAGTTTAAATTGAGCCTCAGACATTTCCTATCTGTGTGACCTTGGGAAAGTTACTCAACTTCTGCCCTCCTCAGCTTTTTCAAGTGTAAAATGGGGATAATGATAGCACCTACTTCACACGGTTGTTGCGAAGATTTGTTTGTAAAGTACTTATCATAATGTCTGTCACATGGTAGGTTATATACAAAAGCTACTTATTATAACAAAAATAAATTAGACATTACCTGTTTTTAAAAAAATTAAAAAATAATTTTAAAAAATGTTCTTTTTCCAGGTTTTTAGTTGCATGCCCAATTCATCAGTCTGCTCTGTCTCTTTTACTGAATCCCCCAAATTTTGGAATATTGTCTTCTTGTTGTCATTCTCTTAAATGAAATTACTGATCACTTCTGTGATTTATTCTTTTATCCATTCATTCTTGAGGAATAATTTGTTTAGTTTCCAATTAACTTTTCATCTTTCTTCTATGTCCCATTATTAAATGTAATTTTTGTTTCATTGTGTTCTGAAAAAGGTATATTTAATATTTTTTTTTTCCTTTTCTGCATTTGCTTGTGAAGTTTTTATGTCTTAATACTTGGTAAATGTTTGTGAAGTTACAATGTACAGATAAGACAAAGGTAAACACCTTTTTATTCCCATTCCCTTTTCTCCAGAGGTCTATCGTGTCGAAATTTCCGAAGATTCTAGTCATCTCTTTGACTTCTTTCTTATTTACTTTATGGTTAGAATTACCTAACTCTGAGAGAGAAAAGTTGAGGTCTCCCACTAGTATAAACTTTACTATTTCTTCCTATAACTCATTTAACTTTTCCTTTAAGAATCTCGATGCTATGCCACTTCATGCATATAAATTTAGTATTGATATTACTTCATTGTCCATGGTTCCTTTTAGCAATATGTCGTTTCCCTACTTATCCCTTTTAATTAGTTCTGTTTTCGCTTTTACTTTGTCTGAGATCATGATTGCTACCCTTGCCTTTTTCTTTTTACCTTAGCTGATGAATAATAGAGTCTGCTCCATCACCTTGTTTTAACTTTGAGTATGTCTCTGTTTCATGTTAACAACATAATTAAAGTTTTTATCAAAAGTCTGGATCATTTTAGATTATTTCTATTTGCTTTTCTAATGGCCTACTTTTATTAACTCCATTATCCCACTTCACTACAAAATTATCTTGCTGTAATTTTATGTAACTCTTGCCTAGTAATTCTTTCAATGCAAGATACTTTTTAACTTACTTTCCAAATGTCCTGTGTGTCCTAACTTCAGGTTAAGTCTCTTATGATGTTTATATGTTATTCTGACTAATCTTCATCGGATACTTTTCCTCAAGTTTATAAGGAGCAGCACTCTTGCAGAAGATGCAGTTTTTTGCCACATGTTCATCTCTGTCAGCTTTTTAGGTGGGTCGAGAAAAACGGAAAGGTGAAAAAAGGAATAGAAGGGCCGCTAATGGATTGGTCAACAATCATGACAGAAGACATAACTATTCAACTTTCACTTTGTTTCATTTTTCTCTACCAAGGAGAACGTTTTTTCAGGCTGAGAAGGATAGAACAGAAATTATCAAGAGGCAGTGGGGAGTCAGGCAGTTGGAAGTATATGGATCTGGATCCAGACACAGGTCTTCCCCAGTGGCAAGTTCCAGTGAAGATACTTTGAGTGATGAATAGGTTCGATGTTGGGATAGTGGTCACGGTGGTCTATCTTGTCTGATTGAATGCTGCCATTCAATATCAGTAGCCGTGCAAACCTTGATAAAATTTCTATGTCTCTGGATGCTGTCATCAAGTTGAATAAGAAGACAAAAGAAAGCAGAATTTTCCAAAATTGAATAGGAGACTTAAACATAGTGGTACCTAGCAGTTCAGGATGAGAGTAGCCAGATGAGGACTACAAAAGCAGACTGGTTTTGGTAAAAAATGGTTTGGGCCAAAGAAGGAGAATGGGCTCTGGAATAAGATATTCTTCTGGAGTTATCACTGGCCTGGCAGCTCAAAAAGCAAATGGGGGTTCATAAGGAATCGTGCCTATCAAGCGACCACCTCTAAGAGAGAAGAACATAGAGCAATATTATCCAGTGTTAAAAGGAAGAAAAAGCTTCAGAGATAAAATAAAATGCAGAGGAAACCAATCCCAGTTCTCAGGATGCCTAACCAGTTAAGCAGAAGGAATAATGTTCCAATCAGGTTCACCAGGGGTGGGACTAAATTAAATAAAAAAAAAAGACACACGCCAGGCAACTTTTCTTTTCAGAAGATGCCTAGAGGTTCAGGCCCAAGGGTACCCAGGACAGCTGTTAGACAAACCAACAGCAAAGAGAACTCATCAATGGCAAACTTCTACCACAAATGGGGGAATTTTGACTATAGCCATAGATTCCTGGAGCAATTCATCCTTCAGTAGCTTAGAGACCCTGATAAACTCATATTCCTACACCATCATTTCTGGTGAAAAGGGATCACCCTGAAGAGAAAAGAGAAAGCATGTTGCAGAAATTCAATGGAACTTTTTCTCAATACTGAAAATTCTAAATAACTCTTACTGCTTTTACTTTAGAACAGTATTTGTTTAATGTATGAAGAAGATAACACCATAGAAATCCTGATCTATTCTTTATTTATTTTTTTTTGACAATGGGGTTAAGTGACTTGTCCAGGGTCACACAGCTAGGAAATGTTATGTGTCTGAGGCCGGATTTGAACTCAGATCCTCCTGAATCCAGGGCCAGTGTTCTATCCACTGCGCCACCTAGCTTCCCCTATCCTGATCTATTCTTAAAGGTTTCCTTTTTGGTCTGACAGAAGACTTTACTTGCACTTAATTGGATGATAAAAGCATAACATTCTTCTTTAGTTCCTTATGCAACGTACATGTAACAGACCTGTAGAAGTTATTTTTGTGATAGTGTTGTTGGGTATCTCTTCTTTCCTCTACCCGTTCCATTTGCTACAAATGCCCATCGTAAGTCTTTTTTAAAGAAATATGAGTCTATATCAGTCAATTTCTTTTATGATTAGCATTTGGCATGGAATGAACTTCATCAGCAGGGGTACAAGAAAGTCCATTAAGAAATTCAGAATTTGGGGGCAGCTAGGTGGCGCAGTGGATAGAGTACCAGCCCTGGAGTCAGGAGAACTTGAGTTCCAATTTGGCCTAAGACATTTACTAGCTGTGTGACCCTGGCCAAGTCACTTAACCCCAACTGCCTAAAAAAAAAAAAAGGAAATTCAGAATTTCAGTGTTTGTATTACACCTGAAATTTGTTATTTTCTCCTCAATCAAAGTGTTTTTTCAGGTAATGGTTCCATAAAAAAGGCAAATACCCCATTATATCCATTTACTTTTCTAGAATAATAAACCTATAGTGACTATATTTAATCAAAAGATTTGACTCTAAGCATTAATCTCAGTATGTTTAAAGGTTATAAATGCATGTTTTTATAATACCTGTAGTGACCTTGGGGGAGAATATCTATTGTAAAAATCTCACTTTTAAGTTTTAATAAAATGAAGGAAAAGAAAAGGGAAATAATTCAAAGAATGGTTAGTTGAAGAGATGTATGATGGAACTAGAAGCTTCACATCTAGGTCATAGGTACTAACTAGATTGGCCACAGGCCTGAGACGTGTACCCATGACCAGGTGTTCATATTTTATGATTTGGCATAAGCTGCATCTGCCTTGTTAGAAATCCCTGCGGTAAAGTTAATATCCTTAAAGTATTGACCTTTCCTTCTGGGGTGTTAGATTCATTAAATACACTGAAAAAATGTTGAAGTGACCCCTTAAAAAGAAAACAGCTTTGTAAACATGAACCTGTCAAATAGAGAAAACAAAAAAAGAAGAGCTACTAAATACAGGGAAAGCTGTAATCTTGTTTTATACTTGTGACCACCTTCATGACATCCAGACACTTAACAAGAGAAATGGTCATTTTATTTGGGTTTTGGGGGTCTGTTGCACCAAGAATGTGCAATGTGCTTGAGACTGGTGTGATGCCAAAGTTGAGGAACATTTCATCTACAGGTCTTCTCATTTCTAAACCTGACTTTTCTGATGGGCCACACATTTTAAAAAATGGAAGATAAGGATTTTAGATCACATTAAGCATTTTGACTTTATTTTCCTATGAAAAGAAATTTTTCCTCCATCCTTTCTCCTCAGTTTATCTTTCGCTCTACCTTCTGCTCTATCTGGATTTTTTCCTTGGTCTCTTAGGAAGCTAGTGATAGAAAGCTGCCATAATTTTGCATATACCAAAGAAGTCAGTCTGACTGAGAGTAACTTCCTTGTTTATACTGATGTAGAATTATAGAGAGTCAGCTGTGACATCCAAAAGTAAATGAAAATTGCTCTTAGGGAATTTATATTTCTAATAGAGCCCAAGGACCCATTTCAAATCATTTTCATAGATAACAAGTCAATCCAAGAACAATGGATTTTAAACTAAAGGTGGCCCAGGTTGATTGATGATTAAGAAAAGAAATAACCAACATCTGAATGCAAGTTAACTGCCATAATCTTTTGTGGAAAAGTTTGAAAGGGAAGTAAAAATTCTTTTTATTTTCCTTTGCATTATTCTTGTAAATGATTCTACAAAAGTAATGTAAGTGATATCTTATTTTGAAATCCCATATTAGAGGTTGACATTAAGTACCAACAGGGCTGGTTTTGGTTTCTTGAGCTTTTTGTCTTAAAGTTTCCACAACATTACTCAACCCAAAGTTTTCTTTTTAAAATATAAATTTGTATTTCCTATAACTAAGTTGAGTATTGACTTTTAACAGACATAGAAAAAGGTCAGTTTTGTTAAGGGAAAAAAGTTCCCTCTGTTAGACTTTAAGTAGCTAATTGGTGTTAGTCATACTGTTTCAGTGTGTACAATTTCTATGTTCCAAGATGCAATGTAAAATTATTTTTGCATCAAGATCGATACAAAATATTGATCCAGTGAATCATGAAAAGAAAGTTTGTATTTAATGAGAAGATGCTTTACACTGTACTTTTTGGTATTTTTTTTTTTGCAAAATTTATTACATTTGGAATGATTCTGAAGCTGTTCATTAAAAAAAAAATTATAGGTTTGGAAAAAAGAGGCATTTGGAACTCAAGTTAAATGAACCAAATGGTAAAAGGACATCAAGTTCCCTGCAGGGAATCACGTCACCAGGCTTAGAACTGAGCAAAGTCATTCTGGAGCTGCTTCCAGTGGTCTTTTTAAAAAAATGGAGACTTGGTGACGTGGTAGAGAAATTAACGTGAACCAGTGTTGCATCAATTAAAAAAAAAGAGGGTGGGGTCTTGAATCTATAGGCCTATGAGACTGACTTCAATAGCTGATAAAATCCTTGAATGTATTATCAAAATGATGATCTATGGGCATATAGGAAGAGAACCAGTGATCCATAAGAGCCCACTTGGATCCATCAAGAGGGATAGATTCACACGATCAGATTTAGTCTGATCATGCCAAGCTCATCTCACTGACCATTTTGACAATGCTATTAGGCCAGTAGATCAAGGGAATGCTAGAAATATTGTATACCTGGACTTCAGCAAAGCATTTGACAACTTTTTCCCTCAGGGCATCCTTTGGAATGAAATAAAGAGATGTGGGCTAGACCATTTTACCATTGGCTGGAATTAGGCCGAGGTGAAAGATTGGCTTCCAAGAGCAATGGATGCATGTTGACATGGAGGGAGGTCTCTGTGGAGCACACTAGGGATTTGCTCTTGACATGTGGGGAAACACTTTATTATTTATTAATACCATTTGAACTTAGCTTTATGTAATTAGAAAATTGTCTCACTCAAAGCTTACAGTAGAGGTCAAGTTGACCTTAGAGATGCTCCAGAGAAACCAGATGGCTGCAGGGAATGCTTGTATCCCACCCAATTCTTGTTCTGGGTCCACCTAAAGCTTGTTTGGGGTTCCCTACTAACTTGTGGTTTGGGTTCCCTAAACTATATTGACTCTTTATACACACATACATACACACACACACACACACACAAATATATATATATATATATATATATATATATGTATATCTATCTCAAGTGACCTTGTCTGGAAGCTGCCCTTTCTGGAACCTGCCTAACTGCATACGTGCAGTTGGTGTGTTGGTACTCTTGTCTAAATTCTAGATTACATAACCTCACACAGATTTGATGAGGGAGCCACACCTTATTCTGGCTCTCTCCTTTGCCAAATGACCTAATAAAGTGCTAATTATTTTCAGGTTTTGGGGCTTGTTCTTGACTAAGGGGCCCTCCACTATTCAGGTTCTAAGTTGTTCTTTGGGAACATCAATAGCATACTTGTCAAATTTATAGATTTGGTTCAATTTAAGAACCATGGATTAAAGACCTCCCATATCCAAGGCCCCGTGCTAGTCCTGACAATATAGATAAGAATGAAAGAGCTCCTGCCAGTAAGGAGCTTATACTCTACTGGAAGGATCCAACATGGATGCAGATCAGGAAATAGAAGGTCCTTTGCGGAGGTAAAAGCACTAATATAGAGATGGATCAGAGAATATGCCACAGCAAAAGTAGCAGATAAGGGGAACCATGATGACAAATAGGGTTTCTAAGAAGAAAGAATGCACTCAAAGCATGGCAGGACAGCTTCTTCATAGGGTAGTAGTACTGGAACCATACCCTACAGAAGAGGATAGGTTATGTTCTGGGGGTACTTGTCTGTATCCAAAAGAATCCAGACTATTGTGTTCAGTTGTGGGCCCTCTGTTTCAGGAAGGACCTGGGTCATTTTAGGACTCACTAGAGTGGGCCTAGCAGAAGTAACGCTCAATGACTGTGCCCTCCAACTCAAGATTCTATGATTCTTCTCCCCTGCACCTTCTATTCATTCCTTCTTTTCCAATTCTTACTAGGCACTTCACTGGTGGTCCACCAATATTCTAGCTGTTTCAAAGCACTTTTCATTTTTCTTCCTCAGAGTCAAGTAAAAGAGAAAAACCCAGGTCAGCACATGAAAACCTTAAACAAATGGTGGCTCACTCAGGAGAATCCCCCTGCTCCAAACTCTGCAGAATGTAATACCAATTTGATGATTAACACTCACTGTGGGCACAATTGTTGAATTACAGGTGCTGGGAATTGTGGGATCTGTTTTCTCCCCTGTGTTACACAAAATTTGCCTCAGAAAGGAAACAAGACCGAGATAGGACTTAGGGAAACCCTGAGGCATTTTTCTCTTTGGCATGTTGATATGTAATTGTGGTGGTAGGAAATACTCAAATTTTGATATTTCTGTCCAGCTTTTCAGACACTGACCTCTAATTTTCTGTTCAAAATTTTTAACATTCAAGCAGACAATTGGAGATAATTAGGTAATTGGTAATTAGGCATGCAGTTATGGTAATCACGTAATTATTAGGAAGGTAATTAGGCACACAATGGAGGTAATCAGGCACAATTGCCGAGTTTGTGTGAGCAAATGTGGCTATAGAATGCACAAGATGTGGTAAACTTAACAATTTGGAGGCCAGATTGAAAATGTGACCTTATATTTCAAGGGCTGGATTACTTCTAATTGGTGGGGAGTATAGCCTCACCTACTTATCTGGTCCAAGTAGCCGAATTTCTATTCACAAAGTGGATGAGAAGTTTCTTTCCTAAGGACAACAAGAAGAGTATTTAATTATACCTCTTTTTTATATCTCTTTACAATAAAGGAGTCCTTGCAACTTTAAATTACAGCATTTCTCACAATTCCTGGTCCCGTTTAGCTAGGTAAGAGAAAAAGAGCCGAGATACAGAGATCAAGCTTCCATTTCAGAAAAGGCCTCCTGTTGCCATGTCCCCTTGGGGACATGATGGAGAGAGTGCTGGCCTTGAATCAGGGATGCCAAGGTTCAGATCCAGAATCAGACACTTCCTCACTGCCTGAAGCTGGGCAAGTCACAACTTCTTCTTAGACTCAGTTTCCTGGACTGTGAAACAGGGCTAACGATAGCACTTACTTGACAGGCTCCAATGAGATGATCTTCATGGAATGCTATCAGAATGGAATGTCAGTAGCTGTTGTTTGTCATCACTATTATTTCCCCCAGGCTTCTGTCAGGCATGGTAAAGACCTCCAGTGCTTGCCCCGTTTAAGCAAAATGATTCCTCAGAACCATCAGTGGAGAATGGGCTGCTTTATTCATCCAAAGAAGTTTGGCTCACTGATCAGGGTGCTAAGTATTCCCTCTGCAAGATAAAAAGTTCCTGAAGCTCTTCATTTGCATTGCAGTAACTTTGGGAGAGAACTGGACCCAGGATCGCAGGAACAGAGGACATCGCCAGTGAGGAAGCTTCATCAACCTGGGCAGATCAGGACTAGTGTGGCAGGTCATATACAGTCTTAGAGAGTCAGCTGAGGCTCAGACGGGAAGTGACTATGATCATTCCAGCTCATAAGTGTCCAGGGAAGAATCTGAATGCAGGTCTTCTTAATTCTAAGTCCAGCACTTTATCCCCTATGTCATGCTGCAGCCTCTTGTAAGTAAAAGTAATCGTCATTGTAAGACAAAAATTCATTCCCATTAGTGTCTATGAAAGCGTTTTCTTTTGCTTCCCAAGCAGAGTGCGAGGGAACTGTGGAAAAATTTAAATCAGGAGCAGCTAGGTGGTGCAGTGGATAGAGCACCGGCCCTGGAGTCAGGAGGACCTGAGTTCAAATCTGGCCTCAGACAATTAACACTTACTAGCTGTGTGACCTTGGGCAAGTCACTTAACCCCATTAAAAAAAGCCAAAAAGAAAAAAAGAAAAAAGAAAAAGAAAAATTTAAATCATAACCATATTTTAGCTTACCCAGTACAGGATGGGATAGAGGCAAGGTTATGGGTGGGAGAGACTTGGCCAAAGATGAAGGAAAAGAAAACACAACTAAGAGTCATGGACAGGGACAAATTCCAACCCCAGCTTTATGATGGGACCCAGGACAAAGTACTTCATGTCTCTGTGCCTCAGTTTACTCATCTGTAAAATTATGGGGAGGTTAAGCTTTCCTTCTCTAAAGATATACAAGTCCCTGAAGCAGGAAGATGGAGAAAATCATGAGAGAGAAAGGATAATGTGATATGAGTGGGTGAAAGATGGGAGTCAGGAAGGGAAAAGGAAAGCACAGGAAAGGGGGGAGTGGAAGGGAAGGAGAGTGGCAAGAGAGAGGAAGAGAAAGAAATATATATATATATATATATATATATATATAATCTCAAATATATGTAAACTATATATATTATAATACACACATTTATTTGCTATATTTTCCTTATCACTAAATCAAATGCTGCTCAGGGATAGGCTGACTGACAAGTGAGGCTTGGCTGCTTTGGTCTTACAATTGGTAAAGAATAGCATTTCCAGCAGAGAACTCCAAACCACAGGTGAACTTGGCACTCGGGCTTTAACTGTTAATATTGCAGGAAAACATAGTTGAATGGGTTTGTACCTACCAAGGAAAAGCATTAAACTCATGGCATAAATTCATATTTTGAGCCCCTCAAATTTTCAGACAGGAACCCCCTCAGCCTTAGTTTTTCTCTCCTTGTTTCTAGCCTCCTAGTATGGGAAGACATAGGACATAGTCCCAGGGTCCCATCCTCCTGCCCACCTGCCTGGTGGAGAACCAGTTCCATGAAGCGGGGGACAAAAATCCCAATATCTCTTTACATTACAGGGCATCAAATGCTGACCACAAAAGATGAAAGCTAAGTAAGCTTGTTCTGGGAGGACTTCAGAGACTCAATGAGAGGACTCTCTCGTGCTTGGCTATGGATTCTAAGGTCACAAATTCACAGCAGGAAGAGGCCTTAGAGGCCCTCTCTTCCAATCCATGATCTTAAAGGCAATACGGCAATGGGAGCAGTAGTGAGGGTAAGATGCAGTCCCAGGTCAGCTGACTCCAAATGAAGTACTCTCATTGCCATACTATCCTCCCCTCAGCTTAAGAAGGTTGCTTTTCCCATTGCTTCTTAAAGATGGCTTCTCACTCATCACTCGAGTTAAATAGCTTTATATGGGCATTGCCAACCCTTCAGAATCCTCAGGGTTGACCAAGCTACCAAGTTAGATCCTTATCTTCGAGTCTCTTCCATTGGACCAGGTGCAAATAAAGGTGATCCCTCACTGGCCACGTCTTGTGTCCTTGAAGAGTTGTGAATAGTTGGTTCAGGTCAGAGAGATCATGCTCAGATAGGGAAATGCTATCAGCATTTGGATGCCTGGAGCTCACCTCCTGAATTCCACCTCACTGTCAATTCTCCCCTGATGAGCTCTGAGATTGTTGGTACCTGACTTTGCCTTGACCTGGGAACCAGTCTTGCTCTACTCTCTGGTTACCCTGGAAGGTGACCTAGAGCAGAGGTGTCAAACATAGGCATGTGGCCCTCAACATTCCCTAGTGGAGTGCTGCCCAAACCCCATTAAAATGTAGTTGGGAAATATTTAAGAAAATAAATAAAAATACATTAGAACATAGGTAATGGTAATATGTGGTTTTCTAAGGCAATATGCTGCCAACAGGGATTTTTATGAATGGTTTAGTGCCCCCCCTTTTCTATGTGAATCTGACACCATTGATCTGGAAAACTATGAGGGGAACCTGACAGGAATGTGAGGCCAGTCTATGCATGTCCACCTAGATGGCCCTCACTAAACAATGCATCTCACTCAATATAGGCACCCACTATATTGCAAGGCACTGGGGAATAAAAAGGCAAAAAGGGAAACAGTTCCTACCCACAAGATGCTTCTAAAGATCAGCAGATACAAGGTCACTTAAAGAGAGGAAAAGGCACTTTCAGGTTGGAGGCCTGAGTCAAGGGAAGCTTCATGGAAGAGATACTGCCTAAACTGAGCCTTAAGGGAAAGTGACATGGGGCCAAGAAGGTTGGATTTGGGGCCCAAGGACCTGGCCTGAAATCCTAGCCCTGCCACTTCCTTATTACCTATGTAATCCTGGGCACGGTGAAGGCACAGAGGCAGGCGCAATGAAAAGAGCATGACGGGGTCAACGGTGAGGTGGCCAGGGAGGTTGGAGCCCCAGAGCGGGGACTGCCAAAGTCTAGGTCAGGAGGCCGCCTTGTACCCTAGTTTGCACAGGGGGCCAATAAACAAGCAAGTTGGGAAGAGCTATCATGAACCAAGTAAAGGCCGAGGAGCATTATTGGGAGCCTTTGCAGTTCTCCCAGTCAAAGTTGCCAGCTTCCTTCTCTGTGAGAAAATAGTATAAACTGATTGTTAACTATAACACAGCTGTTTTGAAGATTTTTTCCCACAGACACACAATGGATTAATAACAAATTAGAGTCAAAAGGCACCGATTTCAGTTTTGAAAAGGGGGCGTCCCAGTTATGTCTACATGTGTTATAAAAAATGAAATAAATCCAACCTCAAAAGGGTCCAAGGCAGCACAAACACACTCTGGAGAAAAGCATGGTCCAATGTCTGCTGCTGTCCCTCAAACATCTCTCCTCATCCCAATTAGCTGGCAGTTTGGAGATGGCAACAGAAAGCATCTGCTGAAGGCTGGAAGGAGATCAAATTAAAGTCCTTCATCATATTCAGATGTGCTAATGTGGAAACAGCATTCATTCTCATGGGAGGAAAAACCAGCAGGATACCTGCTCAACCTTATCCCTGATGACCATGCTCGGTCAGCCCAAGCAAATGAGAGACCCAGAAGAGCCCAGTGCGGAGGAGGGAAGTGAAGGGAAAGGTTACAGAGACCATCTGGTCTAACCCAATCCTGAAAAGGAATCCAGAGAGATGAGCAAAGGGAAAAGAAAGTTGGATTGGGAGTCAAAGGACCCAGGTTCAAATCTCAGATCTCTCCAATTTATTCCTTGTGGACCTCTGAGTAAGTCACTAAACCTCTGTAGGTCTCAGTCTCCTTCTCCTCCTCTGTAAATTGAGCTCAAAGATCCCTTCTACCTCAAAATTTATGACGTGATGAACATATCCACAAACGCTCATTGAGTCTCTACTTGAAGAACTCCAATAATGGGGAGCTCACTATCTCTAGTGGCAATTAATTTCCCTTGGGGATATCACGTTAGGAAGTCTCACTTATATCTTGCCTCTATTGAAATCCTTACAACATCAGCCAATCAATCATTACCTCTCCCTCCACCCCACCCACCTTCTGAACTTCATATTTGGGCACCTAGAAAGCAACGTTATCTTTCTAAACACTCAAATTCAAAACCTGGATGTCCCCCTTCACTCCCAACTCTTACTCAGAATATCTTCTCAGTTTCCAAATATTTTCATTTCTGCCTCCACAGCATCTCTTGTATCTGACACCTCACTACTCATGCCGACAGCCCCTTAGTTCATGCCCTCAACGCCCACCTTCCAGACAATTCCAAGAGTCTCTAACTGCCTCCAGCCTCCCTTTCCCAATCCATTTTCCACACAGCTGCTGAAGTAATTTTTTTTTAAATTGCAAGGTAATCATATCACTCCCTGAATATAAACTCAGATGATTCCCTATTGCTTTTAAGAACAAATAGAAAGCCTCCTACCTGACAGTTAAAGGCAGGGGTGCGCTGGCAAATGCTTGACACCTGGTTCTCCAAAACTAGAGCCATGACATACTTTTTAAATTTCACGTGCATCATTAACATTTTCTCCATCTCTTTCTTAAGTCCAGACAATCAACAGAACAAGAAATCAAGCTCCTATTTGTAGTGTTTGCTGATTTCTGAGGTGTAAATGCTCCTGCTGCAAATTTAACAATGGGATCTCCTGAGCCAGTTCCAAGTTGCTCCAGCACATCACTGGTTAAAGCCCTTTACATCTTGGCCCCCACCTATGTTTCCAGCCTTATTATCCACAATGTCCCTTGCCACACTATGACTCAGCCAAATAGCCTGGCTGTTCTTCCCACACAAACTCCATTTCCCATCTCTGGGCTTTTGCTCTGGACTATGCCCCATACCTGGAAGGCACTCTCCCCCGCCTTCACTTTCTGGAATCCCTAGCTCCTCTCAAAGCTCTGCTCACACACAAGCTTCTAGATGAAGCCTTTCCTGACCCTCCCAGCTCCTAACTACTTTGTATTAATTTTGCACATACACATAGTCTATCTCCCCTGAAAGGGCAGGGGCTGTTTCATATCTGTATTTTTTTTCCTGAGCACCTAGCACAGTGGCAGTATACAGTAGGCACTTAGTAAATGTTTGACTGATTGATCAGTTGGTTATAAGAGAGCATAATTCGGTAGATCTTGAACAGGTCCAGTTGATGGACAGTGTGTTTGGGCCAGAAGTGAAGAGAAGGAAAAGGGCAGGCCGTGTGGCACCTGGGAAGTTATCCAGCCTTGTCAAAGATCCCTAGATACTTCTTGCTACAAAAGCTCAGCCTTTTGACACCAGAAAATAGGTGGTGGGAAGGTAGCCCTTGACACAACTTGAAAGTGTGCCAAGTCTAAGACTTTGGGCGCTACAACAGAGCCTCCCTGTCTTGCTGCCTTGGAAAGTGAGCATGCGACGACTCACAGGAAACCAGGGCTTACCTAGGCATCTTGCCACCTGTCCTGCCAATGTCTCCCTTCCCTTCATCTTTCAGACCAGCCCTCTAATGAATATATACCCCATCCCTAGGGGAAGTGATGCACTCAGTTTTAAAACTGCCCCGAGGCTAAGCTATCCTAATTCATCATTGGCTCATAGACTTCAAGCTGAGAGAGACCTTCAAGGCCAACAAGTCCCACTCCCTCATTTTACAGATGAAAAAACTAAGGTTCAGAGGGGCAAAGTGACTTGCTCAGGGTCACGTAGCCAGTAAGTATCATGAGATTTGAACTCAGGCCTTCTTGGCTGCACTCTAACACTGGCAAATGACTACAAAAAACTAATCCACTGTATCCAGCCAACCATAGATGAGGCTGTGCTTCACACTGCATCCATTCATCTACCAAGAAACTTGGGTTCATCTGGGCATCTTACCATCTGCACCGACAGCCTTCCCTACCTTCTCCCTCTTGCTCTGGAAACAGTAATCAAATCAATACTTCCATTGCTTCTGGAAAGGGCATGGCAACTGACTTACCCTCACAGTTCCACTCATCATTTCTGTGACTCTCCCTTCCTTGGTCACCACTGCCCTATACATGTCTTCTCCCTTATCTGAATGTTAGTTCCTTGAGGGTAGGGACTGTCTCAATGTTGTATTTATATCTCCAACATCCAACACAGTGCTTGCCCCATGGCTGATGCTTAATAAATGCTTTTTCATTCTTTCAGTCAACATTCCTCTGGTGATGTTACAGGACTATGAAATAATAAGATACCAGGATTTCTAAAGAATAAAAATTACAGGTGACCCAAAGGCAGCAGAGAAGTACATAGCAGGTTACAAAAGATATCATCTTTTATCGATCAATCAGGCATTTGTCAAACACCTACTACATGCCAGGAACTGATAAGTCAAAAGAAACAAAAAAAATGATTCCAGCTTTCCATGATGACTTGTGTGGAAGAAGCTGAGTAAAAGACATTATAAAGCCCATATGTGGTCAGCAAAGAAGGTGAGCCAGTCAGGCAGTGAGAGGGAAGGATGGACAGCCCACGAGTTGCACCAGTATATACAAAATCTTAAAAAAACAAAACCAGAGAATATTTTCTTGTCCATTGGGTTAATCTTCCAGAGAGGACTGATAGAAGGCCATGGGCAGGAATCACCCAGGATGAAAGAACATGAAGGAGTGGTGATGTAACCGAGTAGTCTGAGTACCAAGAATGATGAGAGTGAAGAGCCAATTAAGCATTAAAAATAAGTACATACCTAACCCTCTGTTACAGGAGGCATAGGAAAGATGGTAGGTTTCTTTGGGGTATCACTGTTGTGAGGGCACAGAACAGGAGCTAAGACGGTGATCCCACTGGACGTATGTTTGGAGTCAGGGTGAAAAAGAGCTAGGAGAGATGCTGGGCTAATCTTCAAAAAGTTGACATTTAAAAGCTCCAATTAAGGGATGGAGATTTCTTCCTTTCTGGCCATTCCTTGACTGCTCCAGGGAAAACCTTGGAAATATCTTGTTGAGTCATTTAAAGAAGCTGCCTTATGATAAGGTTAGGGAAGTTCCATGAACTACTGACTTTGCTATAGCAAAAGTTTTTGCTAATGTTTCATGCCATATTGGATGCCTCCCCTGTTCATGGCATAAGAGATAGGACATTGGAAACAGAGT